>NC_087491.1:5482803-5785833 GCF_036417665.1 Passer domesticus
GAGCAACCTGGTCTGGTGGAAGGGCAGGACAGGCCCAAGACAGGGTGGCTGGAACAAGATGATCTTTCAGGTCCTTTCCAACACAGACCATTCTATGACAAAAACTGCACAGCTAACTTTCTCTAGGACACGCACTAACATCTGAAAGCTCATCTTCCATGGTCTTTCTGGGTAGTTTTGAGAGAACAGGCTGGCAGGGAGCACTGCCCTGGCACACAGCAGCAGCTGCTTCCCACAGTGGTCTGGTTTGCTAAGGATCAGACCTGCTCAGGGAGTGGAGTGCATTTCCGTCCCCCTGCACAGGAGGAAATGAAGATTGCAGGGTCTGCCAACAGGGTGTCCACTTGGATTGAGCCAAAACCCTTGCAATAAAATCCACAAAGCAAGAGGGTGCTTTTTGCTCAGTCCTGAGCCTCTGGGGAACTCTCCCCCTTTTGTTGGCTCTGCAAATCAAGGAGGTTATTATGAAAACAGCAAAATAGATACCAACAAAGGTGCTGGAACCTCAGCCCGAAGGCTGGGTGTTTTTCTGTACCTGAACAAGCAGCAGTGAGATCACTGCTGGTGCCACTGCACAGACCATGGAGCAAAGACAGGGAAGGGACACCCTGGGGACAAGGCAGCTACCCAGAGCTGTCAGTCTGTAGCCAGTGCAGGGAGCTGCTGTTCCATGCTCTCCCCTGGGCAAAGCAGAGCACACAGAGACTGTATTTGTTCATCTCACAAAAGAGAAGGCAGAGACCCTTCAGTCCTCAGTGTTCTGAGAGCAGCTGGAATGAAATTTCCTAAGCTTTCTTTAGGAGCAGAAAACAAATTATTCCCTAGATTTAGACTGGGACTTTGTCAGTGGAACAGAGCTAAAGCAACAGCAACAGTTGCTTTTGGTGGAATGGTGAGAGAATTATCATAAATCTGAGAATGGTTTGGATTGGAAAGGACAAGAAAGGTCATCCCTTTTTACCTCACCCCCAACCACAGGCAGGGACCTTCCATTAGACTAAGTTTCTCCAAGCCCTCTCCAACCTGCCTTTGGACACTTGGGCTACTTGATTGACCAGTAATGTTGCCCTACCAAGAAAAAATTATCCTGGGATCATGTAGCAACAGAAGAACACTGACCCAGCTGCATGAGGTCACATGAGGACTAAGTGCACAGCATTCCTCAACTGTGCTCAAGACCAAGGCAGAGGAAAAGGAGAGAATATTTCACAGGGAAAGAACAAAAAGCCCAAATTCCCTAAAAAAACAGGGAAAAAAAAGGCCAAATAGAGACACATGACTGTGAACACATCAACAGGGCAGGCACTCAGATGGAAAAGCAATAGTTAGGTTAATGGACAGTAATGGCAAGAGGATGTAAATTGGACATGGATAAATGGTTGGTCTATTCCTGCAAAGGGCAAATAACCCAACCATCTTTTAGGAAGAAGTTTGATCACTTTATAAAAGGGATTACATGGATAAGTAGCTCGTGATGGAAAGCAAAGGGGCTGCTTTTTCCCATCTGGACTTGTGTTCTGACACATCCCGCCAGCAAATATAAAGAAGGATTTCAGCCTCCCAAAGCAGCCCTGAAGCACAAACCTTCTAGACTGCCTGAGTATCTTTGCTTGTGTTATTAAATTTCAGAAAGAATCCAAAGGTTCTCTGCAGAGTAAATGATAGCTAAGTAGATCATCTCTGTGGAGTAGGAGATATTTTATTGACCAGACAGACATCTGTGTCCTTCATTAATAGTAATAAATAATTGATGTCATACTAAATAAAGCAATAAGCTGTTACAGATATCAAGGACAAATAACTGGCTCCTATGAGGATGCCTCACCTGTGTTCACTTCTCAGTAGTAAAAAACCCAGAACAGAGCTCAATATCACTATGGAAAATGCTGTGCATAGAGCAAAAAATGTCACTTGCTGCTCATTGACTACAAATTATGGGGCAGCTGTGCTCAGCAATGGGATGCTGACACTCCTAAGTGCAAGGAGTTAATATCCTTGCAAGACTTTTTTCTCCCTCATTTCCATGCCTTCCCAGGGCTGATCTACCCCAAACCATCCACTTCCCAGGCAGCTTTTGAAAATCCATCTCTGCTCTACTAATAACTGTCAGGAAGATGCAGCTCCCTCCAGCTGGCATTTCCTTCTCTCCCCTTCCTACTGCCTTGTCCTCATCCACAGGCATGGCTGTGCAGTTTGGCAAATCTCCTCTTTTTTGTTTTCTAAGCATCTTTTACACTGACTCTGGTGGTGTGGCTCTCCTTAAAACAGAGGAAAATAACAGCAAACTTGGAGCTTGCAGAGGGGTTCCCATTCTGGGAAGCTTTGCAGACATCTCCTGGCCACAGCAGGCATAGCCAGGGGTCATCCCACTGGGATAACCATCCAGGAACTCAACTCCATCTCTGGAGGAGAAGGAGGAGAAGCAGGAGAAGGAGGAGAAGGAGGAGAAGGAGGAGAAGGAGGAGAAGGAGGAGAAGGAGGAGAAGGAGGAGGACATCCCCAGCTCAGCTGCCTCATCTGCAAGGGTGAGCTGGCAGTGTTCTCTCCGGAGAGCACATTTCTCATGGCAGGAGGCTCAGATGGGCAGGAACGGGGGCTGAGGAATGAAAATGGCTGGGAGCAGGCTCAGACCGCTCGCACACAGCATCCAGCAGCCTCAGTCTGCCTCAGTCCTTCCACTGAGGCCGTGCCAGCGCCCTGCAGTTGCGGACAGCAGGCTGGATGAATCACCTATCAACCATCCCACCGAGGACAGGGCGAGCTACGGCGCTGAGTTCAACCAGACTAAACAAGAGAGCGAGGCCAGCAGCCTCCAGGAGGCTCGAGGAGCAAAAGGAAGCTCTGGGACCCTCACAGGCGTTCCCACACCTTCAGCCCATGTGCCTCTGCCAAGAGCAGCATGGAGAAAACCCAGGCGCTGCAAACCAAAGTGGAAATTAAGACGAGAGAAGACCTCCCTGTTGCCATTCACCTTCAAGATTCCTAGAAAGAGCACAAAGGGGAAAGTAGGAAGGCACCAATGTCTCTGTCTTGACAGCTTCTTTACTGGGTTGGATGAAACCAACCCTGCAACGTTACCAGGCGCTTTCCCCTGATTGTGGTTTTTTCTCCCTGTCTTTCTCCCCTATGCTTTTTTTCAACCTGTTTTCAATTTACTCTTGTGGCATCTCTGACTGTGACCTCATTCTGGTACTTAGGGGGAAAAAAAAAAAAGAGAGAGAGAGTGTCCTTTAAAAAAGAAATGAAAGAAATCATATTTTATTTAGTTTGGTTGGTTTTGAAGCTTTAGCAGAAGAAAGATTAACCTTTTCTGCCTAACTTAATGAAAACAAGGAGAAAGGCTGTATGGATAAATAAATATCTGTGTGGGTATGGAGCAGGCACGATCGTGTTACAGCCCCGGTGGAGCTGTAATGGGGAACAGGCGCGTTCCTGCGCAGTGGCTCCCAATTCCCGATCCATTTTCAAGGAAAGAAAAACAGAGTAGAATGTCAGAGGCCCAAGTGGGCATAAATGAGGGAGCCAAGAGAAGGCAGATGGGGCCCAGCGAGGACCTCCGTCCCCAGCAGTGACCTCCAGAGCAATGCCAGCGCAGCAGATGGAAAAAGAGACCTTACTCCACTTCCCCTTGCCAGGTTTTGGTTTCTGAAATGAGGAAACAAATGGCATGCTCGGCCCTCCAAGTCTGTCACCTTTTGGGGGTCCTTGCCTCACCCTCCTCTTCTCCTGGGCTTTCCCTTGAAGGAAGGGAGGGTCAGAGGAGGGCTGTGAGCAGAAGGCTTGCACCAGGTTTTTGGATGAGTGGATATGGAGCACAGGTTTGCAGGGTGGTTCCTCCACCGTGAGGTTGTACCTGGGTTTAATGTGCTGTGGATCTGGCAATCAGTGGGGGAAGGTAGTGATAGGTGGTTGGTTTGTCTTGGAAATGATGGGCTGATTTAAATTAGTGTAACATAACTTCAGGCGACGGAGCTGTTCCGATTTACATCAGCAGATGGTCTGTCTCGCTGCCTAGATCATTAAAAGCAAACCATCCCTACTGATCCTGGTGGAATGATGTCAAAACCTCCTTCCCTCCATGGCTTGCCAGATTATAAAAGAAATAAAAAAAGGCCCAGTTATTACTAAAAATTTTCTGCCCACATTCTGGGAGCATCCATGCACACCAGCCTCTCATGTTAGATGGGAGCCTAAATCCCATGCCCCAAAACCCTGTAGCCTCAGAAATAATTTCTTTGTCATGGTTTTTCTCAAAGACACATCCATCAGGAATCTCTCTGGCTGGGCACAGGTTGTCTAGGCTGAGGCAGAAAAGCCAGTGATTATGCTGCAACTTTGGGGATAGCTTGTGCTTCACTTCCCAACTTGTACAAAGGTGCAAATTGCAGTTCCCTGAACAGCTTCACCTTTTTGAAGTTCTGAATTTTTGGGGAATTTGCTTCCTATGTGTGTATGCCACCACGCATATTAATAATGATGAAGAGCTTTCCTCTGGGCTTCCATCTCCTCTTGGCCTCCATCTCCTCTAGGTTTCCATCACCAGCTCCTCTGATGATGGAAGACAGCATTTGTAGATGGAAGACAGCATCTGTAGATGACTAAATTTAAGAAGCAAGGCTTTAGTTGAGCTAAGAGCAAAACTTGCATTCCAGGGTCACAGAAGTCAAATACATTCACTGGTGCTCTTCAGGGCTGGAACTTGCATGGAGTCAACAAGTGGAACTGAAAGATGAACTGTTCTCATCAAGAGAGCCCGTCAAAAAGAGGAAAATTATCTTAATTTGCATGAGCTGCAACATTCTATGATGCACAAGGATAATCATGAGTGTATTCTTCTCTCAGGGTCATCAATAGGACTCCCTGCTCCTTCATCTGAGCTCTTCACAGACTGCTTATCACTGGTTTTCACAGTCAATATCTAAAATCAGAAAAAATACTTTTACTCATGTAAAAACACATCCCCAAGGCAGTGTGCTGCTGGAGAAGAGGGGGAATTAAAGCATTTCATTCTGTGCTGTGAGCCCTCCAGGATTTCTCAAGGTTCACTAGGTTGCTAAGGGTCAGCCCCAGCCAGACACGAGCTGACTCTGCTACGCTCGGAGACATCCAGGCATGAGCCAGTTCCAATCTCAAAGCCACGTATTCACATTAGCACGGTGGAGAGTCCAAGTGAATGTCTCTATTCCCTGGAGTTTGTCTCGGGCTCTGCAGCATGTTAAAATAGTTGATTTCAAGGCAAAGTGGGAGCCCATTTGTACTGGGAGTTGTGCAGGCATGAAGCAAAGCTCTGTCCTCAGGTCCTTCTTGCCTGGCAGAAGATTGTGTCCATCACCACAGAGTGAGTTCTCATTCTCATCGCCACAGATCTCATTCCCACCCTCACTCCTGCTTTCTTTTCATATTTAGCTTCTTTTAAATTAGAAATTTCTAACAATGGTCCAGACCACTTGTGGTCCCCAAGACACATAGCTGGCAGCCTGTAGAAGATCCAAGGACTGCATGGAGCCTTAAGTTCACCAGGAATCCCACCAGCCCTGCTCCAGCCCCAGAGCCACTTTCCCCAGCACAAACTGACGTGTCAGACACTGCAGAGATGGCAACAAAACCTGAATAATAATCTCACTCTCCATAAATGCACCAGAGCACTTTTGTAGTTCGTGCGGGAATGAGCTACTATCTGAAAATTGCTACCAAATTTTGGATGCAAACACTGCACCAAGGACCTGAGCTTCACTAGTTCAGAGGGCTGGGAGGTTCCATCTTCTGCTGGAATTCAGATGACTAAATTTGAAAGGAAGCAGCTTTCACTGTGAGCTGTGTCTGAGGACAAATCCTGGGAAGCTTCCTAAAGAAAGGCCACAAATATTGAAATACCAGACCAGCACAAAGGGAAAGGAACAATCCCTAGAATGAAACTCGGTGTGCAATTAATTACTAAAACCATAATTATGTTGGGTAATTTATCAAATCAAATTCATGTAAATCTATGGTGAAAAGTCATCAACTGGTCTGTGCTTCATATTCCCTTGCACTTATTGGGAAAGTGGAATTTTTGGGCTTTTATATTGCCACTGTTGCCTGACCCTGTTCCCAGTCCTTTCTTACACTTCACAACCTGGTCCTGGAAAGTGGACCAAATCACCACCTGTAATGGCAACAAATTCAAAGAAAGTCTTCTTTAAATATTTGAAATATTTAAATATTTTTGGCCCCATTTATTCTAAACAGAGGTCATGTGCAGAGATGCTGATGAATTAGTGATAAGACTTTGGACCAGCACATTCTGAAGCACTCAGCAAACCTGCAGCCAAACCTGCAGGCTACTATCCAACAAAGACTTAAAAAATTGGTCCTTATGGAGGAACCTGCATGGAAGCAGACCTCTTATTTGGCCCTCCTCTGCAGTTTTGAACATTTGAGAATGGGGGGGGGAAGGTCCTCAGCTCATAAAATCTCCTGTAGCTCCCTTGAAGTCAATGGAACAATAACAATTTACACTTGTTGAGTTTCTGCATCCTGGCTGTGAGCTCTTTGGAACAACATCACCATAATGATTATTACAGATATTCTTGATCACTTGTCTGAGGCAGACTAGAGAACAGCACTGTGTAAGAAAATAGAGGGCTGGTTTGCTATGATTTCCAAAGAATTATTGACCCGTATCTTGCAAACATTTACACATGTTTAGCTTTACTCATGTGAGTTGTTCCATTACACTCGTGTGCCAGATAAACTAATGTACATGCTTGCAGAACCGAGGTTAAAACTTGTGCAAACACAGCGAGTTCTAAATATTTTTGTAGATACGTTGTTACCTCAGACTCAGAGGAGAAAGCCTCTCATTTGGCTGTGCCTCTTCCCATAACTCTCCATCTATCCGAGCAGGCATCACAAGAGAAGCCAAAGGCAATACCAAGATAAAACTGAAAAAATAAGCCATTATCTGACCCAGCTCAGAAGCTAGAAAAGACCCATTTGGTTAGGACTAACATAGGCAAGAGCTGACATCAGTTCTTGAACAAGGAATTACCTAAATTACTGGAGTACCTGCACAGCAGCTTTCTTAACACAGCTCATTAATCATTCACTTACTGATTTTCCAATAATGGAGTTAACATTTTTCTTCACAGTTTTCATCCATTAGAAGGCTCAAGAAATGAGGAAAGAGCTGGGACTCTCTGGTTTGTGAGGTGTCTACCTCAGCACACATCATCACCTCAGCAATCCCTCCATCTTTTTCACTGAAACTGCAAGGCAAGACAGGATCTCCTGTCCCCCTGCACAGACCTTCTGCTTACAAGGAAAGAATATCATCCTTAATTTCTTAAACTGAGGTGATGTCAAGGACCAAACTAGTGCCAATGAGGTGTCTGACATGTGGAGACTTCACGTTGGCCATTAATACCTCTGACAGTGTCATTTACACCCCTCAGCCAAAACTTGATTGTGCCATACCTGTGTCACAGTGGCTGCAGTGCCACAGGGGGTGCAGAGAAATTACTTTTCCAATATAGCAGGGAAAAGGCAAATCTGAGGCTATAACCAGAGGCCCAATCCAGCTCTCTCACCACTAATAATTGATTTTCACCCCTAAAGGACTATTAATCCTTTCCTACAAGTGTGCAACCTCCAGGCGCTGAGAACACCTGCCAGTGGCACACAGCAGGATGTTGGCATGCCAGTGCCTTCTGCTCCCAATTTTGTCATCCTAGAAACCACAACAAATCAATCCTGTCCTCCACAGGGAAGGGGAGATGTTAGTAGTCAGATCTGATGGACAATGTGCCCTGGGAGCCCATCTCACCAAAGGCATTCTGTGGTGGGAACAGCCTTTTGACTCCTAAATGTCCTTGGCAAAGTGAGGTATCTGGGCACACTTCCCACCCCCAGACCACTGATCCCTCCAGGATGGTTCATTGGAGACGTGTCATCGCCAGCAACTGTGCAACATCTGACCACTTGGATGACAAAAGACAGATTTCCAGAATGAACAGAGCAGGATTAAGCCAAGTGGTAAATGGATTCCAGGGCTGTTCCAGGATCTGTGCTGATGAGGGAAGCCAGGGCCAGGTACCCAACCCAGAGCTCATGCAGTGAGGTTATCACTTCCCTCTTTTCTTCAAATCCCTAAATAGAACCCAAACATCACTTTGCCCATGTTAGAGAGATAAGATGAGTCTCTCCCATCCCTTGCAAAGCCTGAAATAGAAGGCCTGCTACTCCGTATCCGAAGCATCAAGCATAGGATGTTGACATTTAGCAGTAGGGAAAACTGCCCAAACAATGAACCCTCTCAGGTCTCTCTTCTCCCTTCCTTTTCCCCAGTCCCCTGGAAAATGTTCATAAAGTGAAGTGGAAAAAAAAACCCACCAAAAACAAAGAAAAATAAATAAATAAATAAATTTTTTAAAAAATAACCCAAACCCCAACAACCCAAACCCAACCTTCTGTGGAAATAACATGTAGAGGAGAATGAGTCAGGCTCTGTTAACTACACAAGGATCACCGGTCCTGCAGACAAGGATGATTCACCAAGGCAGCAAGAACTACAAGGTAGAAGAGACCAAACAGAGGATGAAGAACCAAAGTTGTATCAAAGAAGAGAAGGAAATAATAAATTAAATAGTTCCATGTTGCAAGACACCTTGCTCTTTATCAAACATCACCCAGCTGACCTAGGATGACTCACTTGATAATGGTGAGGTTGTTCACTGGGTGCTTTGTCCAGACTTTCCTTATGAGAAGGAGAGCCAACAGTCTGTAAGACTTCAATCCATACCCACTTCCTGCCCCTCTCTTTTCTCCCCCTCTGAGATGCTCACTCATTGACAGCCTCATCTCCCTGTTGCTTCTGCTTCCACTGCTCCTTTCCCACACCCATTCCCTTTAAATTCAGCAGCATTATGTGATTCTGTTTTCCCTATAAAAGATGCCTTCAAGGAGATGAGAAAAGCAGGCCTTATTTAGGAGCACAGCATGCCATGGGGAGGCCCTCCTGGATGCCACTGGCATAGAAAGTACATTGTCACAAGAGATGGAGAGAATATGAGGTTCGGGTACCTGGGGTGAATTCTGCCTGCCAGAATGCTCTCCTGCTATTCCTCCATTCCTCCTTCTTCTTCAGCTGCTCTCCTCACCCTCCTTTTATCTAATAAGCATAAAAATTCAAACAGAAAATACTTGCCCTGAAAAAAACCCAAAAAACTAAACACAAAAAAAAGGGGAACAAAAAAAAAAGTCCTCCCTCTGCACTTCACAATGAGAGCTGTAAAACTTTTTCTGCTTGGAAAATTCTCCTGGTCAGTTTTTCCTACTGTTTAATCCCTGCTTTGAGTTACACAGAATGAGTAAACACATTTTATAAGGTTCTAATTCATACC
The DNA here is from genome assembly GCF_036417665.1 of Passer domesticus. Classification (NCBI taxonomy): domain Eukaryota; kingdom Metazoa; phylum Chordata; class Aves; order Passeriformes; family Passeridae; genus Passer; species Passer domesticus. The sequence continues at coordinate 5,492,184 of NC_087491.1, forward strand.
TAACCCATACAGTTTATGGCTTAACATAGTAAAATACACACACACACAGACACACATGCACTTTTTATACACATACATATATATACACAGAGCCACAGACACACATGGATAAACCAGCCTTGGTCCCACTCCTGGAGCCTGCCAGCAGCAGGTCTGATCTCCCCAGCATGTGCTGTGCCTTGGAAACAGGGCTGCTGAGGTGTGAGTTAGGTATCCTGGGGAGCTGTTTCCACCCTAGATTCCTGCAACCTCCTTTGTAACAAATGATTAGTCAGTGTTGTTAAGAGAACAGTGGGATGCACTGCTCCATCCTTGGAGGACTGGGGAATGCCACCACATGGTATCCCAGGAACAATCTCTGCCCAGCAAGCACCTGGAGTGAAAGCCATGGCAGGGAGCTGGAGGAGCTGCAGGGAGCTGGGATGCCATGGGGCCTTGGCCAGGTGTCAGGCAAGCATCATAGAATCATGGAATCATTGGGACTGGAAAGGACTTCCAAGATCATTGAATCCAAGTTGTGACCAATCCCCACCTTGTCAACTGGGCCAGAGAACTGAGTGCCACTGAGCAGGTACTGTTATATCCTTGTTTTTCCTCTCTTCATTCCTTCTGCCCATTGCTCGTGTTTCAATTTTTCAAGTGCAGTGAAGACTCAGTCTCTTAATTTTCGGAGCTTTTTAGATACACAGTTCCTCCATGGGTGTGGAAAAGCACTGCAGGTCATCAAGGTGGGCTCATGGGCACCATTCAAGGCCATCCTGGCCACTTCTGTGATAACTTATGACTGGAAGGCACAGACAAAAGCCATGGCTCAAGGTGGCAGTTACCTCCAGCCACCCAAAATGTGAGAGGTGGACTTCAGGCCCCTTAATGCTATTTTCATTCTCCTGCCCCCACCCACAAGAAAATAAACCAAGTGTTTATTTCCTGAATGCACTGGTCTGAGGGCAAAATTTTCCTGTGGGAGCCAGGTGGCTGGAAAGGGAATGGGAGGCAAATATTTGCCAAGTTTGTCAATGACCTCTTATTCCATTCTTCATATTAATATTTATTTAGACATTATATGAGACAAACCTGCTCAGACCACAGCAATGTGGGTGATTCCACTGTTATTCTCCTTGTGCCAGCTACTGAGAGGGAGGGAGGGATGGAGGGAAGGAAAAGCAGAAAAGTGAAAGAGTGTCAGGGAGTTTACAGATCATTTTGAGAGAGTCACGGGCTTTCATCTTGGCTTAGCAGGAGATGGAATGCCTGGAGAAAGTCAATGCTTCCATGGACACATAATGTGCAAAGAGGCTGGATAGCCCAGCCTTCCTTGCTGATATTCAAGGCACAGGTGCAGCTTTGAGAGAGAAATTTATGTCATTAAGGAGCCCTCTTCTTTTTCTTTTTTTTTTTTTCTTCTTTTAATGTGATGAAGACAAGGAGAATAAACCACAACCCCAGGTTTAGTAAACTGTGTAAGATGAGCTTGATGCATTTCTTCAGTGAGACAGCTCATTCCCTAGACAGGAGAGCTGAGGTACAATCTCATTTATCTGGGTATCCAGAGGCACCGTGATGCGACACAGGTAATTATTAGGTACGCTAGAAAAGATGGGAATTAGCAGAATTATACAGCAGGTAAGGGACTGAGTGTGGACAGATGAAAACAGGCAATGCTGAGAAGAGAGTGATGGGAACTGAGTTATCACTACCAGAGCTCCTCAATGATCAGCCTTGTAATCAATCTTATTTCTCACTGGAAATACAGCAACAGTTTTAGCACCGATGAAGTGGTGCATTATTAAGGCAGCAGGGGATCAGCCAAAAGAAATTAAAATAACTTGAGGGCTATTGCAATGAAATTGAATGATTTTTTATATTTAAAAAATTCAAATTAGGTTAAAGATGGTCATAAAATAGTTCTTTTGTTAGCAGGAACTTCTCCAGACAGAAACAAAGGAGGAGAAGGAAGAATACCTGGATGTACTGGCTGGTCTCAGCAAAACCACATGGGAACTGGAGAAAAGGAAAGAAGTTCCTGGATCCCTTTAAAAAGATCTTCCAGGTGAAATTAGGAATAATCAAATTGTTTGAGAGCAAAAGGCTGAATGTGGTGACCCACTGCCTGCCTCAACAGAGAGGCAAAATCACAGTCTCCAGTCCACCCTCTTCAAAGTGGGACCAAATGTGGAGACAGGGCATGGCTGCTTGGGGCTGAATTTTGGAAAGCTCCAGGGACTCATCCATGAGCCACATAGCTGGTGTTTAAATCACCATTAGGTTTGAAACCACCATAAATCACTATATCAGCAGTAAGTGTTTGAAGAAGTTAACATTTTTTAAATATTTACATATCAAGGAAACAGAGCAGAAGCTTTAAAACAGTTTGATATTAATAGCAATCACTATTATTCTATGTTACTTATAGAAGAAAAAAAACAGCAGAGACCATAACGAAGAACTCTTCAGGAGCTGAAATCCCACTGGACTGTGGTGTCCAGGAAGAGAGTCCAGGGCACTCTGGGTTCCCAAACTGGCTGGGAGAGACAGCTGGGATGTGTCCCCTGTTGCCCTCCACTGGATAGCAGGAGAATGTCACACTGCTGTGTCATGTCTGGGGACAGCACATCCCCAAAGCATCTCCTCTTTCAGCTAGGGTAATGGGCTGTGCTCTGGGAACACAGCAGCTGAACTCGAGCTCTGTTTTTGCTCTGGCTGTGTCTCATGTAGCAACAGCTGGGGGACATAGGTTTGCTCAAACCACAGCCAGACGATTGGAAATAAAAACGATATTCATATATTAATTAACATCTGGTTACTTGTCTAATTACATGATACAATGTGCATGAGCTTTTTGTTCCCTCCATATTTTATGCATTGAATGAAAACTAAACAAATGTTGCAAAAGCAACACTGCAGATGCAAAAAAACAACCAGTGTCCAAGTCTGTACTTATAACACTTACTGACCCATCAGTTTAATTAATATGCAAAGGAGGACATGACTAAACCATGACCACAAAGATGGTGGTGACACTGAACTGGAATTAACATCCAGCCTGCTCCAACCTGACCATTTTCCATTCCCTTTGCATCTATTACTTCTAAAAAATAAATAACAATTTGTTAAACTGAGCACGTCAGGGCCTGATTTAGCAAATTGTTACTTAACCATTTTCAAAAGTTACTTTTAATGAAAACAGGTCCTAAAAACATGGCTGTAAAGCACTATCCCAAAGAAATGGAGCTGATGCCACCCTGCCTATAGAAACCAGTGACTGGTGCTCTCTGCCATGCTTCGGGGATGGAAATAGAAGAGAAGGAGGGGAGGAAAGCCAGATTAACTGACAAAAGTCATCACTCATGTTGTCTGAAGGTAATACATCATCCTGTATGTATGGATGGTGGGATGGTGACAGGACAGCTGTGGCTCCCAGGGAGGTGGTGGGGACAGTGTGCATCAGCAAGAGGATGTGGTGGGCAGGGAGAGAAAAGTCGAACACTGCTCAGGGCTGGGTGTTTTGAGGTGTTGTTTTATCTCCAAGAAAGCTGGGAAGGGACTTGTGACAAAGGCCTGAAGTGACAGGACAAGGGGAATGGCTTCAAACTGCCAGAGGACAAGGTTAGATGGGACATTGGGAAGAAATTCTTCATTGTGAGGGTGGTGAGGCGCTGGTACAGGTTGCTTAGAGAAGTGTGGCTACCCCATTCCTGGAAGTGTCCAAGGTCAGGTTGGATAGGACTTGGAGCAACCTGGGAAGGTTGCCTGGGAAGGTTACAGGTCCCTGCCTTTGGCAGGTGGGTGGAGAGCCATCAGATGCCATCCCACAGGCCCATGTGCCACCCACTTAGAGACAAAATCACAGACAGCATAACCCAGCAGCACCTCTGCCGAGCCACGTGGGGATATTGCCCTATAAGAACTGGCACTCACAAGGTCAGAGCACACCATCCTGGCCCATGGGCACCAGCTGGGCTGGAAAGAGCAACACTCAATCCAACTCTTCTCTCCAGGGCTGTATGCTTCAATTCTGCCTTCCCTAAATGGGAATTACAAGAGTTCCCTGTCCCAGAGATGGGTGCTCAGAAAAATAAAAAATCATGAGAGATTAAATACTGATGGAATAACTCCTTAGAGCAAGAAATTAATCTTCTGGAGAATCCCGCTTCCCTCACTCAAATTCTTGGTGCCACCTAGAACTGAGTGGGGCTTGCACCTCACTCCCTAAATTGGGACATTAGGTAAGTAACAGCTTGTTCTTTCTTTGTGTCTGCCTGCTCTGTGGTCTTGAAGATAGCTTCAGTCTTCAGGGCTCCTACCCTCTGCTCCTTCACCAGCAGCAGGAAACGTGCCAGGAGGAAGGAACAGAGAGAAATCCAGAGGAGACAACTGTCATGTGAAACTCTGGCACGAGTGGCGCAACCGGTTGCATGTCAGGGGGCTTGGGAAGGGGTGGTGGGAGCTGGCAGGGTGGGCAGTTGCTCAAAGGAAACCACAGAGGACTGACCAAACACTGACTGACCAAGATTCCACGCATACCTCCCAGATATGCCGGTGGTTACAAAATCCCTGCCCGGATAGGGTGGCGGCATGCCCTTGGGGAGAAAAAAAAAGAATAAAAGGAAAAAAGGAAAAAACAAAGCCCCAACCGACCATTCATGGGGCAGACAGAGGGCTGCAAGTCTTCTGCTTTCATGAGACACCGCAGGCATCAAGACATTGCTGGCCTGGAATTTGGGCTATGCTTGCGGTCCGTGAGGCGACTTGAAGCCTTCGGTCCCGTTAAGCAACATTACATGATAATGCAGCAGCACGCTCAGGCTGAGGGAGAAGGAAAACAAAACAGATGATTCTGGATGGAAAGGCATTGCTGTAAACCTGGGAGGGAGAAGAACATTCCTTCGGATACTCTTTTTGGCTGGTTGTGTCCTTTCCTCCCAGCTCCCACCTCTCTCTCCCTTTCCCCCCTCCTCCTCTTGGAGGATGGTGACAGCAAGGGTTTTTTTTTAACTAATATTTCCATATTAAATAAAAAGGAAGAGTGTGAAAGGCCATGCGGAGCAGTGGCAGCTAGACAGTGGAATCTGCAACTGAAGGGTGGAGTTGGAGCACTGGAGAGGTGCCGGTTATTTATAGGGTATGAGAGAACACAAAAAATGTCTGGCCCCTTTAAGGCCCCTTAATCCAAACAACCAATGGAAAGGAAAAAAAAAAAAAAAAAAAAAAGAGGAAAAAAAAGAGAGAAAAATAAAGAAAAAAAAAGGAAAGGAAAAAATAAGAGGAGAAAAGGCATCTCTGTACCAGACTGTAAAGTGTGAAGGGTGACCAGGGGATGGCCTGGCACAGTCCTGTCCCATCCCTCCAGCTAAACCTATGCCTGTGACAGGGCAGCATCCTGCTGGAACAGTGGGACCAGCACCAGGGCACAGAGCCCTGTGCTCCTGAGGCAGCCCTGAGGCACAGCTGCCTCGAGGGTGGGACGTGGCAGCTGTTTAATCCACGAGACAGCAGCGCTGGGCTGGACGCGCAGATGAATGGCGCGTTCAGAAGATATCAAAGAGGACAAGTTGAGAATGTTGGGAATACAGCCTGGAAATTCCCTTTCTTCCATCTGCATTCATGGACCAACCAGGGATCTCTGCACTCTGATCTGTAAGATTCATGACCTCAGTGTTTTTGAGATCTGTAAAAGGGAGAATCACCTGTAAGGCCTCCTCATGTCCAGGTATTTCAATGTAGATGTGGATGCTCTGGGAAAGCTGCTGGTTGGACCCTTGTCATGGCTGGTCTAGGCAGGGTTATTTGGCTCCATGCCTGGAAGACCACGACTTCCAGCTCTTTCCTAGCATTCCTGATTGTAGGCCAGATGAGTAATGCCTTTCTTCTACAAGATGTCTTTTCTGAAGAGGAGTGAGAGGAACCTTGGTGCAAAGAGGTGCCCCACAAACCACAGTAGTTTTGTGCTCTTAGTAAAACTCCTTTTTTGCTTCTTTCCAAAAGAAATACATGCAGCTATGCCTATTTTTTCTAAGGCATAAGGGAATTGTGAAGAGGTCCTGGAGGACACTCAGCACTTGGGTGATTTAGTGTCCAACAAAGTGGGTAAGTCATCAGCTTCAATTAATATACACCTGGAACCAGGAAAACTGAAGACAGACAATTCTGTGGATAGAAAGGGGTCAGGAAAGAGATTCAAAAGCTCGAGCAGATGACAGTGACACTAAATCCTCAGGCCTTTTCACAAGCCCTGCTCTTATTCCCTAGGATCCTGTTGAACCCATGAGCCTCCGCTAATAGGTTTCATTCTCCTCTGCCAGTATCAAATAACAAATGTCAGATCTCATATGGGAATCACTAACAACATAAAAATGAGATTTATATGGAAAAATGAAGTTCAAAAGAATAGTTACAAACCCCAGAAAGGTTTTGTTTGTACCCAAGCACACACAAATAAAATCAAAGTCAAAACAGTGCTGCTCAGATTTGAGATCACCATCACCCATAACCTTTTCCCACCATCACTGTGACTTTGAATGCTGGACATTGGCTACAAATTAATTTGCTGAAACTGAGGAAAATGCTTCCCTGATGTGTAAATAAGAAAAAGGCTGAACATGCATTAGGTAATTTCAAACTTCCTTTAACTGCATGCTAATACTCCCTTTAGCTCCAGGAGCTCCAGAGCTCTAGATCTGCTTCCAACCTTCCAACCTTGTGAGAAGGGTGACATAAAAGACCTCAACTTTTTCTGGTGAGCACAGAAATGCCTAAAGCATTGGAGATCTGGAACACACAGAGGCAGAGAGGTGAAAAGACTTGGTCATGGTAGGGCCTGGACAAGAGTGGCCTCAACACAGCTCCTCTGACATCAGTGCCCCAGGGATGCTGGACTGACATCAAGCAGAGCAGTGAGGAAGAGGAGGGCTGAGCCTCTTCCTGCTTGTCACAAGGCGAGTCCAGGAAACTCGGACCTCAGCTCTCCTGCTCTGGACTTCAGCCACTGGCTCCTCCAACTTGGAGAATCTGTCAGCACACCTCAACCCCTGAAAACTGGGGCTTGAGCCAAGGCCCTCAAAGGGGAGCAAAAGGAAGGATGGGAGACAGAGTCCAAAAGTGTCTTTCCGCCCTAAAGGTGAGCCCTTTGGAAGAGGCTGCAGTCCCACACGCCCCGCCTGGGGACAGCCTGCCAGTGGCTGTTTGATATGTGGAGTGAATGGAAAAGTTACCCCCACACAATGATGTTCCAGCACCTTTCAGCACCAACTTGCCTTTTCCTTTATCTTTTTTTTTTTTTTTTAAACACAGACTCTTGGGAAAGTAACTCAGCAGAGCAGAGACAGAATAGAATTGTCTTTTTCTTTTCTTTTTTTAAAATTTTTTTTTTTTTTTTTTTTTTGGCTTCCAATGCAAGAATGCAAAGCATTGTCTCTCTGGGAGGAGAATTAAGTATGGGCAAGTGTTTTGGCAAGAGAGCCACAAAGGAGAATGGAAGGCGAGGATGAGGCGGGGGAAGAGGAAGGGAGGGAGAGCTGGGGGTCAGATGGATGGTTTCATCTTTTATAAATCTTGGATGGGGAAGAGGCACACAGATGGCTTTGTGTTTTAAAATGATTCTAATAAATCAACTCCATAATCAAATGCCCTTGTCTCTCTTTCTTCCCTCCTCTTCCGTGGATCACAGCTGAGCAGTGAGGCTGGAGCAGGAGTCTGGTGGGAGGGAATGGCAAGGACGGGAGGTGAAGCTCAGCTGTGGGGAGGGAATGTGCAAACCCCTGTGCATGTGTGAGCCACCACAGCACTGGCCATGTCACTTCTGAGTGAACAAATGACATGAGCAGGAGAAGGAATGAGCACAGGGGGCTCTTCATCCAGCAAGGGTGGGCATATCCTGGCATGATCCTGGACTTCCTAAGGAGGAATGTGCCCATACATGTCAGAAGAAGGTCTGAGTGTGAGAGTGAGTCTGTAGCTATCTGCAAAGAGAGGAGCTGCCCTGATGGTGGGGGAAGGAGTGGGGAAAGGCAGGGTCTGGTCTCTCCCAGGCAGAGCAGACGTGCTGGGGAGGAATGCTGCGTCTCCGTTCCAGTGCTCCGACTTGGCTGTGAGGAAGGTGCAGCCTCTCCTCCTCCAGCAAGAGCCACTGGGCCTGGGCCGCGGGGGGAGCGGAGGCTCCTGCAGTTTGGGTTTTCCATTTGGAGCTCCACGTGGCACAAACTCCCATCGGCTTCCTTGCCAGAGGGAACCAGGTGGAGAGAACAATAAAAAGCAGAAGGCGCGGGGCGGGGCGGGATGGTCCAGAGCGGATGCAGAGGATGGAATTAATCAGCTGTCCGGGAGGAATATTAGAGCTCTTCGGCTTGTCGTCAACGCCTTCTCCTCCTTCCCAAAGACAGACACAATGAGAGACCAAGGAACATTTCCTATTGTTACAGGGGATTTGTCCACAAGGTCCAGCCCCATGTGGAAGTCATTACTGGCTGGGAGTGGTAGGTATCCGCACAGAACATGCAGCGAGATGGGATGGGGGAGGGCAACTGGGAAAAAGTTGAGAGACCAGAGATGATGTGTCCCTGCCTGACTGATTTAAGCATCTCGAGGGAGGTGGTCACCACAGCAGCCTGGCTCCAAATCCAGGGATCACTGTGGGCTGAGGTACAAAGTGTTTTGTTTTGTGTCACCCCTTGGCTGAGCCAAAGTCCTGAGTGCTCCTGTGAGAAGCCATCAAGGGTAGCTCGGCGCCAACAGGAATGGATCATGAATTTCACTGCTGCTACTGAACAGGGAAAAGAGGGACAGTTACATCAAGGTTTTCTTTTCCTTTCTCTCACCCTCCCTAGACAGAAGAACAGAGTGGCTGCAGCAGCAGCTGTACAAAGCACGAGGTGAAGAGCTGACCACTGCCCACCTGCACATCCTCCTGCTCCAGCAGAACTTGGCCTTCTGCATCATGCATGGAAGAACATAATTACCCATGGGTGAGAGCCCAGGACTGAGCGATCAGAGAGAGTCAACACCTCCATGCTCCCAGGGGAAGGCAGATCCTTTTAGACATATTACATCTAAGCTCAGTTTTTTCCCATTAAATCATATTTAAGACAGCAGCATCTCCAGAAGCGGTGATGTCAACAGCCCCAGGACAGCTGGAGGAAAGGGGCACCTCAGAAATCCATGGGAAATTTGCATCCCAACTCATTTTCTGCCATGTGTCATTCTCCCTGATCCTGACCTGTTGCATGCTGAACAGGACTGAGTTGAACAGATATTGCTGTAGGTAAAACAGTCCTGTGCCCAGCAGAGCTGACCTCCACAAGTCCCCTCAAGTCTTCCCCAGCCATGAAGGAGCAGATAGAAACAAAGTCAGTCATATATATTGGGGTAAAAATGCTTGTATGAAGCCTGCTTGGGCCATTTGGTCTGTCGGAGCCATGTGATGCACAGGAAAGAGAAATGAGAGACAAAGGGCAGGCACACAGTCCAGGGCTCTATGGGAACACAGTATGTGGGACAAACAGTGTCTGCTGGGGTTTTCAGAAGGTTCCAGACACCACTGCCACACTTAGAGATGGGTACATGGACCTGTCTCAAACCACACCTCCCCAACAGCACTGGGGAAACAGGAGAACACTGTGGGGAGACAGGAGGAGCAAGGACTCTCAGCCACCTCGACATGCTGCAGGACATCCTGGACAGCTGCCCCAGCACCAGCCTCTTGTGCAGCACAGACCGAGCAGATTTCACCATCCTTCTGCCCTCCTGCTCCAGCCCAACCCCACCACACCCCAGTTCTTGCCTCTATCAAATTTGCTGCCCACAGGAGCCCTCACCAAGGCAAACATGGTGGCACAATGCTGTGCTGCTCCACTTTAAGAAGTAAAACAAAATAAAAATGCTTGTTATACTTCCATGGAAATTATCAGTGGGAATCTCAGGATGCTCAGCTCATTTATCTCCAATGAATTTCACCTCAGTTGAGCAGGATGTTGCTCCCCACAGGACAGCATTCAGTTGGGTACTTTTACCAGCATGAACAGTGCAGCTTTCCCTTGTAAATGGTGTGAACATTCTCCTTAATTTATGTGCTACAAGAACTAATTTTTACCAACATTTATGCATCATAACACATTGTCCTCATCCTGCAAATTCTCAACATGGGCACTGCTTTGTGTATGCCTGAGATCTTCCTGGTTCCAATGAGCTTTTCAGCAGCAGCTTGCTGAAGAGGCTGAGGCTGTGCTTATGTTTTATGGATCTGGAAAAATTATTACATAGCAATAGGGTTCAAACAGGAGTCCCCAGATCCATCAGATGTTTGACTTGCTTGGTACATGCACTCTAAAATGGAAACGGGATGGGAAACATAATAAAACATAATAAAAATGTCTATAAACATTTCAGGTTATTGAAAAGAATCTCTCTTTGTAAGTTCCTGAACTTTTGAAATCATGAACATGTATTCTCTCAAAGCTAGACTGGGAAGTATCTCATTTTTAATTTAAATTTACATTGTTCCAATCACACCTACAAAATACACATGACATTTACATGTATAAAATGCATTATTTTACTGTAAAGTATATTTTTATGTAATTTAAATTAAGTTCAAAATTAAAATCATACTGAAACTAAGTGTATTTTTTTTGTCATATGTATTTAGGGGGCATGCTATCCTCATTCTGTACTATTAAAGACTATAAAAATAAAGCTAAATATTAAACTCATGGAGCTCTCTGTTCTCTTTTCGCTATTTTTTTTCTCTCTTTTAAAACATCAGCTGGATTTTTAGACAATCTTTTTAACACCATATGCACACTCTCCACTGTGGCACTGAAGACGACATGAGCATGGTGTGGATCTGCTCTGTCCAGAAGGGGAAGCCCATCACCCCTCCAGAAAAAAAGGCTGTGATGGCTCAGCTGCACAAAGCCACCCCCTGTGACAGCAAAGAGACCACAGCCACCATGGGGAAGGCAGACACGGAGTCCCCACTGTCACCAGCCCACACCAGGGCTTCTCCAGAGCACCACCACCCTTCTCCCACCTCCCTTCCTGCTCTCCCCCCACTCCCAGCTCTGCTTCCTCTTCCCTCTCTCTCTCTTTCACTCTCCCACCACAGCTGGTTAAAATTACGCTGGAATTTTGTTTTTCTGTCAAGTGAATTTGGGCCTGGTAAATCCCTCCCAGCCATTCCAGTGGCCTCCCAGTGAACATCCAGGCTGGATGCAATGCACATGATTTCAGAAAGGTGCTGCTGGAGCTATTTCCAAGCACGTTCAAAACATGGGGCTGGGGACAGCCAGGAGGGGTTCCTGGGGCTCACAGACACCCAGGGATGGATGTCAGGGCAGGAGAAGGAGGAGAAGGCTGAAGGCATGGCCTGTCAGCTGGACCAGCTCTCCTTGCAAAGATGGTGCAAAACAACAACAAAAAAATTACACCAAAAGAACACAAAAACATCTCAGGCTCAGAGAAAACCCAGCCCTTTTCTCTGGAGCAAGCATGGAAACCGTTGTGTGAGGGAAACCAACGGGGAGCTGTGGCACAGCAGGAGAAGGACACGTCCTTGGCCAACCTGGGGAGGTGGTTGCAACACATGAGAATAAACCAAGGCTCCAGGCATGTACCTGCACACCAGTGCTGGTGCCTGGCACACTGTGGGGGCTCCCAGTTCATGCCTGGGGGGCCACCAGTTCTCAGTGGTGTTTGAGTCACCTCTGCCTTGGGCTGGCACAGCTCTGCTCAGGGCAGTTCAGAGCACCTGGGCTGGTGGGACCTGGCAGGAACATGGCCATGTCCAAGCCTGAGAGCCTCCCCTTGCTCTGCAGCTTTGGTGGGAACTCAAAAAATCACCAAACTGGTGTCCCACCTCCAGCATCATCCCCAAGAAACTCCAGGATCTCCCAAGAGACCAGGCAGCAGTTGTGAGAAGGATTAGTTAGGAATTTGAGGTCAAAACCAGCTGCACAGCAAAAAAGTCCTTCTATTAAAAGTAAAATGTTTAGAAATAGACATACAAGTCAAAGAAATCTTGGGTTGGGGGAAACAAAGTGAGGCAATCCCTCTGGTAGCATTGAAACTGCCCTATTATGACATTTTTGGAATGGAACAATGCTATTCAAGCTTTCAAAATTACCTTTTTTAAAGACAATCACCAATGGTTAAAAATATTTAGTTTTTAATAGGTCAGGAAGAGAAAAAAACTTTTTGCTTTTGCCCAACAAAACCTCTAAGTGGGTTTTATGAGTGGGCAAGGATGGGAGGTAGGGGCTGTAAAGGGCAGATTTTATTTAATGGAATATTTGGAGTTATTTTAGAAGGCCAGAAAGGGAATTGTTCCTTTTGGTCATAATTAAATACATTTACGTTGTGCATATATACACATGTATATATCCATGAACACCTTTTTCCAGACATCCTGGCCCTCCCCAGGTTTAATTAATACCTGGTTGTGCTGGGCATGTAGGCGCAATCCCTGATCCTGGACAGTTCCTGATCCCAAAAGAACAAACGAAAAGATGAATTAGGATATAAGGGCAAAGCAACAGCTTCAACCCCCTCAAAAGGCTCTGCAGCAAACCTGCAAGCAGAATCCAAGGAGCTCTGGGTATCACTCAGTGCATTATGCACTTGGCCGAGTGCGTGGAGGAAAAGCTATTTATAAGGTGATGACTGAACAGCTGAACATGGGCTGGGTTGGATGTGAGCATGGAAGAGAGGAGAGAGATGGGCTGTGGTGTGTGCGTGCCCACAGGCACGTCCATGCCCACCTCCAGCAGCCCCCTCTGAAATCACCCACAGGAGGTGTAAAGAAAAGAATGAAAATCAAAGGCTGAACTTGGTACTAGTCCATATTCCTCCTCCCGTCACCCCAAACATGGCAATAAAAATGGTAAATTAACTTTAAGGTATTTTTTTCCCTCCCTTAGTCTTCTCTAAGATGATATGAGAATGTTTTATATATAATCTAGATTTATGGGGTTTTTTTTGTTTTTCAGTTAAATGCAGGGTTATGAAAGAAAAAGAAGTCATGTTTTGGTCATAAATAGAAAACATGCAAACAGAAAATCATTTAGATATTAATATTGCAAACCTGACGCCTGCATTTTTATGTATATATAAATATGTATTCACACACAAAAAAGATATAGAACCAAACCCCATGCTTATACATCATGTTGATACACTACATCTAAATGTACTTATAGTGAATTCACTTACTGACTTTTTTTGGTGCTTGAAAACATGCCAGTAAAAAGCCAAAATGTCAGTAAACACAGTGGATGTCGTCACTGTTTTCCCTCTTCAGGTTGGTTTCCCTGGTGTACAAAGGTCAGCTCCAGCTCCAGCATAAATTATTGCTGCCTATTTGACTCATAATAACATATCCAAATAATAACCAACACATGCTGGATGCTTTATGGATGAATAATTCCGATCCCAAAGAACTGGCAATTTAAACAGTTTAGATGCAGCGAAACTGGGAGAAAAGTCGCATTGCCCAGGTTGTGTGGCCAGGGGCAGAGTAAATCCTGTGCTCAAAGAAAGCTTCCAGGACCGAACCACCTCTGCCAGCACTTCCACATCTGCCCTTGCTCGATCCAAGGCAGGAGAAGCACCTGGGACATGTTCAAGGTGGACAAACCTCTGCTAAAACCCAGGAAATCTTTGGGTGCTTTGCCTTGAAGCGGAGCTGTCGCGCTTTGGGACGCCCGGGTGGGTGTAGAGGCGTAGAGCGAGCGCCAATGCATGGGACACTGCCTTTCCCTTCCAGGAAAGGACAGCAGGGGTCTGGCTGTCACCCATCCCTGCCCTACAGGATCTTCTCTGGCTGAACACGTGGCTGAGAGCCCTCCAGCCTCCACGATTCCCCGCACGTGACGAGCACGAGCACGAACGCGGGCCGTCCCTCCGAGCACATCCTCTGCCTTTGCTGCTGGCTCCATCCCTGACATGTAAATAATGACATACCATTTCCACGGCTCTCCAGCCTATTACGCTGCTCTCTGGACCTTGCCTCCCATCCGAGCAGAAAACCTGCGTCCCTGCGTGACCCTCCTGGCGCAGCCAAAGCAAACCAACGTGCTATATTTGTTTTTCAAGCCCTGGCCAGGAACGATTCCCGTAAGGCTCAGCCTGGCTTAATGGAGCTGTGTCTGTGCTCTGCCTCTAAGCCTGCTCTTGGCCACAGGGCTGGAGCTGCTTTTGTGCTGGCTCGGGCAGGACGCAGAGGGGTTTGCTGAAGGTAACAAAGTGAGAAGCAGTGGCAGAAAGGGATGGTGGGGCAGCGGGGGAGGAAGGAGACAAGAGACACGAGGGAAAACAAGGGGGAGGGGCAGACAGAGGGTGCTTCCAACCTTCCCAAAGTATTGTGGCTGTTCAAGACAAACTTGGCTTTGCAGCAAGGAGCAAGCACAGTGAGAGGACAGTGGATGAGCTGTCACCAGGACCTCCTCACCACCTGTGTCACACCACCACATTCATCCCCTCCAGCCTCTTGCTTGACCACAGCAGCCAGGGTATTTTTCTTGGAGGCAGATGCTGCTCCCCACTTGTTTCATTTACCCCAAGGAGTGATGTTCTGACACAAACACAATGACATAAGTCTTGCCCTAAAATAAACATGTGAGATGCTGAACTTTTTTTCCATCATACTAAAGCCCTGCCCTCTGTTCTTGTGAAGACTCTTGCCACCCCCTTGGGTACCTTTATTGCAGAAGTATCTGCGGTACAGAGTCCTGCATATCACCAGAGCACCACATTTAGAGCCCCCGTACACAGACAGTTCTGGTAGCAGGGCACAGAGAGATTTATTTTTCCAGGAGACCCTTTTTGCCAGCAGGATTTCCTCACCAGGGACACTCAGCAGAGGAACAAGAAGATCTGTCCAGTCAAGGATGTTTGCAGCAGTGAGATGTTAATTAGGGAGGTTCATAGCAAGTCCTGCTAATTGCATCAGTGAAGTGCAAGTGCCCCATACACTGTCCTGTGAGGACACCCAGACACTTGTCCACTCCCCCTGGTGTGTCCAGACCCTGCACAGCAGAGTAGAGCAAAGGTTGAGGCTGTGGAGTCTCCCTCACTGGAGATATTCCAGAACCATTTGGACACAATCCTGTGCCATGTGATCTGGGAAGGCCATGTGGGAGCAGGGAAGTGGGACCAGATGATCCAATGTGGTCTTTTCCAACATGACCCACTCTGTGATTCTGTAAAGGAGTTCTACCAGGCTCCGCACAAAAACCCAAGTGGTTCCACTGCTGCCAGACAGGAAAAGCTTTGGGGAGGATGAAGACAGCATGGCTATTGGACTCAGATCTCCTGCTTAGTGTTGAAATATGTCCAGAGCAAAGCAGGAGAAAGCAGAGATTGAATCTGCAAAGCTTGGCTTAAGAGCCAGACCAGGAGCTGAGCTCATTCAAGGTTTGGATTTATTCAATTGGGAAAACATTCAGCTCCTTAGGAAGAGAATAGCCATGAAGTTTGGACCCAAAACTAAACTCCTACTGAGTTTGTACTGCTGGTTTCTGTTGGCGCCCATCCTATGAGGGAGCACCCATTGCTGATATATTCCATATCCTCTCTCCTGCATATTCACACTGCAGCCCTCCCAAACTGCAACCACTCCAACACATTTCATGCTCAGGACATGGGAGAGTAACCAGATGCCCTCACCCTGTGGCCAGCATCACTTTGTATTCTGTGACACAAGGAACCTCTGAGCCCACCAAACCTCACCAAGGTCAGATGTAACAAGGATGAGACACATCTTCCCCTGAACATCCTCAAAAACAGCAAGCAGGTTACCCAGAAAGCCACCAAAGAGGCACATCTGGAAGGGCAGAGTGTGCCTGCACATGCCAGGCTGCTGCAGTCAGGCAGGAGGGGAGAGGAGCAGTCCAAGGCCATCTCTCAACAGCAGGGATCCTCTATCCCTGGGCAGCACATGCAGGGGGAAGAGGCAGCTGTAAATGGTAAATGTAAAACATTGAAATGTAAAAGTAGAAGCTCTGCCCAAAGGGTACTGAATGACTCAGCTATGTAAAGGAGCCCTTCACCCCTGGGGATCCTGGGCACGTGGGATCACAAATCACCATTTGTACTGGGTGTAATTAAGAGCATTGAGTCAAATTCCTGACCACAACCACAGCCACCTGTGGGCTGTGGCTATGAGGGAGCCATAGTGACCAGAGCAGCACCTCAGAAATGCCACCTCTGGCCAAGACCTTCCCCTGACCCCCCATCAGTGTGAGCATCTCCCACATCCTCACTGCACACACAGGACATCGGTCTCCACCTGGGATGTTCTGGCATCTTTCCCCAGAGGGACACCCAGTGAGCTAAAATGATGTCCCCACCACTGACACCCTCCCATGTCCTGCTGCAGCTGTGGGGAAGTGGGGTCTGCACAGCCTGGACACGATGCCAGAAGTGCCAGTCTTGCTTGGCAACCCTTCCTGGATGGGCAGGAACACAGGCAGAGCTGCAACTGCACCTTGGCCCTGCCTGCTCTGCCTACCTGCCTTGGGAGGGAGGGAGGGAGGGAGGGTGCCACACGTCCCTTGGGATGCCAGGACAAGGAAAGGCAAGGCAGGACAGGGAAAGGCAAGGCAAGGAGCACACGGGGAATGGCAGGGCTGGGGCTGCCTGAGTGCAGAGCGACCCAGATGGGGCCCCCTCAGCTTCCCAGCCAAGGCAGGACGGAGCAGCCCAGCTGCTCAGGCTTGGCTTCTCCTTGCATGGCAGCTGGGGGGGAGAGCCAAGCACAGGGAGAGACTGTGTGCGTGCACAGGGGGCTGCAAACGCCCTCCCCTCCAACATTCCCTCAGCTTGGGGGGGAAAAAAAAAAGGAATAAGGAATTAGTAATTAGAAGGTGAAATCAGGACATAAAAGAAGTAGAAAATTGTCTCAAAGGGTGCTTTTTCTTTTTAAAGGTTTCACCAAGATTTTTGCTTTTCCCCAGGGTGTCCTTTGCAAATCAGGCCTCACTGCAAAGGCTATTGGATATGACTCTGACGTCAGCAGGGAAAAAGTCCCCAGACTCTCATTAGAAAGGGGAAGAAAAAAAAAAAAAGTCTATCCTTTTTTCTTTTTTTCTCCTGACCAATTTAACCTTTTCAGAACAATAAACAGAACTGGTTAGAGGACGAAACCAAACAAGCAAAAGGGTCGTGTGCTTTGCTGCATGGGGACAAGGGAAGGTGTGTGGTGGCAAATGCCAAGGGCTGGGGCTGGCACTGCAGCTGGGCAGCCCCGTGCTCCCCATCCCGGCTGGCTCAGCACCCAGGGGCCCCTGGGCAGCAGCACTGTGCCCACAAACAGGGCTGCTTTTAACCCTCTGCTAGTCTGGGAACTGAATGTTTCACCACCTGAGCCAGTGTGCTGCCATCAGAAAAGAGTCCTGTGAGGCCCTGGGATACAGGGACAGCTGCCTTGGATGGGACAGAGAGCAGCCAGAGCACCCAAAGGCAGGGATGGTTTTTATTCCTGAGCCCGCTGCTGACACTGCCACAGAGCAGGGTGAAAAGCTGCTCTGCCTTCCCCCAGTGTGTGGGGACAAACTGAACTACTGTAACCCCATCTTGCTGCAGCAGCTCCCCAAGTCTTGCAGACTTTCCACCCATTTTGTAGAATGCTTGGATGCCTGAGTTTGCATGATCCTTGCACACAGGTTCTGTACAGGAGAAATGTAGGATTATCAGCAGCTCCTCACTGGAAAAATAAAGCATCAGTGTTCACAGCCCTGTGTTGTCATTTTAGGGGAGGATAGAGGTGTGAATGAGGGCTTAAGGGGCCATGCTGAGTCAGAAACTGTCCCAGCCATAGAGATTGTGCCCAAGTCTCTGGAAAGTAAGATATTTAAGTTTTAAGATGGTGAAGGGTCACACCTAAATGAAACATCCTTTTCCAAATTATAAAGATGAGGCTTGTTGGTGTGCAGTACCTGGGACTGTGCTGATGGAGCCCTGAATACCCACGGTGGGCAGCAGCCTAGGGTGAACATTTGCTCATCCCATGTTATTTTGGGCCTGATTTTCCCAGGATGGGGTGGGCAGATGCTGCTGAGCAAATCTGACAGGCTCCTTGTGAGAACTGGGCTGCTGCCCTTCTGCAGGAAGTGGAGGAAAAATCACCCTGAGGTGGGGAAAAGACACTGTGAGTGGCAGATCCAGCTGATGGATCTGGGCTGGGCAGCTTCTCCAGCCTTCCTGTTCCATCTGGAGCCATGCTGGATCTCCCTGCTCCCCAACCCCTGTATGGGTTAGTTCTCCTGGGGGATTCCGCATGGTTTCCCTCTCCTCCTCTTTCTGGGTGCCCTCGTGCCCTCAGCAGCCCCTTCCCTTGGCCCTGTGCCTTCTCCCATGCTCTCCATGGAGTGAGGAGACAACTCCTCACCTGGCACAGCTTTAAACCCTGCACATCCTAAAGCCACAGCACCCCATCCCACTCAAGGATTTCTCCTTGGTCCCCATTGCACCATAAGGAATGCACAGCTCTTCTCCCTGCTGCCAGTGATGGAACCACACTGGGGCTGGATACCAGCTGCCCCAGTTCAGCTGTGCTGGCAAGAGGGAGGACAGGAGCTTTGGCCAGATCTCCACCCAGCCACGTCCCTGCAGGGTGGGGAGGGAGGAAGCACAGAGGCCGCTCGCTCCGGCTGGCTGGCCCCAGGCTTGGCTTGCCTGCGCTGGGGCGGGTGTGCAGACAGGCCTCTTCCCTCTCCCTTTTCCTTTCCATTTTGCACTTCACTGTCCAGCCCAACAGCCCAGAAAGTTGGGACTGCTTTCCCACTGCTCCCCTGTCATTCACAGTGTCACATCTGTCCTGTGGCACTGCCACACGCTCAGGTGGAAGCCTCAGCCCTTCCCTGAGGTTTGATGGGCATGTGCTGGGTGGGACAAGCCCAGGATGGGTTGCAGGGACATTTCTGGGACAGACAGATGATAAACACTGTGCAACAGGGCTGGAACCTCTTCAGGTTGGGTCCAGGACATTTTCTCGGCTGACACTGAACACGTGAGGAGGTGGAGCTCATCAGCAGCAGATAGGGAAAGCAGTCCTGTTATTTTTGGGATTAGGATGCAATCTCCTCAATTGTCTGCCTCTGGCACAGTCCCTCCTGCCCTGGCCATGGCTCAGGACTTTCTCAAACTGCACACAGCATCAAAAGGTGCTGAACCTTGTCAAAGGAGAGGGGGCAGAAAACAAATGAGGATTCCCAGCTTCTTTTGCTCACCTGGGCTCAAGCCTTCACCTTTGCAGACATTCATTCCAGCTTCCCCTGAGCTCCGTTCTCCCCTTTCAGTTCCCCATCCTGGCTAAGCCCCCAGTGCAGCAAGGCCAGCCTGACTCAGACATCACCTTGATTTTACCCCAAGAGGGCTCACAGAGGGGATGCCCACCTGCCAGCACCAAAAGCAGCTTTGTATTTTACAGGATAATCTGGGGGGTGGTGATAAAAATCTCCTCATCCCCATGGAAATTGAGCCATGTTCCTCACATACCTCCACTAATTCAATTTTACACTGTGTGACTAGACCTGCCAAACCTTTATTTTTCTTTCTTCTTGAGAAGTTCACAGCAGAGGGGTACAGTGGGCAGAGAGGAGGGTGGGGGGCACAAGGGAGGGGTGGGCTCTCTCCTGCCTCTCCTGAACCTGGTCTCTGCAAGAAATGGTCATGCTTGGTCCTCTCCAGGCACGGATCATGACTTTCTTTTCAAAACATGTGGCTGGTTATGAAGGTAAAGAGAAGTCTGGAGTAAATATGTAACTGCTTGGAAACACCTGGGGCAGGAGGCAGTGGATCTTGGATTTAGGTGAGAATAAGGGACAAGAGCCCCTGAAAACCATCCACTGCAGTTCTGCAAGCATAGCTTAGCCTGGTGTGGACCACAGCCTGCTTCTCCCTTAGTCTCCACTTCAGAGATGCCCCAGTTGGGACCCCCAGCCTCAGCACACCCTCGTGGTGCCCTCTCCCCTGCCAGGGCTCCCCCAGCATACCTTGACCCTGCCTTGCAGGACCTCACCAGCATTTATCCAGGGTTGCAGATCAGCATCATATCAGAGAATCATAGAATGGTTGGGGTTGGAAGGGACCTTAAAGCTCCACTTGTTCCTACCCCCTTCTTGGGACACTTTCCACAATCCCAGAGTGCTCCAAGCCCCATCCAACCTGTCCTTGAACACATGCAGGGATGGGGCAGCCACAGCTTCTCTTGGCAATCTGTGCCAGGGCCTCACCACCATCACAGGGAAGAATTTATCCAAAGATCTAATCCAACCTCTCCCTTCAGTAAGGACATTTGTGGCTTTGGCACACCAGTGCTGGGAGTGGCAGGGACCTGGATAAGGGCAATGCTTGAGAGTAAAAACATGCTTCAAAAAGTCCTTATGATCTTCTGGATCTCCTTGAGGGCTCCTTGGGTTTGCATCTGCACTAGCAGATGTTTTTAGCACCTGCAATAGCATCTGCAGCTACATGGCTCTGCAAAACCCTGATGGATCGTGTGACACCTGACACAGCACAGGGTCTGTGTATGAGAAATCCAAAAAGGTGCCTTTACATAGAGATGATCTTCTAAAGTCCATACAAGACCCATTCAGAGAATACACACAGGGAAACTGCTGGTTCCACATCCCTGAGTCTGCCAGATTTTCTGGTGGGCAAATAACTGTACAATCAAAAGTATTTTCACAGGAGATTTGGTCTGGAGCCCTGGGTCTGGTCCAGCACCAGGGCTGACACTGGAAAGCAAATGGAAGTGGCCTGTTGAGCCATCAGCCTGGAAGTCTCAGCCTCTAATTGCAGCTGAGACTCTGAGCAACCTGGTCTAGTGGAAGGTGTCCCTGTCCATGGCTGGGGCTTGGAAAATGTGATCTCTAAGGTCTCTTCCAACCCAAACCATTCCACGATTCTGTGATTCCTCACAAGCCCTTCAGGTGTGATTTTCTGCAGGTAGCACAAGAAGGCAGGTCATTATGGACAGCCAAGACCAGGCACTCAGTTTCCAAAGGAAGCCTGATTTTGAACCTTTTCAGAAACTTATCCTCAATAGAACATGGATTGATCAGTTCCATTGGTTCCAAATGCAACTGTTCAATTGAACCTGGAAAAATGTGAAGCAAGGGTTCAAGCACCAAGACTCTGATGAAATTACTATTGAGGGTGTCCAAGCTTCTGGAGCTCCCAGCCATCAGAGATAAGAGGCAGAAAGTGGAGGAAATTTGGATTCTAGTAAGTAAATAGAATCAAGATATGGAAGAGACCTTAGAGATCAACTTGTTCAAACCCCTACACCCCTACCATGGGCAGGGACACCTTCTACCAGACCAGGTTGCTCAGAGTTCCATCCAGCCTGGTCCTGAGCAGTTCCTGGAATCGGAATTCTACAGTTTATTGCATATCAACACATAGAAAATATGGAATTCAGTAATGCTTGCAGGATTAAAAAAAAAAATATATATACATATATACATATATATATATGAATGAATGAAAAACCTGATAAGATCCAACAGGCACAAAAAGACTAAACCTGAGGGCATTTTACACTTTAGTATTTTACATATTACTGAAGCTTTGATGTATTTCATACATCCAAACAGCCTACACTAAGTAGCTGTAATATCTACAGCCTCTCATGGCTACTTGAAATGCAAATTAACAACATATTCCAATCTGATTTAACTTTCACATTGAATAACTCAGGCTTTTGGGGTTTTTTTTTCCTTTCTCTCTGCCCTTTTTTCCTAATTTTGTTGTGAGATTACCCACTAGTTTTCTTTTAAACCTTAAATTACTCTCATGCATTCTCTACATTAGTTCCACACTGAAGCTATTTGTTTGGGATTAGTTATACTTACCTAACTGGAGGGGTGCAGGGAGGATTACTGGGAGTTTGCAGAGGGCTCTGGCAGTGGAAAGCACTATCTAAATGCTAAGTATTATGAAGTGAGATGAGCTATTTACTGACCCCCATTGGTAATATCCCCCCCTCCAAATTGGACACAGAAATTGAAAGAGCAGAATCCTTTTTTTGGAGAGACAAATAGTGACAGAAGGCCAAGGCAAGGTCCACAAATAAAAGAAATCCTAAAACATCACTTAAGGTCAAAAAAGGGCTGGGTTTATCACTGATATGAATAAGCACTGGGACCCAGAGCAGGGCAGGGAGACTGCAGGGGGGAGAGAAGGCAAACCCAGACTTTGTGGGACCTTCTCTCCAGCTTTTCCCCATCATCTATCACACAAACCAAGCACCCAAACAGCTCCTCTGGCAACAACCTGCAGCCTGGCTCTTAAAGAGAGAGACAGACTGAGCTCCTGTTCTTTACAAAGAGGAGTTTTACTGATGCAATGTGACCTTTTCCTGGGCAGTGGTATTGACTGTTTCATCCTGCAGGTCCCAAGAGAGATTGGGGTCTCGTTGGGAGAGGTTTTATGTGCATACATATGAGCAGACAACTCCTGCCTCAGGGAGCTGGACTATGATCCTTATGGGTCTCTTCCAACCTGAAATGTTCTGTGAAATACTGTCACCATCACAGCTCAGACACAGATGGCAAAAATCCCAAAGTCAACCCATGTCTTCAACAAATTTACCACAATGTTATTTATTGAGGTGGGAGGGATAAGGGGAACATGGCCTTTTTCCCCAGCACAGACCCTGCACCTTGAGCTGAACCCCTCCCAGTCACAGCCTGGAGAATCCAGAGAGAGATGGAGGAATGAGGGAGAAGGGCACAAGGATGAAGAGAAAAATGGCTCTGTGTACACATGGAAGGTTTGGGAGAAAGCTTTGAGAGAACATGATGAGGAGATGGGGACAGTGAGAGGATCCTTGCTGAGGAGCCTGTTGTGGAGGTGATTAATTTGAAAATGTTGAGAAGAAACTCAGAGATATTAAAGAGGTCAACATCCAAGAGGAAAAGGAATGGACTAACATTATGGGGTTGAGTGATGGAGCTCTGATCAGCCTGGTCTAGCTGAAGATGTCCCTGCTCACTTCAGGGGAATTGGGCTACATGGTCTGTGAAGGTCCCCTACAACTCAAACCATTCCATGATCCTAAGACAGGCTCTGGGGTAGGGTTCTTCCCCCAGGAAAGAGCCCCAAGCTCTCCTGCCCTCAATTCCTCAGCTCCTGGCATGGGCAGATGGTGAACAGACAGTGAGAACCTCCATGAGGAGACAGCACCAGCCAGAGGGGTCTGATCATGTGTGAGGAGATAGACAAAGTGGGCAGAGGGCTCACACCTCCCAGATGGGCCACTGGAGCATGAGGAGGGTGGGGGAATGGTGTTTGGGATTAGCTGTTGACTAACAGAGGAATATGTGTCCAAAACCTGATGTTTTTTTCCCCATATTCTTCTCCAGGTAGAACAGTTGGCCAAACAACAGCTATAACCTTCCCTCACAAACCCCATCTCACTGAGTATTCCTGCAGAATGGAACTCAGCAGGAAAAAGTCAGCACAGGCACCATGAGTGCGTCTTCACAGACACAGCTTCCACCCCATGGCTGGACAGGACAGGAAATCCTCATCCACAAAGCCAGTGGAAAAAGAGGAGACAGCATCCTCCAGCCCCCACGCTTCACCCACCAGGGACCAACACATCTATATTGTCCTTTTCCCTAGCCACAATTATACCATGAATTTGACCTTAGGTTTTGTAACAGTCTGGGGTGCCGAGCATGCCATTCTTGACATAGCTGATGTTTGTGAAAGAAACAAATGAAAAAAGGAATAAATAAGCAACGTCCTGGCCGCAGACTGCGCCGGTTCCGTTGTGGTTGACATTTACAGCCTACGGTGGCTGTGGTGAGGATGACAAACTGGGCAGGGCAGGGCACTGAGGGCAGGGCTGTGGGGTCAGTGGAGGACTGGTGGGCACCCACCCTGCAGGGATCCCTCCCAGCCCTCAGCATCGCTGCAAACGCTCGCAGGCTCTGCAGTGGGTGCTTTGGCTCTATGGCTCATCACAGTGGTGGGATGTGCTCGCCCAGAAATTATTCTGGAAAGCTGTGGGGTGAATTTGTGGGGGTAATGGCTCAGTTCAGCCTTTAGTTCTCTCTGGCAGAGGTAAAGTCCTGTTAGCCTGGCCTTCCTGACCCACTCAATAACCTCAGGCAGGCTCCTCCAGCTGCTCAGGCCATGGGCAAGGAGCTGCCCCACAGTGAGCACCAGCCCCTGTCAGACCCACGCCACTGGTGGAGGACTCTTGGGAAGCTCCCTCAGTTATCCAGGAATCCAGACAAGCTCCCTAATTGGGAAAAGGCCATCTCCTGCTGATTGCTCCTACAAGCAGAGAGAAGGGCTCCTCATTCTCTCTGCAAGCTTTAAGAGCATGCAAAAACCAGCATTTGCAAGATAATTTGGTGGTCACAGGGGACTAGGTTTTATTCCTCAATCGAAAACTGGCTATTAAACATCATTTAAAGAACAAAATAAAAATAAAACAGCAATTTCTTCTTTTATTCTCTCCCTATCATCATCATTAACCTTCTATCTGCGTAATATCCCTTTGCCAAGGATCTTCAACGGAGCAATAAAATTTTAGTACTTAAACCTTATCAGTGCTCTGGAAGGGAGTATTCTCCTCATTTCAGAGAGAGGGAAACCAAGGCACAAAGAACTGAAATGACCTGTTCAAAGTCACACTGAAAATTATTAGTCAAGTCAGGAATAGATTCCCCAAGCCCTGAACCCCGGGAGGCAGCGGCCCACAGGTATGCTGCTCTTACAGGCCAATTAGCTTTTATGGAAACGTTTAAGGAAACATTTCCTTTCACAGACTCTGCCTGCTAATTTACTCCCGAGCTTTGTCATCTGCGAGGGAAAAGTGCCTCAGTTTTAGGCTGCCATGGCTCCTTCCCTGGCTTGAGACAAATGTGCTTTCAGGCAGATCTGACAGCACAGAGCACCCCGCTACACGCTGCTTAGAAAGGGCTGGGAGAGGTTTTTCTGGGGGTCCCTGCCTATTAATTAAGTGTGATTGCAGGGAGCTGGTCAAAGCAGAGGGCTCTGCACACAGACACAATGCTGGGGACGCCGGGGCTCCGGGTGCCGAGGCAGAATTTGCTCCCCAGCACGCTGCTCTGGGCAGGGCTGCTGGGCTTGAGCTGATTCTCCACCCAAATCCTCACCATCCCAGGCCCTGCCTTTACAAAAGGAAGGGAAAGCGAGGCAGGGGCAGAACAGAGGAGGGCAGAAAGGATGGGAGTGGGTGAGCTGGTGCAGGAGAAAAGCAGCCCCTTGTTTGCTCTCCAAACTGTGGAGAAACAGTTAATGGGCTGGGAGGTTTCCACCCTTCCAGGACTGAGCCTTTTCCTCCCCTTTCGAGTGCCCCCTGCCTTCCTCCTCCAGCGACTGGGAAGCTGTGACTGCTCTACACCGCTGACACCTCGGCTGCTCTGGAAACCCATGAACTGTTTGAGAAAGGTCAGCTGGCAGCCGCTGCCTCCCTTCTCCTGCCTTCCCAGCCCGGATGGCCTTGGGCAGTGCAGGAGCCCCCTCTGTAGGCAAAGACCCACAGTTACCAGCTCATTCTGCTCCTTAACACGATTTTTCTCCCTCTTTTTGTCCACCCCGACCCCTCTTAATCCAGCCCAACCCAAGCCCCTCCGCGGGGCGAGAGGGAGAGTGGGGTTGCAGAGCTCGGTGCCAGCTGGGGACCAGGGCTCTACAGCCAGTCCCATTACACGAGATGTGGACTGAGGCTGGACATCCCACAGGACAGCAGATTTGCCATCAGAAGAGCTGATACCTTGCCAGCTTGCTGTGGCAAAATCAAATAAGCATGACCCTGTACGAAGCCAGGCTTTGGTGTGTTTCCCAGGTCCTCTCTCCAGGTTCTCCAAAGCCATCCTCTATTTTTCCCTGGTCTCTTGCCAAACACAGATCCCCAGCACTGCACAAGTCCTTTCCCAGCCCCTTGGTGCTGTGCTGCACTTCTTCCCAGTACAACAGAAGGAACTCATCTGCTCCTAGTGCTTCTCTCTCCTGCACCTCCTCATCCTAGCTCTGCACATCATCCAGGTGAGGCTCCACAGCATTGCCACATCTGCCCCAAACCAGTCCCAAACCCAGTTTTGCTGCAAAACAACCCCATTTGGACCATAATCTATGCTGCAAAATCCACCTCTGAGAACTCATGAACACCAGACTGGAAGTAGCAGAGGCAAAATTCCTGCCTGGATGTAAACAAGCTCCTTTCTTCCCAAAAGAGGAGCTTTTGTGGGGGTGGGAGGTTAGCTGCTGAGTCAAGGTCTTCTGGCAGTCATTATCAGCCACTACTCCCACAAAAACTTGACCACAGCCTTTAAGAAAAGTGTGAATTTGCCCGTGTTTACTGCTCTCCGTCCCCAGCAGTTACAGATCCTCCTCCCTGGAGATGCTCAGCCTGTGTCCACTGCCTCCCTTTCCATACTGCCAGCCCTGCCACACCCTACACTCAGCCATACACCCAGAGTGTTTCCTGCAGCCTCGTAAGGATTTGCTAACCTACAGAATTACAGAATCATGGAATGGTTTACATTGGAAGGGACCTTAAAAACCATCTTGTTCCAATCCCCTGCAATGGGCAGGGACAATTCCTACTATTCCAGGTTGCTCCAAGCCCTGTCCAACCTGTCCTGGGCACTTCCAGGGATTCAGGGGCAGCCACAGCTGCTCTGTGCACCCTGTGCCAGGGCCTCCCCACCCTCATAGTCAAGAATTTCTTCACAATACTCCTTCTAACCCTGACCTCTGTCAGTTTGAAGCCATTCCCCCTTGCCCTGTTATTCCTTGCCCATGTCCAAAGTTCCTCTCCAGCTCTCTTAGAGCCCCTTTAGGTACAGGAAGGGCCCTGGAACTTTCTTCTCTCCAGCCTGAACAACCCTAGCTCTGTGTCCACAGGACAACAAGACCATTTTGGATGGTCTCTAGGTGAGAGAAACATCGTCTTACTCACCCTGGCTCACTCTGTCTGAAGCCCAAGAAGTGCTACTGCTCACACAGACGTGCCCCAGGACAAATGTGGGGGGCAAAATTAGAAAGGAAGTGATGAATACCCAAAGCCAAGTTGTAGGCACCCTGAAATAACTTGATTTCTCTAGTATTCTGGGAGCACTTCTCTCCGAGACGAAACATTACTCATTTTCATTTGGAGAAGTTTCAGTGTATAGCAAAAATATCTCAGGCTCAGTAATGAGGCAAGAAATCGTGCTTACGTAGCTGAGCAAGTAACATCACTCAACTTTCCTGTCCTTGTGGTGGATGAAAAATGATTGGGGAATAAATTAATCCTAATAAATGCAGGATTCTGATCAGGCATACAAACCCAGCAATGTGTCTGCAGGATGAGCAATTGATGAAGTCATTGCTTCAAAGGTGCCTTGATGCAATTAGTCACCTGTAAAACATGCAGCAGAGGAGAAAATCCCACTCCTTTTGTTAAGGAGCAGGAAAATGCTCCATGTGTCCGAGTGATTTATGGGATACAGTGCAGTAAAATTAGAGTGTGAGGCAATTAGGGTCGTTCTCTTGGAGATAAAAGGCTGGGGGGGAGATGAGTGAAGGGATGGACAGGATGCAGAAGGGCCAGATGGAGGCACAATGCCAACACCACATTTCTGTGCTGTTGGTTTTTAACAGGGATTATTTCGCCCTCACATAAATTGTTGTGGGGGGGAAATCAGGCTGCAGATGTAAAATTGGTGCCACTGAGGATGAACCAAGTCATTAATCACCGGCGTGAGTATCCGTAATTAGAGCTGCCGGGAGTCACAGGAGCAAGAGTCAAAGGCTCTAACAGGATTATGGATAAATCTGGATTGTTTTATGACTGATATTTATTAGCAGATAAAAGGAATGTGCTTGAGGATGAGCACAGGGGCAGGGAAAAAGGTATTTCCCCTCCTAACCCTGCTGCCCAGCTTTTGCACCCACAGCACTGTGCCCACCACTGACCATTCAGAGAAGGAAAACTGATAAATCTCACCAGCTCCACTGTTCAGACTGGGAAACTGAGGCACTCAGCAGAAATGGCCAAAAATCACGTGTGGACTCTAAATCCAGAAGAGCTAGTTAAGAGCAAGGGCTCTAAATTTGTGCACTGTTAACAGTTACTGTGCTGGCTGCTCTCAAGCCCCAGAAGTTCACACTTTAGTGCAGATTATTTTCAGATCTCAGTTCTGTGGGCAGAGCACCCTCCCTGCAGCACACACTGTGAGCCCAGGGCTGGGAGTCAAGGGGAGCTGGCTGACCCGAGTGGGGCTGGTCCCAGTGCAGTGTTCCCATGGACATTCCAGCTGTTTGCAGCTGGAGTTCACAGCAGATGCCGAGCAGCCGACCCTCACACAGCTGCAGTGCCTGTCCAGCCACCCACCCCTGGCACTATCCCAGCAAACTGGTGGCTTTCCAATGTCCCCTCCCCTATCACAGGCCATCCCTCTGGCTCATGAACTCCTCTCAGCAGTTCCCAAGAAGCTCTGACATGCCTTGCCTGTTCTGGGGACAGGAGGGAGCAAGCAGGCTGGGAGCTGGAGCCAGGCAGAGCCAGCACTAAAAATCCTCCCAGCTTCCCTGGGAAGGGAATGGACAGCCACTCCTGAGGTCTGAGGGCTGCAGCACCCAATTTTAAGCATCTACTGCAGCTCCTCTGAGCTCATCTGTGAGGACTGTAAAAGATCTGGGAGATATCAAAGTCCCTTGACTTCAAAAAGGGACAATGGGCTCATGCCTTTATCCCCAGAGGGGAGGGTGCTGAGATGGGGTTGTGCTTACAGACACCATCCCACCCTCCTGGGGTTACCCAACAGCTACAAGGCTGTGGGAAAACTCACAACCAGTCAGGATGCTGAGGAGGAACAATCCCTGCAGCCACTGCACATTGTCCCCAGAGGGTCTGGCACACCCCAGGGCAGGCAGATGGGGTGGCCACGTCTTTTTCATGAAAGCTCAGCATCAGGGTGGGGCAGACATGGTGGTTTCCTTGATGCTGGGAGTACATATCACTCCTGCTCACTGTGTCCCAGAAGCATGGACACATCCACCTGTGTTTGGCACTCCCCATCTACCAGAACAACTCCAAGGCTTTCTACAGGAATTGTTGACTGAGATCTGAAAAAATCTGCAGCCAAAGAGTTGAACTTCAGGGGCTTGAGAGCAGCCAGCACAGTAACTGTTAATTGTACATGAATTGTGAGCCCTTGCTCTTTACTGGCTCTTCTGGATTTAGAGTCCACACATGATTTTTGGCCTCAATTCCCTGGTCTGAACAATGGAGTTGATGAGATTTATTGACTTTCACAGACAACAGAACAGGATAAAGGAAAGCCAGGTATTATCTGTTATGCTGTGCAAGCTCTCCTCTCACAGCACAGCCTGCACTGCCCTCCTGAGTGTGCCACAAAGGGGGTGCTGGGGAATGGGGTCCCCCAGCCACACCTCAACATTCCCTGATTCCACCATCACCCCAGGCAGGTGTTCAGGGCAGGCACCAGGGAAACAGGAGGTGAGCCTCACCCAGCTGCACTGGGTCCACGGGTATCTCTGGAGCTGAAATCCAGCTTTTCCCAGTGGGGGTAATCATCATACTGGGAAGGTGCTAGGACAGCCCAGCCAAGGATGGCAGAATGACTGTAGAAGCCTGGCTGCTCTGTGCCATACTCCAAGCTCCAGTGAGGTATTTCCTATGCCAGCCTCACCCTGTTTCATCAGGGTGAGTCATCAGACCACCATGGAAAACCTCAGGATCTTGCTTCTGCAGTCGTGATCAGAAACATCCTTTATTAAATTAATGACCATCCCCTATCTGTCATCTCACTGTTAATAAAAAGAAATGAGGGCTGGAAGGAGTTTTGCAGACTGGTGCCTGGAGTCAGCCTTGTCTCTGCAGAACTTGTGTCCTGCTCCCAAACACAGGAGGAGAACACAGCAGGAATGGGAGGGGGTTTTAACCCACAAAACCAATGCAGTACAAATGTGGGGGGTTCTCCAGGACACCTCAGGATGCTGCTTCAGTGCAGGGCTCCTCACCAAACTCCAAAACACTTATTTGGCCACAGGGACAAGCTCATCTCACTGGCTCTGACTAGACTGACATGACACCCTTCCTCAAATACATCTCTCACATGGGACAGAGGGGCACATGCACTTAAATGCTCACTAAATGATCCCCCCTGGGCTGCATCAACCCCTTCCCCACTACTGGCACTACATGGGGGAGCAACGAGGAAGATCTTTACTTGGTCCAAACAAAGCACTTCAGAGCATAAAGGTTTTGCTATCCCAAGGATCCTGGGGACACAAAACCCATTTGGAAAAAGACTCCCTCTCCCCTGTGAACGAGCAGCAGCAGGTCAGCACCACCCACCCCTCCCTTCTCCAAAGGAGGGGTCATGGTCCTGTCCTCTGGAAGAGCAGGATTACAGGGGTGGAAAGAGTTCACAAGAGTCGCTCCCAGCAAAGCCCAAGTCAACCTGATGCTGAGATAAGACTGTTCCTTGACCCCACTGTGCAGGCCCCATTAGAGGGAACCCAGCAGGGGAATGCTGCAGAGTATCCACCCTATCCCCCATAACCCAAACCAGCCAGAGCAGTATTTCCTATTATGTCTCCATAACCTAATCTGACCCCCTCTAGGGTCTCCAGATTAATATCTGGGAAACCTCACAAGTCCAATCACCCAATTACAGGGAGGAAAG
The DNA here is from genome assembly GCF_036417665.1 of Passer domesticus. Taxonomy (NCBI): domain Eukaryota; kingdom Metazoa; phylum Chordata; class Aves; order Passeriformes; family Passeridae; genus Passer; species Passer domesticus. Next base: position 5,522,855 of record NC_087491.1, read on the forward strand.
CTTTATCCTATCTAAACAGCACAAAATGTAACCTAGACCCAGCTGCCCCTCTACTTCTAAGAGCCAGATCTCAATCCCTGGCAAGCTGAACAAACTGGGAGGGGGTCACAGGGGAGATGGAGAGGGTCTCTCTTGTATCATATGAAACCTGCAGGAGGAGCAGATATTTTAATTGGTAAATCCCCTGACTCAGGTTTAATCCCTCTCCCTTTTTACTGAACTTCCCTCACACTGGAACAACACTGGGAATAGATGACAGACCTCACCTTGAGCCACTGCCCAACAAGAAGAGGCCCCATCATTTTGGTGGGCAGAGGATGATGGTTCTCAGGACATACATTGTGCCCAGCCCAGCCTGGCAGAGGCAGAGGGGAAAGGCTGGTGCCACCATTGAACAGGGATGTGCCTGAGGAATGGCACATTTAAAGCAGAGCTGATGCTGGCAGGAGAGAGCAGGCACCAGACACGCTCATAGCACAGGACAACTGCAACATCCCCAGAGCACCTCCAGTGCTGGGGCTGAGAGGTTTCAAACAGAATAGGCTGTCCCAAGGCACTCTTTGTGCCTCTTTGGATCTCTTTTCTATCCTTATTTCCTTCCAGAGAAGTGTGGAGGGACCCTACCTAAATTTTTGGATTGTGTTTCAGCCACCTGACAACACTGAATGCATGGGAAACCTCAGCTGCAGCCAGAGGACTGGAAAGCAGATTCCCCATCCCATTCAGGATATCATCCCAGGCTCTGGCTAGGATGAGAGCAATGTGCAAAATCTCCAGGAAGATCTTACCCTGGCAGAGGATCTCAGTCTGGGCATCACTGAGAGCCCATCCAAAGGGAAGACCCAGATTCTTTGCTCAGTGAGAATGCCCAAGTTTCCTCCCAGAGTAGGTTGTGTTGCATCCACGGATGCCCCAGAGCCTGTATTTTCCACATAGCTCAGGGCTGCATTGCCAAGCACCAGCTTTGCAAACACAGACTGTGCTTCCCTCCAAATTCCAGCCACAGTTTATTGATTAAAAAAGCCTGTCTAGTCAATAAAGACTCCTATGAAAAAGTTCCACTGCTCTGCACTCACATGCCGTTATCCATCTGGCTGTGTTAGCAGCCTTGGCTTTTGATGCTTTCTGACAAGATGGATTTGTGGCCTTGACTTTTGCAGATCAGGAGAAACTTAATCCTAGAGGATAACATTACAGACTAGTAAAAAAACTCCACGACTGGCCTCATTAACTGCCATGTAAGAAGCTGAGAGGCTTCTTAGCTAGAAGGCAGCATCTACAGCTGTCCTTGAGGGAGAGGCAGCTCTGAGCAGACAGCACAAAGCCCTTGGCAAACACGGTGCTCCTGAAGTGCATGACACACTCGTGGCACCAGCCAGGCTGCTCCATCCTCTGCAGACAGCAGGAAAAGGGCAGACGGTCCCAGGTCTCCACCTATAAAGTGATTTGGGAGAAAGCAAAGATAATGCCCAGTTCTGGCCAAAAGGTGTCTGGGCAGATAAAAATAAAAAACCCTGGAACAACCATATGGAAATGTGAATTAATGAAATTTTTCAGCAACTGACTCAACCCTAATTGAGAGTTGAGAACCCTCCACCTCCCTTCTGCTTTCCAGGATACAAAAATGACACTGGTAGGTGGAAATAACTATAGCTGTCCCAGGGAGAGAGAAATCTGAGCTTCACAGCAAGGGTAATGGCCAAAATTAAGCACTTGCTTGTTTCTATTACAAAACACATCCCAGGAAGCAGCTTCCAAAAACCTGACCTTCACTTCAAAGGCTTCTTTTTGAATCATCTTTCCTTCTGCTAACAAGTGAAGTGGATTCAGCACTCAAGAAGGGCACTCTGGGTGTTGAAAACATCTTTAGCCATGTGTTAGCTGCAGAAGAGGCAGGGGCAATGTTCACGTATTTACCCAGCTGCTGGCTGGACCTCAAGCTCCTACAGATTCCTAAGGGCAGTGTCAACTCCTCCTGCTGCTCTTTGTGGTGGCCAGTTTGTCAGTCAGCACTCTTAAAGATGATTGTAAGGCTTGTAATGGGAGTGCAGCGTGGTTGCATGGAGATTGCACTGACTCCTTTCTGACAGGAGCAGGATGTGCTCTGGCCAGACAGTCTTTTCTCCTCTCCTCCCAGCCTAGGCCAGGTTTTCACAGAGCAGTAGCAGCACAGCTTGCACACAAGAGGGTGTCTGGAAGAGCTGGTTGCCATAGCTATATCCATACATCCCCAGCCATCCAGACATGTCACAACTGTGAAGTTATTTATAAATAAGACACTCCCGAGCCTCAATTCAGAGCACAACTTGCAAGTGTACAAAACACTCAGCCTTCTGAGTTGACCTCTTTCTTTTATAGACATGATGCTGTGCACAGGCTGCTCTGCAGAGCGCTCTGCTCCAGAGCAGTCTGTAATGCCAGCATGGTGATGTGCACAGGTTTTATAGAACCATTCTCTCCACTCCTGCACGTCTTCCTGCCCTGTCTGGTGTCCAGACACCTTCCCAGGTTACCTGCTGGTTCTGCTCCACACCACAGTCCTGTGTCTCAAGGGTCCCAGCACAGCACAGGCTCTAAGCCAGCAGCCAGACTCTGCATTCTCCTGCTCTGAGGTCTCCAACAAGCTCACTCAGCAGGCTGTGTTCCTGTTCTCCTTTCTTTGAGAATTGCAAGCTGTTCTGGATGAGGGCTACTTCTTATGAACATGGTCACTGCCCTGGCAAAAAGACCCCAGAGCAGCCAGGATCTCTTGACATGCTCAGAGTTAAAGCCTGTGAGTCTCTGCTGAGACCTCACCTGTCTTGCTTGGACATGGCATCCCAAACCAGAAGCAGTGAGCTGTTTACCTGTTTGTTGTATACTTTGTTCAGCTAAAGCCCCACAATGTCCCCAGCTCCTCTGATTCAGCTGTCAGCACACACCCAGCTTTGAAGTACTACAGAAAACGGGCAAAACCACAGTGTGGGAGCCAGCACAGAGCAGGGCAGAAGATGAAGGGCTGGGAGAGGGGCAGAGCCTCGCAATCCTTCTGTGATTTGCCATCAGCAGCACAGAGGCAGCAGTGCATCGGAACAACACCTCATTCACACTCGCTGTCACCCTCAGCCACGGGGACAGCAAATGGTGTTTGTTTCTCTGCATCTCCTCAGCTGAACCCACTTTGATACCGAGGCACAGGCAGGAAGAGATGGATTCATGCTCAAGGACACAGCTCTTGCTGTGCTGTGCTCACATCCAGGGCTGTGGTGGTGAAAGACTGGGGGATGCAGACTGGCTCAGTGGTTAGCCTGAGGGTCCATGGAGAGTGACCACAGGACAGGGCACAAAGCTGGGGGATCCAGGACCTGCACCTGTCTCTGCCCTCACAGGTGAGCACTGCCCCATGCTGAGATTAATTCACAGCTCTTGTAACCTCAGGGAAGGAATTTTATCTCATTGTCTTGTTTTGTCCCCTCCATTTGCAGATTAAGGGAGAGTCAGAGTGTGCAAGGTCTGACTTACCACCAGCAAAGTTCTTTGAGATACCCGCAAACCACCCCCTCCCCAGTCTCCTCACCATGCCCTGTGCAGGCACTTGGCAGCCCCCTCAAGCCCCCAGAGATGAGTGTTCAGAGACCCAGCAGCAACAGAGATGTGGGCACAAGGGGAAGAAAACTGCACCAGGGAGAAAACTTCAAGAAAGGGACCGAGAACATCACAGCAACAACACAGCCAACACCCCAGGAGAAACACAGCCCAACCCACAAACCCCAACCCATCACAGGGCCAAGCCCAGCCCTTCCTCCTCACCCAACAATCCCCTAAAATGTTCTAAAAACACATTCAAAGCACTATTTTACTTCTAAACCTTGCATTACACAAACTCATAGAATCTTCCCCAAATGCAGGTAGGTGTGACCTCCCAGGTGGGCACCAGAGAAAGTCCAGGTGGTCTCAAACCAGGCATAGGTCTGCCTGTTCCCTCCTGAGGAGTTCACCCTTCAGCTTTCAGACAAGGCTTTCCAGCTTAGCTCCCTAGCTCCCAACCCTAAAACCAGGGCAAGGATCCTTCTGTCTTCCAGCACAGGCTGGAAGATGCTGCACTCCCCATGCGGGGCTGGCTCAGGTAAGGGGGGCTCAGCTGGTCCAGGGGACCTCCTAAGCCAGGGCCACAACAACAAAAAGTGGTGATAGCCCAGGTGACAAGTCTGGCAGATGCAGGGACACGGCCTGGCTTAGAGAATGGAGACATGAAAAGCACTTTGCATCACAGCCATGTTATCCCCTCATCCCTCCCCCTCATCCCCTTTGGAGCTTCTTAACTTCAGAAACCTTCCTCCAGAGGAGTGTTGGAGTGACAGAAAACATTTTCCAAGCCTAATATCAGTTCCAGATGTTCACAGCCATTTCAGTTTGTACCTCACCCTGTAAAACACATTTCTCCCTCTCCCTCTCTCAAGTGCAGCGCCTGCTTGGTCCATGACATAATGCGCTGGCGGGCTGGCTGCACACACACACACACAGACACACACACACACACACACATGTGTGGCTCACGCCCTCTCTGAGAGCCCCACGTTCAAACAAAGAGCATCACTCAACTACAAAGCCGTCGCACACATGGAGTTATGAGTAATTTCCACAAGTTTTAATAAACAGTTTGGGATGTAATTGCTCTCCGTCTTCCCGGCTGGCTCCCGAGCGCGGAGCCGCTCGCTCCCCGCGCGCTGGTGTTGAAAGCGTGGTTTGTTTCACACACAAGTTCACCTCCTCTCCGCCTCAGATGGGCCAAGGGCTGTGTTTTTCTAAGCACCAGTAACAAGCCTCTTAAAAAACCTCATACAGCTGAAGGCAACCGACCCACGCAGGCTCCTGGCTGCCTTGGCCCTGTCCTGCAGCATCCCTGTCTCATGTGGAGCCCAGCAGGGAGCAGAGGGGACCCACATTAGACCAGTGTCAAAACTCCCTCCTGACTCTGCTCCAAGAGGAAGAGGAACAAATGGTTTCTGGCTCAAGGGAATGGTTACATCTTCCAGTTGCAGAACAAGGCGGAGGCCAAGGAGTTTTGCAAGGGTGAGAGGCTGGAGGATTTTGAGAGGCAGGGGGAAGGCAGAAGGCAGGTGAGGCTGGGATCAGCTACCACCTAGTTTGCCATGGGAATGAAGAACAGGTTGGCAGAGCTCTAGCCAATGTCAGTACCAGGAATCACAGTAAGAAATGTTTACAACTGCAATAAAGCAAACAAAACCACTGTCCAAGTACAAATAACCCACTCATTTAAACTCAAGAGTTCCAAGGGATGAGTGGTAGCATCCTCAAGAGCCCTAAAACATCCTTGCCAGATCCTCCCAGCCCAGAGCTGGCCCCCTCTGCAAATACCTGTGATGTAACTCCCAGCAATGGGAACAACCTGCTCCTCCCTGCCAGCAGCTGGGAGACTGATGGGAAAGGAAGATCTGCCCATATGCATCAAAAGCCATCCAAATTTCGTATCCCACACTCCCCTCCCAAAGATTCCCCCTCTGAGGCTGAGTTATTGTTTTTGCGGATGCTGCTCAGAGGGGAGAAGCTGTGGCGCAGCAGGATAGGTGGGTGATGGTGGCATGGGGATATTCAGTACATGATTTTTGGCTGTAGGGATCTGTGGCAGTCAGCACCTCTGCAAATCTACACAAGGTATAAAAGGAATCAAGTCATCTGGTATTGGAGGCCTGTAGGGTTAGAAAGGAATGAAGACAGAAATGTTGTTTGGTTATAAACAACATAGAAAAAAAAAAAGGGAGAGATTTAGGATTGGCTTTTCTCTTTAATTGTTAATAGGGTCATTCTGTCCCAAACAGTCCCCCAGAGCAGGCAGAGGGGAGGGAAGCTCCCCACAATGAATTCAATTGCCTGTCAAACACATGGCAGTCATAAAAGGAAAATAATAATAATAATCTGTATTTCCTACTCTGGCTGCCAGGCAAAGATCCAGGCACTTCAAAGGAGAAACCCCATGTTTCCCTGGTCTGGCCTCACCTGACTGATGTGTGAGCAATCTGGAATCCCCATCCAAAACAAAGCCCCTCCTTTGGTGGCTTGTTTTCTTTCTCCAATACTGCAAGGTGCCCCTCCAAGACAAAGAACAAACCTTCTTCCATGCCATGAAGCCAGAGACATAACCCAGATCCATGGCCACATCGGGCAGCTTTGGGAGGGGATGCTGGCAACATGTAGGAGAAAGGTCCCAAGGGATGGGACTGGTGTATGAACTAGGGACCTCCTGCAGGTCTCCTGCTTGTGGAGATTCCTGATTCTTCTTTCAGTGGTCTCCACAAACAGCTGGACCCCCCCAGCAGGTGGGGATGTGGCTCTCTCCAACAGAGACAGGCCAGCTCTTGAAGCTCATGATTTGTGGATATGGTGGCATCTACACTGCAGAAGCAGAATAGATGGGCTTGAGGTGAACAGAGAGGGTGGAAACTTCCCTGTGGCTGTGAGGTCTAAATGATCTTCCTGAGCCTGTCTTCCCAAGAGGGAAACACAGCTAAACATCTTGCCAGGGTGCCCCGGGAGCCCATGCAAGGCTGCATGTGGACTGTGAGGTCCTGCACTCCAACACCAGCCCTGTCCCAGGTAAATTTCTGCTTTCTTCAACTGCCCAGCTGCCCCTGACAACTTCTGTGGGCTTCTTTAAAAAAAACTACATCCAAAATCCTCAAGCAAAAAGCAGTAGGTTCTGTCTGGCTTTCCCTGCAGCACTGCTATCACTCAGGGTCTCAAATCCTATTTTCTGAAATCCATCATTGACTTACCCAAGTCAAGTCCCATCTTTCACAGCCCTCTGCCTTGTCCAGCAGCTCCTGGAGCATGGATTGAGCTGCTGACAAAGCCTTTTTAAGGTGTAGAGCACTCATACAAGCCTGAGAACTAAACTCCAACCCAGGGAAGTTTCAGGTTCTCCTGGAGAAATTTTGTGCTCTTTAAGTGATCTCCCTAAATACTGTAGTTTGGAGTTCCTCTGATAGGTGTGCAAGACAACTGAAAATGTCCTTTCAAAGGTGGGCCACTGGTCACTCACTGGAACAAACCAGTAAAGCCCTTGAGCTGTTGAGGGATGACCTTCTCCCTACAACCACCACCCTGTGGCATTTCAGACTGATCAGATCAACACCCACTTCAGAAACTCCAACTCACAGCTCTCCTGCCCAAAAAAGAGTAAATAATTTCCTTCTGCATAACTGTGTTTTTCTAATTCCCCTTTCCCTCAAATAGCCATTTCTGCAGAAGATTCCAGAAACCTCTCCTAAATGGAGTGGGTTTGATACCTCATGTAACACCTTGGCTCAATTCTCCACCAAAGCAGCTGCTCCCAGCCAGGTAGGGCACAGGAAGCATCACCAGGCGCCCTCTGCACCACGAGGAGGTTGCCCTCCCTCACTGAGTGTCACCCACCTGTGTAAAGGTCTGTGTCTGTGTACTCATCCACCTTCTTGTGCTGCAGGACGTAGTCTGACACCTTGGTCCCGATGGCAGGCTGCACATCCAGCCACTCCAGGGACACCACAGTGCTGGAGGGCTCCACGTTGGGGGAGAGCCGCAGGCTGGGAGGGAGACAGTGAGAAAACAAGACATGAGCTCCCTTTCTGGGGAGGAATCCACATCTCTAAGCAGCACAACCCCTCAAAGGCCCCCATTCACACATGTGGGTGTGCCCACAAAGCCCCAAGGACAGAGGTCACAGGGGCAGAGCACCCATGAGCATCACAAAGCTGAAGCTCAGCTGAGTCCAGCCTGTTGCAATGTGTGCCCTTGGGAGCCTCCCCCTGTTCCTGGGGAAGGCAAGCTCATGCAACCCCAAATATCTCATCTAAAGGGGCCTTCATTGTCTGGGACAGCTGCTGAACTTCAGCAAGGTGAGCAAGGACCAACACCCCAGGAGCAAAACAGGAGAAGATCCAAGTTCTTGAAACCCAGCAGGGCTGAGTCCACAGGAGGGAAGGGTCAGGTCTGCATGGCCAAGGTGAGGGAGGGAGAGAGGGGGAGAAGCAGTGAATTCACCCAGCTGCAAACCTCTGAGGGGCGTGGGCGAGAGCCAGAGCAGGGCAGCTGTGCAGGAGCTCCTGCCCAGAGCAGGAACAACGTGGGCTGGGATGAAGGCAGAGGAGCTCTGTGCTCCTGGCTCTGCTAATGCAGAGGCGTCCACTCCCTCTGCTCCAGGGTAGATGACAACACCAAGTACAGGGCTATGGAGAATCTGGCTCCAAACACACAGCATGTTTGCTGGACTCGAGATGGGAAATGAATCCCCTCTGAGGATATTGGCTCATAAGAAGGTGTTCTGCTCCTTGTGGCTTGCTGGAGCCAGTCTTCCTGCTTTCTCAGCTAATTCCCCATCAGTTTGCTCCTGATTTGCTCTTGCTCTGACAAGCCACAATGAATTGCACTGTAATTCCATTTCTTTCAGCATTTGAAATCCCATTCTACAAGCCCTGCTAATCAGGTGATGAAAATCTATAAGGAAACCTTCCAGGGCCACAGCCAGAGCCAGGATATCCTAAAGACATCAGTCACACAGTGAGGAGGGCTGGAGTGCAGCCCCCAGCCCCAAGGGTGCAGAAGGATGTGCCCATGGGCTGAGCCTCTGGGAAATGGGGTGGTTCTGGGGGCTGTGACCCACGGGAAAGGGGCTGGTGATGCATAGAGGGCTCACAGCGATACGTACACAGGCGGAGGGAGAGGGCTGCAGTTCGGGAGGCCGTTCTCATCGAAGGCGTTGAGGTCGCACCTGCACCAGTCTTCGATAACATCACCTTTCCCAGAGCACCAGTATGAGCTCATCAGGGCTCCCTTGAAGGCCTGATGTGAGAACAAAAAGCGTGAACATGTGTGCTAAAGACTCAGTGAAATCTGGCACAGCATCGGGGGGGGGGGGATTGTGCAGAGCCCCGGGATCAGGAAATACGGGATGGGTGGGGGAATGTGTCCTCCCCAGCTTTGCCACGGCCTCTCTGCATGGCCCTGGGCATGGCCCTTCACCTCCCTGGGCTTAACTCCCACGTGTTGAGTGATGCTGGTTCATCACTGAATGCTTTTGGACTGGGGATGGGGATCTCCTGAGCTGCTTGAAGAAGCACAAGCATGTCCCTCTGTGAGAGTGAACAGAATGCACACAGTGCCTGCACACTGCTGCTGTGCACAATGAAACTGTTCCACTCCTCCCCGTGCCCTTCTGCCCAGCTGTTTCTGTCCCTCTGAGAATAAAGTAATGCCCAAATTCCCAACAACACAGACCCCCTTCCATCCTTCTCACAGGTTTGTTATTCACACAAAGTGCCCTCCTGCAAGCAAACTGCTGCTTTATTCAGTTTTTTAAGGAACACTCACAAGCAAAACAGCAGTATCTGCAAGGAAAAAATAAAACCTGGAAAATACTTGCAGGATGTCCCCAGGAGCCACCCTGACTGCTGCTAATAATACCAATGAATCCCTGGAATAACAAATGTGGTCAAAATTGGCAAAGCCATCCAGGTCTCACCCCTCAGTGTCCCTGCTGTGCTCATCCCATTGCTCAGGGTGCTTGGTGTCAGTCCCCACACCACAGGATGGGGCATCCCTCACTCTATACCCTGCTGCAGCTTGGACCATATGGATATTGTGGTTTGTCACACTACCCTTCACCTGGAATTAAACTTCCACTTTCAAAATCATCTCTCCTTCACACACACAGAGCCAACATCCAACCCAACCCTGCGAAGCCACAACATCCATCTGGAATAATCAGAACACCAAAACACCAGCCACTAGAACAAAGCTCTAATGCTTTTGGCCTTTCAAGAGGCATATTTGGGAGCTGAAACACCTCCACGGATCCTCATCCACATGGAGCAGCCTTACTTGTGGCAACACTGCTCTTCCCATGAGAAGTTGCCTGCGGAAGCCTGGCCCTGGTGATATGGCCTGTGCTGCAAGGGTACGCCTAGAAATAAATCTGTGCCCTTTGAGGAGCACAAGGACAGCTCAGTCAGCAGCACTGAGCAGAAAGCTCTAGGAAAAGTGCCATTCCAGGGAGGATTCTGAAAGGAGGAGGTATAAATAGAGTCTGACGTCAGGGCTGCCATTGTCCAGGGTTTTGTCGCTCTCCCCAAACACCCCTGGCACCTTTAACAAGGTGCCTCAAGGCTCTTGCTTCTGCAAAACTTTCTGCTTCCAGGCATTTACAAAATGGGACTGTTCCAGATGGAAAAAATGAAATGAAAAACCCAAAAAAACCCAAGGAAGGAACGAACAGGTGAAAGAAAGAAAATGTGACATTATTTTACTCTGTTCTCTAGAAAGTAATTGAAGTGCTAGGCTGGAAAGGGCATCCAAAGTAATTGGAGAGAGGGATGAAGAGAGGAGTTTATCTGACACCCAGATAAATGGATGCAGACACACCAGAGAGAGAGCAGCGGGTCCGTGCAGGGAAGGAGCAGCAAAAGTTGTGTGCAGATGGATGGGGAAGCATGTGCTCTCCATAGGAAGAAAGATAAATACCCTCTGCTGAGGTACCTGTGTGCACAGACAGGCGCTGCGGGTGAAGACAGATGTGGGTGATCCCAGGAAGAGCTCCACTGTCCCCCAGCCCCAATCCTGTCACTCTGCACACCCCCTCTCTGTCCCCTAACCCAGCTCCTCCCTTCACATCCCCGACTTAGGGAAGAAACCCCACCCACCCCATCCATGCCCTTTAGTAAATCCAGTAATCAATTCCTTGATTTTCTTTTTTCCTGCCATTAAGCACTAGCTGGATGAGCAATCCTCCTTGCTCTGCCCAGCCCTGAATAGGTTTTAATTAGATCCTTCAGGTGCCCAGCTGTCATCTGCCTTGTGTCACCCTTCACACAAACGAGGTTAGGGGATGGATGCTGTGCTCATTACAGCGAGCACACCTCCACCCCCTAACCAGGTTACTGGGAGCATGACCACCCCTTACGGCTCTGCCTCTGTCCTGACTCATGTCAGGGCCAGGCTGGGAGAGCCAGGCAGCCAGGGCTTGTCCCTGCATTGTTCCTCAGTGCTAGGAATAGGTGAGGCTACACGTGGGTGCTGAGCCCAGTTCTGGGCCACTCATGACAAGAAAGACCTTGAGGGGCTGGAGTGTGTTCAGAGAAGGGAACGGAGCTGGGGAAGGGGCTGGAGCCCCAGGAGAGGCTGAGGGAGCTGGGAAAGGGGCTCAGCCTGGAGAAAAGGAGGCTCAGGGGGGACCTTGTGGCTCTGCACAACTCCTGACAGGAGGGGACAGCCAGGGGGGTCGGGCTGTGCTCCAGGGAACAGGGACAGGAGGGGAGGGAACGGCCTGAGGCTGGGCCAGGGGAGGCTCAGGGTGGACACCAGGAGGAATTTCTCCATGGAACGGGTGGTCAAGCATTGGAAGGGGACTTCACCACTCAAGTAAGTGGTGAAGTCGCCATCCCTGGAGGTGTTCAAGTAACAACTGAATGAGGCACTAGTGCTGTGGTGTGACAAGGGGTGATTGGTTAAAGGTTGGATTCAGTATTGGAGATCTTTTGCAGCCCCAGTGATTCTGGGATTCTATGGCTTTTCTTGCTTTCCAGTGGAATTTTGAGACAGCAGCTCCTGGGATTTTCCCATTGATGCTGGGGATGCGTGTTGAGGAGTGGGGAAGGATCAAGAGCAAATTGATGGGGAGCAGAAATGGGTAAGATCACACAGAAGAAGGGAATGGCAGCTGCTACCCAAACAAGGACCCCAGTGGCACAGGAGGATCAAGAGGGATGGACAAGGATGCAGCAAAGGTGCTGAGATCCATCCCATGGGAAGCTGCAGCCTTTGGGAGAGCTTCAGGAGGGAATGAATGCACAGGGACCTTCCTGATCTCTGCTGGCTGAGAGCCACCTTCTCCTCCTGCCTTGGGCTGAGCTCTCCACACCTCCTGTCCTTCCCTGCCATGCTCAGAGCGTGCAGTGAGGGCTTCTCCCTGCCAGGAGACAGCACCTACACAAGTCCATCTCAAACATGACCACTTCCATTTTGGATTCTTCATCATGGTGGTCATGTTTTCACAGGCCCAAGAGGGTCTGGAATCATGAAGGGTTCCCCAGGAGTGAGTGATCCCATGGGAATGGCAGTGGCCCCCAATGCACTGTCCTGTGCTTGCCAACCACTCCCCGGGACCCCAACACCCCTCTGTGCCCTAAGGAAATTTTATCTCTCATTTAAAAGTATCCAAATTGTATTGTTTCCCTGTGAGTCAGCCCATTTAGTTTATGTCCTTCGGTGCCAGAGGGGAAATTTATGAGATGAGAAACTGGCTCGAAACGTTTATTTTCTAGATGACGAGTCATGCCATTAGATATATAGCTTTATGAATCATAGGAACAGCATCTAATTTGCTCTTAAAGGTATAATAGGTCTGATTCCCCACACCCATGCACACACATATATTGGATTGATAGTTCCCCCCTAGGATGGCTAGTTCATTTGTTTTGACACAAGCAAGACTTACAGGACCATAAAGTCCCATCTTACCATAAGCTAAGCCTATTCATAAAAAAAATATTAGGGAAACAAACGATCAGCTAAGCACATTTATCCTACACTCGATTGCATATGGATCTTTCTCCTGTTGTTATTTGTGCTCAGGGGGAGGCCATTTGGCCCCATTTTATAGCTGAGACACTGCAACAGAATAGAGAAGAACACTTCCTTTGTCCTCTGTTAGACCTGGCTGATGGAGGGAGAAGCATTAAGTTATTTCTAACTGTGGGTTGCCTGTTGACATCCCAGGAGAGGAAAGTGATAGGACATGAAGGAACCTTTCAGATCAGCATTTGCAGGACTCAGCACACACCACAGGGCTGGTGCTTGCAGATGGGATACTGGAAAGGGCATGTGTTAGGTGCTTGTCTGTGAATATTTGGCCTTCTCCATGGATGACAGTGACATGGAAATCTGTCTCGCTGAGTCTAGGATGCAGTCTCTGTTTTTGGAAAAATTAAAAAGGAAATACAGGGAGATAAAAAAAATCACAGGTGAACATGTAGGCTTGACAGAGATGGGCTGCAGATAAAGGAGATTAGCTGGAAGCTGGAACTTAGCTTCATTTCAGATTTTGCACTGATTTCCCAGTCTCTGTTTGCTTTTTTGTTCTTCTCAGTGCAGAAGGAGAGAAGGAAGTGTGGAAGCAGGTTGAGTCAGTGGACAGGCTCCATCCCATGTCCAGGGACATGGCAGCAAACACACACATCCTGTCCTTTCCTGTTGGCAGGATGGAGATGGGACCTGCACACCACCACCTTCCCTCAGGCACAGGCAGGGGACACTGGAGGAGGATGGAGGCTCAAGAAGGGCTTTCACAGCCTCAACAGGACACTACCATGATGGCAGGGTGGCTGGAGGAAAAGCCTTCCATGCCCTTCCAGCAATGCTCAGTGTTGTTCACAGGAGGTAAATGCCACTCCTTAGTCTAGACATCTCTGGAAGTGGGGAAGAAAAACAAAAAACAAAAAACAACCACAACAAAAAAAAAACAACCAACCAAACAAAACACAAAAAAAAAAACAACCAGAAAAGAAAAGAAAAGAAAAGAAAAGAAAAGAAAAGAAAAGAAAAGAAAAGAAAAGAAAAGAAAAGAAAAGAAAAGAAAAAACCAAAACAAAACAAAAAAAAAAAAAAACCACAAAACCCCAAAAAACAAACAAACAAACAAAAAAGGGGGGGGGGAAGAAAGCTAAGGATTTCCCAGGCCAGAGAGTCTTTCCAGCATCATGCAGTTTGTGTCTGAAAGGCCAGGTTCACAGCAAAGGAGGATGAAGCTTTGCTACTCCAGGTTCACAGAAAAAGAGGATGGAGTTTTGCTATTCCAGGTTCACAGAAAAGGAGGATGAAGTTTTGCTGCTTTAAGTTCACACACAGCAAAGGAGGATGAACTTTTGCTGCTCCAGGTTCACAGCAAAGGAGGATGGAGTTTTGCTGCTCCAGGTTCACAGCAAAGGAGGATGGAGTTTTGCTGTTGGCAGGTGATCCCATCCTGTGTTGTTCACACCCTCCCTGCCTCTGGCTGCCTCTCCCCCGGGAGCAGCATAACCAGCACTTCATCCTGGAAAGGGACATCAGTGGTCCTCTGGAAAGGTCAGGGTGCTGGGAGGGACCCAGGGCGGGCAGCATCCTGGTTTCTGTTATTTACAGAATAACAGGGTCCCGGGGAGCGGCAGAGGACACTGTAAAACCCGGGAAATCAGAGGGGAAATCAGAGCCCTGTGCGCTGCAGCGAGCCCTCTCGGGGAGCCGGCTCCTCTCACACCTCGGCACAAAGCTCCCCATTATAGCCCGTGCCAGGCGTGACAATGCAGCAATTCTTCCCCTGGAGAGGCGAGCTGGATGGGGCTGGAGCTGCAGCACGATGCTCCAGGGCCAGAGGAGGAGGACAAGGGCCAGTTAGCAGGTATTCAAACAAAACAACAACAAATAAAAAGAAACACACCCCAGACCAAGCCAAAAAACTCACCTTGACCACAAGAACACTGTCCCCTCTGGCCCAGGCTCCCTGCCAGCTTTGGCAGTGGAAGAAGAAATCCCTGGCTCTGTGTTCCCAAGCCTTCAGGGGCTGCTTTGGGGAAGCTGTGTGTCCTCCAGCAGCTCTGCCATCGGTGCTGGATTGGGGCAAACTGAGCCCATGGCCTCGGGGACACCTTTCACCCTGGCTAAAGACACCCTGCCAGCCTGGGGACACTGGACAGCGGTGGCCGTGCTCTGCTCTGCTCTGCTCTGCTCTGCAGGAGATGGCTCCTGGGCAAGGAGTGGGGGAAAAAATGGGGAATTTTGCTCCAGCCTCACTAGTCATCCGAGCTGGTGAGTGCCAGCACGTGAAGAAGCTGTCTCCAAAAGCCCTGCCAGGGTCCCAGGCACGCTCTGGGCTCCTGCTGAGGCCAGTGGGACCAGCAGCACAGGGACATGCCCCCCAGCAAGCCCCCACACCATGGGCTGGGCCATGTGTGCCGTGAGGAGGCCATGGCTGCAGCAAATGCTGAGATTACTCAATTTTCGAATTAAAGCAAGGTCCTAAGGGTCTCCTAAAAATCCAGGCTCCACATCCATTTGTCTCCTTAAATACACACAGCAGGAGTTTGAGTCCATATCCCAGTAGGAGCGAGATTGATCTCTCCTGCCTCCCTTCTCCACACCCCCCTCACCACACCACCCTCTAAGCATTTCTGCAGCTGGCTGAGCTGCTCTACAGAAGCTTGCTGCAGGGTTTTTTTGGGGAAAAATGAACAGATCACAAACAGGAGGGACCACACTGCCCAGCATACCTTGCCTTTTCTCCCTTCCACTGGCCACAGTTGCCCCGTGGCTCTGGACACACACATGTGCATCCCTGTCAAGGATGCTCCTGGGAGGGGATGGGGGAAGCAGGGTGTTCCCTGCCTTCCTGTGAGGGACAAGGACGTTTGCAGATCATGCACACCTCTGCTCTCACTCTCAGTCTGTGCCTCTGGGTGCACTCCAGGGCTGTGCTGGGCAGTAAGAAACATGGTGCCCACCCTATGGGGAGAGGGCTGGCAGAACTATGTTTAAGGTGGAGGAGGAAAGTCACCATAACCTAGGAGGACTATAAATGGGGTGAGGAGCAGCTCTTCTTTTTGAGTCTAGGATGTTCCCCAAAGTGAAAGCACCTGGGGTCACCACCTCTCTCTTCTCTCCCACCACATACACAGAACAGCATCCAGCCCTTGAGGTGCTGAGAGCATTTTGCCAGCAGAAAGCCCCATCACAGAGAGAAGCTCTTTGCTGTTGGGCATGGCCAGCCACTGACAGAGGTGGAGGTTTTCTCCACAGCCCTGCAGTGGAGAATCTCCCCCAGCTCCATGTGGAGGGACCACTGTGATGTCTGCACTGCTGCAGAGCACAAAGAAAGCAGAAGAGAGATGCTGGCATTGATCAAAACTGATGCAGGATTCAAAGGGCTCCAGAGAAGTCCCTGGGAGATGACAGCCAAGGTCACAGCTTCTTTGTCTCTTTACACCTTTGGAAGTCCCAGTGTGAGCACTCAGACTGAGAGCACTGGAGCTGTGACAGCACTGGTCCTGTAGAATTGGATCAGCTGGATCTCACCAGGTGACTGGGACTGGTGCAGGGGGGACTCCAGCACTGCCTCTGCTTCAGCAGAGTCCTTCCTGTCAAACCTGCCACCCACAGCCACACCAGAAAAGACATTTAACAAAATCCTTCAAGAGCTGCTAGACCCTCCAAAAACATCTCCTTCACCCTGGCAAGCTCCAGCACTGCCACAGTCCCCAGCCAGGCTGCAGTGACCAGTGATGGTGCAAATTCTTTGGACAACACTATTAAACCACAGGGGGAAACAAAGAAACTCCTAGCAGGATCTCAGTCCATAGTTCTCACTGCATACAAGAAGGAAAAGAGGGGCCTGATACTTTTCCTCATACTGAGATTGTTTCTCCCCACTGCTGGGAGCAGGAGTCATGCTGGAGCTGGGCTGGAAGGGCAGATCACACAGAGCTGAGAGTTACCTTGAGGACATTTCCTCTGGACAAATTCTCCCTGGATAGCAAAAGGCAAAACTCCTGGAGCCCTTTACATTTCAGGCCCTTGCTTCAAAGCAAGAAGAAAACAGCAATTCCCACTGACATGGAAATAAAGAGTTTTTAAACTCATTTCACATGGGCAAAGTAATATATTTTCACCTCATCTCCTGCTTGGAAATGGTCAGTTTTAGCTGAAATCAGACATGCACACAAAGAAATACCACAAATCAGTCCACAGCAGACACCCAGCATGGAAACTGAAACCCCAGCATTTAAGAGTCTGGCAAGGTCATCAGCAACCGAGAACATGGCCTTGGACAGGGCTGTAGCTGTAAATTTTGAAAAGTTCATAACTCACTGCACTAAGGCAGATGAAAAGACAAACCTATTAAAAACATACACATGCTGAAGAGGGCAAAATGTCTTTACCTGTGTTTTGCTTCATCTTTGCTGCTCAGCTTATAGGGGAAAACTTTCAGTCAAGTTTCTAGAAGTCAATATCCACCTTGCTAATGACCTTGTTATCTGTCTGTACAGCATTGTCTTTGTGGACACATATGTAAAGAGTGTTTACAATTATTGGGTTTTTTTAACCCTACAGGAGCTGGGATGTGCCTGCAGCTCCTCTAAGGTCAGCACTCACTGTATTGATTGAGAATCATCTCCATGAAGGGAGAAAAGCAGGCAATGGAGCACTCAGGATTGGAGATGCTGGGCTTGGCTCAGCCCAGGCAGGTGAAAATCCTATTTATGGCACAGGAGAACACCACTCTGCAGTGCCTGGCACACCCCTGGCCTCTGTTTGGTGCTGAAAGTGGTATTTCATCATCCAGATGATACATGAGATGCTCCTGGTGGGACACGACCTGTCGGAGCCTCTCAGTTCAGAGTACAGTCACAGATTAAACTTGGTGGTGTTCTGGCTCTTGGTTGACAGGCTGATGTCCCCGTGGTGGTGGCAGCTCCTTTCCACCCCTAAATCCCTTTCCCTTTCATGGTAACCCTCCCTGCTCACAGGAGAAGCTGAGGGAGAGACAATGCCCCTGCCCTCCATGAATATCCGTCGTGCTCGAGCTCATGGTGCCACAAGAGGATGGGGACACCCTTCCACACAGACAGCACTAACCCCACACCAAACCATCCTCTCCAGGATAGGGACATGGCCCCCACGAGCTCCACTTCATCCAGAGAGGAAAGCTACAGCTCTGCCCAGCCCAGGGTGCCTGGAAGAACCTCCAGTGTGGAGAACCAAGGTTTGTGCTGAGGTGGCAGCAAGTTCTTCAGCAGTGGTGGATTTCAGCCTTCAGGAACCAGGATTTGTCCCTGCTTGTCCTGCCAAGGACAGCAAGAGAAGAAGAGGGAGAGGGAGCGAGAAAAAATCCTGCAGGAGAGAGGCTGGTGGAGACAAGGGGGAGAAACAAACTGGAGTGAAGGGATGGAGGGAGCAGGACAGCCCATCAGAAGTGAGCAAGAAGGGGAAAGTGATGGAGCTGATGCAACACAAGGGATTCATGCAGAGAAAATGGGAATGACTAAGAAATAGGTGCAGGGAAGGCAGAAAAAACTTCATTATGTCCTGCTGGAGCAAGGATGGCAATGGTCTGGGATGGTTGTAGGAAGTTAGGGATGAGAGGGTCTACTGTCAAGAGAAGCTTACAGCTGAAACAGCCAGACCCAGCTAAGGAGGGGGGTGGTAAGACAAGACAGCATGATCCCACCTGCTGCCCACCCCAGCACCTGTGGATGGCACAAAGTGACCTGTCCTGGCACGTGCTGCTCACTGCCAGCTCCTTAGTGACTGCTCTGGCAGCATCCTCCTCCTCCCTGCAGCTGCCCAGAGCCCTGACCCTGTCACCTCTTATCCCAGCCCTGCCCTTGCACAGCTCCTTGGGGTGAGGGGAGACACACAGAGCACCTCACACAGGGACAGGCTCCCAGGGCATGCCCCTCCACCCCTGGGCGAGCAGGTGGAAGAGGAAGAGGAGGAGAGATGCAGGGAGCACAACCCCAGGGAATACTGCTGGGGTGTCTCTGGCGTGGTTGGGGTTTTGTTTGTTTGCTGCTTTCCCCAGCGCCTCAGCAGCAAGCACAATGCGGGCTGAGCTCCAGCTGCAGCTGATGGGGCCAGGGGAGCAGGGGAGGGAGGGAGGGAAGGAGGGAGGGAGGGAGGCTGCTGGTGGAACAGACTACAGCTCCTCAGGACAAGGAGGCGCCCCAAGCGAGCCCAGCAGTGTTGGTAGGATGGGGGGGACAGGTGAGGAGGAAGATGAGGCAGAGGAAGAAGGGGGGGCTTGCAGCCAGGCCCAGAGAGGCAGGGTGGCATTGTCACCTGGTCACAGGGCAATGCAGGGGACCTGGTGGTGAGCAAAGTCCATGGAAATCCTTCAGATCCAGCTGGGCTCCTCACTGTTATCCCCTCCCTGCTGGCTAACCTACCTCTTGTATCCCTAGAAGAATGTCTTCTGGCAGATGTGCTGGGAAGCACATCTTTCTTGCCTGAAGGAAACCAGCTGTCCCACTGCTCTGCTGTACCTGCAGTGCCTCATGCCACCACTGCCCTGGACACGCTGACAACAGCAGGCCAACCCAACCTCTGCACAAGAACTGCCCAGTGGGAAGAGCAGGCATGGGGGGAAAGAATACAGGAAGGAAACACAGTGGAAGAAAGGGAGCTTGAGGAAAAGACCCAGAAAGAGAGGAAAACTGAGGTGAGGAAGTCAGGCATGGCTTCATGCAAGGACCAAGAGGGCTGATAGATGGGAAAGCAGGAACCAGATCAAGAGGTAAGCAAGGAATGACTCCCCACAGACAGCACCCAGAAATCTGGGTACCAGGAGAAGCACGAGGACTCTTCTCCCCATGAATGTGAGAAGAGGATGAAGCATCATTCCTGGTGCTCACACCTCCACGTGCCAGGATTGTTTCCTGACCTGCAGCCCTCTGCAGCCCACCCACAGCTGCTGCATGCTGTCTCACTGGAGACATCCTAATCAGGTACAGGCTCAGTGCCAACAAGTGACTTTAAGCAGGTCTGTCATTTCTGGGCTTGAGATTGGGGTCAGAGGGCTGCAGAGGGGGGTGGGAGTGGCAGTGAACTGAGAAAGTGGGAACTCAATCTCCACAGGATTAACACTGAAGCTCTTGCAGGAGCCCAACCCCAGGGACCGGTGACCTCCAGCCTGGCTGGTCTCTCCTGGAGTAACAGGGACCTCCTGTGGCTGTGGGACCATCCCAAGGGGATGGTTCTTCCCTCCCTCTGCACCTTTGCAAAGCCAGGCTGGAGCCCTGGAGGACTTTGGCCACCTCCCATACAGGTATGTCCTAGACCTTGGAGCCAGGAGTGAGGGACTGAACTGGTGCTTGGCTCCTGAGACCTCCCCATGGGACACATCCTGCACACCAGCATGGACACTGGGAATGACCATGGACTTGGCAGTGCCTTGAACCTATTGAAGGCAGGGAGATGCAGGTCTGAGAGGGCTGTGGGCAGCAGGACCTGCCAGCTCCATCCCTGACACCATCCCACACATGAAAACACCAAAACACCCCCCTCGCTCCAGGGAACCTGCAGGAGGGGATCTGAGAGGGGACTGCGTGAGGCCACAGAGTGGGGCTGGCCCGTCACTCACCTCCCTGGTGTCGTTGTCCTGGATCAGAGCGTACAGAGGCACCACCCTGTTGATCTCCAGCAGAACCGGGGTCGGGCTGAGCTGCTCCTTGCCGGGCCGTCGGCACAGGTGGCAGGTGGAGGGGCAGCGCCCCTTCTCCTCGCAGCGAATCTCCACGCCCGAGATGAGGTGGTCGTCTGACAGCATCTGAGCTGTCAGCAGGCCTGACAGGTACGTGATGAAGGGCATGGATTTCAGCTCCTTCTTGTTCCCAAGCTCAGTTGTTTCTGGGTGAGGGAGAGGGAAGAAACCAAACAGTGTTAAAGAAAGCTCAGCTCAGGACTCTTCCCAAAGCCAAACTGTGCTGCAGCCAGGATAAATGCAGCTGCTGAAGGTGTAGGCCAGGTGGGAGCAGGAAAAAAAGAAAGGTCAAGGAGAGAAGGAGAAAAACGGGACTTGCAGGTCACTCCTTGGAAGTGTGAGCTTTCCCAGACAAGCACTCAGGCCAGCCCCACCTCTGTGACCTCACTCAGTCCTCTCTCAGATCTAAACTGACAAAACTGATTTTCTCTTTTCCAACTCACGTTCTTCTTTTTTCTAACTTGCATACCCACTTTCTGTGCTCCAAAATAAGACAAAATCACCACAGTGTATCTTCCCTGCCAAAGAGAAAAATCCCCAAAGGGACCAGGCCAACAATCTGAATGCCCTTTATCCCCACCCTAACACCAGCCCCCTCTAGTCCTTGTCGTCCTCTGGTCACTCTTGTGGGTAACACATTATCCAGGGCACTGAAATGGATCCAAAGAGGCTGCAAAAGGACTTACATGGAGGGATGGAGCCCTTTGGCAGTGGGGAAAGACAGGTATGAGAACAAACTCACTGCTTGGAGAATAGATGGAGACATTACCAAAACCAAACTGAAAACACTGCTTTTAGGAAACATTCAGGCCTTTGAAACTCACTGGGAAACCTCCTGGTGGTCTTAAGCACAAGACAATAAACCTGAAGAACCTTTACCTTGTTCTGTGTTTGTCCAAAAACTTGCCAAGGCCAAGGGAAGTATCACACTTGAGCAAAGGAGACAAGACTCCAATGTCTGCCCTGTGCACTTCCACTTAAATTCTTTGTCTATACCTGGATTGAACCAAGAAGGCCCAACTTTTATAACCTGGTGACAGACCTGCAGAAGAAAAGGCTTTCTTCATCTTATGGCTGTTGCCTCTAGCAACAAATTCCCAGTCCTGAGAGGAGCGGAAGAGGAGCAAGGGTTGTCTCAGCACGCTCGGCTTGCAGTGACATGCAGCTGATCTGGCAAGGCACAAGCCATTTGGAAATACAAGTAAACAGCATTCATTCATGACTCCCAGAGCCCTCGAGGGTAGGGACAGCCCTTCCCTGCTGTCTGGCTGTCAGGGAACACTTCTGTGCACAGGATCAAAGCTGTCACGGGGAGAAGGAGCAAATTCCAACCAACCCATGTTTTAGTGGAATAAAAGGGGAGCAGTTGCTCAGATAAATTAAAAGGAGGTTGTAGGGAGATGTTTCAACATCTAGGGAGACACTGGTGTACACAGACATGGGAAACAGAGGTTGCAGCTGCTTCTTGGATAGATTATTTTCTAGAAGATCAGCTCCAGGCAACTTCAAGTCTCATAAGGGAAAGCCATGAAGCCTTGAAAAACAGGGTAGCAGAAAAAGAAGGAATTTATAGGAGGATACCATGAGCCTCCTCTCATTTGTCAATAAGAGTAGCATCTTCTAACATCACTACTAAAGTATGTGTAGAAGAGAAAGGAGATAATTAAACTTCTGAGCTGCAAAGCTTCTTCACCAGAGCTGAAGCAGCTTTAGAAATCCTTCATGGAGAAGGAAGTTTTGGAGCCATGCTTTAAGGAGGACATGAACACTGAAAAGACAGTGGAATCAGTTATCTTATGACTGGCAACGGAATATCAAACCTTCCTTCTGAATTACTGGCCTTATAGCTAAGAATTATAGATCACTATAATCCAACCAGTGGGGACAAAGCCATTTCAGGAGCAGCAGTGCTCAGGTGGAGCTGCACAAGGTAAGGCCCAGAGTTCTGAAAATGAGGTAAGGTAGAAAACTGTGAGCAGAACAGCTGCCCTTCCCCAGCAGCCATGGGCTTAGTGACAGATTAACCACGAAGCTGGGTGATTTGTGGCAGACCTGTGAGCAGAGCAGGCTTCATGGCTGAGGTGGAACTGGCTGTCTGCAGTTAATCCTCTTTAGAACAGATCCCAGCTGCACTGGGGAAAGGATTCCTTTGCAGACTGACAAAGATCCCTGGTGTTCCCTTGTATGAGGGCTCTGGGTACAACTCCAAAGGAGGAAAATGAAATAGGATGTGGGTTAGCAGAGGGAAACTGGCTTCATTGTCAAAATGCCAGCTCTCATCCAAACACTTAGATGGCATCAGCACTGGGAGGTAGCTCCTGGTAGCTTTTGTGGGATGTGTTTGAGGTGCTTGCACACAGCCCTAACAAAATAATCTCCCCATTTCTGCCATTGGAACCCATCTGGGAGCACCAGCAGCACACCCTGCTTGTGAGCCAGCTCCTCCAGAGCCAGAGAGAGGCAGTGAGGAGGAGATGCTCCTCATCTGCTTGCTCAGGTACCTCATTGCTAGAAAGCTGGAGGTTTCCTTCTGGACACAGAACTTCCCTCTCATCCCACCCACATCCCCCTCCCACCACTCAGGGCATCTCACAGAGGAAGTTTTCACATCTGAGAGGCATTTTCCCTCCAAAACACACACCTGCACCTGCCATTGCAACTATACCCTGAGAAGATGGGACTGGGGTCCCTCAATTTCCCCCTGCCCTACATCTGCCATGAGTTTTGCTTCTCTCTTCAGCTCCCTGCATGCAAAGAGAGGGTTCAGCAGTGAATGGGAGAAGCCCTACAGCTCTTGTAGGCTCAGCCTGGCTTTATTACCTATAGAACAGGATAACCTCCCAGGACACTCCTGCAAAGCCTCTGCTTCACTCCTGGGGAAGAGCTTTGCAGGTGACTGCTGCCAGGACACTCCCAAGGTCCTTTCTGGGAAGAGGAAGAGACTCAGCTGCAGCAGTGAGGATACAGGGATCCCTTATCAGTCCCTGAATATGAACATGCTGTCAGTAACACTGCTGGCAACTCAGCTGAACCCTGGCAACATCAGAGAGCAGAGAGCCTCGGATGCAATTGGACACATCACAGCAACTTGTGGGAGTTTTAGTTTGTTTGTCTGAAATATGGATGTAAAAAAAAAAAAAACCAAAAAAAAACCCCAAAAACAAACCCCAATCAAACAAACAACTACCACCACCACAAAAAAAAAAAAAAAAAAAAAAAAAAAAAAAAAAGCCTCATGCCAGGCATCAGGGCTTGTGTAAGAAAGGGAGGATGAGCAGAACAGGGTGCGCAGAGGAATGTTTGCCTGCTGGGGTGCCTGGCTCCATTTCTGAGCTCCACCAGGATTTTACAGTCCCACAGCACGAGGTGTGTGCCTGCACAAAGGGGACCCTGCTCAGGATGCAGCAGTTGCTGATGTGGGAAAATGCTTCCAGCATTACCAGCAGCACCTCCTGGTGCCTGGACATGAGGGAGCAGGGTAACACCACTACTACAACAAAAACAACAGCACAATGCCTAATTTGTACTGGAGTGCTGTCCTGTCTTGAGAGCTCCCAGGAGAAGATGGGTTTCCTAGTGGCTCAGCATTTCATACAACACCTCTTCCAAAAGATCCCCAAGTCATCCCAAAACTGGGAACCATTCCACTTGCCACAAGAATGCAGCTATATCAGGGGTAGGATGTGATATCTCCTGAAGAGCAGAAATGCTTGGAACAAGGACAGGAGAAGGCTCTCCAGCTGGAGTTGTAGAGAGAAGAGTGGGAACAGACCCAGGTAGGGATTCCTACAGGCTCAGCAGGTTAACCCCACCAACACCAACAGGCTGCTCAGCTGGGCTTGATTTAGGACCTGGGATTTGCATTTTATGCAAGGAAGAAGGAATTCTGGTCCACCTTCCCCATCAGCAGCCTTCACTGGACAGACCTAGTGCCACCACAGGTGGGACAGTGGGGACTTGTGGCCAGGACACGCCCACTGACACAGGCTGCCTGTTTATCACCTGGTGGAATACAACCCTTTTTTTGCTGGCAAATCCATCCAAAGGGAGTTAGAAAGGAAATCAATAGATGTGTTTGCCTGGGAATTTCTCCTGCACTGAGATGTTGTCACTGCAGTGGCCACCAGGTCTGTGAAGAGCTTGGACAGATTTAATGCTGCCCACTGTTAGAGATGGGCAAACAGTGGTGGGGCTGCGAGGAAGGCATGGGCACAGTGTCCAGGGGAGTCAGTCTGGCACATCCATCCGTGTGTGTGGGAAGGATGGGACAGGACAAGAGGAATGGCTGGCACAGAGCAAGGTTAGATGGGATATCAGGAAGAAAATTCTTTCCAATGAGGGTGGGCAGGCCCTGGCATAGGGTGCCCAGAGCAGCTGTGGCTGCCCCTGGATCCCTGACAGTGCCCAAGGCCAGGCTGGACAGGGCTGGGAGCAGCCTGGGATGGTAGAAGGTGAACCTGCCCATGGCAGGGGGTGGAACGAGATGGGCTTTGAGGTCCCTCCCAACCCAAATCATTCTAGGATGAGGGGGAAACACCACCCCAGCCAAACCACCAAACAACCACCAACACCCCAGTCCCGGAGCTCAGCGTGAGTTGGGCAAGGGATTACTCCCGAGGAACCGCTGGGACTCGCGGCACGGATGCCAGGTGGGAATGCCATTCCCACGCGCTCAGCGTGGCGGGGGTGGCGGGGTGCGGGCGCGGAGCTCCGGCGGGCGCTGCGCGGACCCTCCCGCGGGGCAGCCCCGGCCGAGCCGCTCCGCGGGGCCCTGCTGCCCTCTCGTGGCACCGCGGCGGGACGGCGCTGGGATCCCGGCGTGCGGCACACCGCCCGGGCTTGGGAACGCCGTCCCGGCTTTGGGAACACCGTCCCGGCTTTGGGAACACTGTCTCGGCTTTGGGAACATCATCCCAGGATGTGGCACACCGCCCGGGCTTGGGAACACCGTCCCGGCTTTGGGAACACCGCCCGGGCTTGGGGACACCGTCCGGGCTTTGGGAACATCATCCCAGGATGCGGCACACCGTCCCAGCTCTGGGAACTCCATCCCGGTGTGCAGCACACCATCCCAGCTCTGGGAACACTGTCCTGGCTTTGGGAACACCATCCCGGCATAGGCACACCATCGTGGCTTTGGGCACACTGTCCCGTGGGCGCACCATCCCGGCTTTGGGAACATCATCCCAGGATGCGGCACACCATCCCAGCTTTGGGAACTCCATCCCGGTGTGCAGCACACCGTCCCGGCTTTGGGAACACTGTCCCGGCTTTGGGAACACTGTTCTGGCTCTGGGAACATCATCCCGGGTGGGCACACCATCCCGGCTTTGGGAACACCATCCTGGTGTGCAGCACACCGCCCCAGGATGTGGCACACCGTCCCAGCTTTGGGAACACCGTCCTGGCTTTGGGAACACCATCCCAGCGTGGGCACACCATCCCAGCACACACACCATCCCCCACATCCCGCCGCCCTCACCCCGTGACCCCTCCATGCCACCAGCGGGGTCTCATCCTGGCATCCTCACCCCAGCCTCGGGGAGGAGAGTGTGGCACACAGAATGAGTAACATCCGCTGGGTGTCGGTGCTTGATAAACTCCCGAGTGTGAGGCTCCATGACCCCTTTTAATCTCCTGTTTATAGAATGTGAAGGGACTAGAGTGGACCTTAAAGATCATCCCGTTCCAACCCCATGCCACGGGATGGGATGTCTCCTGTTAGACCATGTTCCTCCAAGCCCCATCCAACCTTGCTTTGAGCACATCTAGGGATGGAGCAGCCACAACTTCCCTGGGCAACCTGTGCCAGTGCTTCACCATCCTTACAATAAAAAAAACTTCTCAATATCTAATCTAAATTTCCCTGTTTCAAGTTGTACTCGTAACTCCTTGTCCTGTCACCACAGTTCCTGGGGAAGAGTACCTTTATGTCCACACTGGCTCTGCCCCTCTTCATACCTCCTCTCCCTGAAGATGCTGTGCCCACTGCTCCCAGCTGATTAACCAAACTCAATTAAACACAGTCCTGATGTTCAACACCAAGGTGTGAACAGTGAGCTGCACCACCATGCTTGTGACTGTGTGACCCCTGGCCTGCCACAGCCTCACTGCCCTGGGGATGATCCCAAAGGCATCCCCTTGGGAAGGCTGACCTAGAACAGAGACTGGACAGAGCTAAAAGACAAAGCAGGGATTTATTAAAAGGATCTCCTCCATGGATCCACCTTGGGCAGCACAAGAGCCCAGCCAGGGCTGCACCCAGGATGAACCAAAATGGTCCCAAAATGCACGAGCGCTGCCGGGGTCTCTCCCTGGGATCAGCTCTGCTCCATTTGCAGATTGCAGTTCATTGTCCAGTTCCAGCTTTAGCCCATGCAGTCCCATCCTGCTTGTTTTTCTCTCTGCAGCCCACGGGGTTTGTGCTCTTGGGCCTGAGATTTGGATCATTTGTCCTTAGTCCCCAGCTAGAGAAGGAATTGTTTTTCTCCCTGCTCTGTGCAGAGAGCTCACCATCCCCTAATATGAAACTCAGAACCACACACTAAAGCAGCACAGAATGTGAAAAATAGAAAAGCTAAACCTGAAGCATCACCAGCAAAGACAACCTGGGGGCAGATCATCTCTTCTGCCTGCAGGCTGGACAGGCAGGATCTCACCTCAGCTTCAGATGAGACATTTACAAACTTATTAAGGATAAAAGAGCTCCTAGAGACCTCTGATAACCCCCTGTAAAAGGGGATTTCGAAAGTATCCCCTGTAGCACAGCTTTGACAAAGGAACTTTGGCAGTGTGACCGGGTCCTGGGCTGCACAACCTTCCCATCCTTCCTGTCATGCAGGGTCCCCATACTCACACATGATTGATAACATCATCAGCTGGTCATTGTCACCTCTAATTAAATCCAGAGAGTCTTTTGTTTTCTCCCCAGGATGCATTGAAAGATTATTTCCTATTTCTACCATTGTTTTTTCCTCACCCTCTTCATTTTCAGGTGTGGGTGGCCTCACAAGATCTGCCAGACCACCCTGCTTTCAATGTTTACATCCATTTTTTTTCCCCATGTATCAGGGACTGAAAGAGCATTTCCCTGGTGAGGCCAGGAACTGGGAGTGAACCCTGTGTCCCCTCCCTGGGCACAGCAACACCCCCAGGGAGCCACTGGGGCTTGAAACAGAGGATTCAGTTAAAAAAAAAAAAAAAAAAAAAAAGAGAGAGAGAGGAAGAAATCTCACTTGTTTTGTTCTGCAACTCTGCAACCCTGGCCAGGCTTTGCATGTACTCCTGCTGCCTCTGAGCGCACCCACTGCCCACACTGCTGATCCCTGCAGCTCCAGGGACGTAGATCCCTTTCAAATGAACTATTCTTTTCTAAACAAAGTGGAAAAACCCCCAAGAGCAGAAGGTGGCCAGACTTGCTGCATTGTGCAAGCGCTTCCTTCGGCGCAGGCCGGAGCAGGCCGGAGCAGGTGAGCAGTGGAAAAGCGCTGCAGGCAGAGAGGCCACACGGAGGGATTTTGGAAAATGGTTAAACGGAGGGCTTGCTCTTCCCCAGGCACTGCATTCCTGCCAGGCCGAGCCTCCAGAGCTGCAGCTGCAGCGGGCTGAGTGTGAAGGACACGGCTGCCATGGCTGCCCCGATCCCAGAGGAGCCCCAAGCCCTGGCAGGCCTCAGTCCACCCTTCAGCCCCACACGGTCACAGCAGAGGGGTCTCTCTGCCATCCCTAAAGCAGCTTCATGACGTCCAAGCGAAAATGGGGCTGGGATTGGGGTCGGTGCTTCAGTGTGAAAAACGTCTATTTTATGATTGGCTTTTCGCAAGTATTAAAATGAATATTGTATGTGTACGTTAGAAGGTTATGCTGTATTGATTTTCGTAAATATAGTTTTAGGTTATAACATAATGTTAAAATAGAAACCGTGCTATGCAAGATATTTGTTTAAGAAAGGACTCGCACCAGATAGGAGCCACAGGACACCTAAATCTTTCAGAGAAAGGGAATTTATTGCTCCCTTATCAGCAGAAAACTAACTTCTTCCCACCTGGCTCAGACTGGAAGGTAGCATGAGGATTAAGAGGAAGAAGGTGACAGTGACCAGACAGAATTCTGTGTTTGAATGGAATTTATGCATCAAGTATGAGATGTATGAATATGCAAGAGGCAATTGTTTTCAAGGGTTAATCCTCAGTTAACAGGGGTCCTTTTTGGGCTTGTGTTGCCCTGAAAAAGGTACCCGGACGTCCGTATCTCTTTGTTTTTATTGCCTCATATTGTCCTAACCTCAAATGTTCAAATGTTATTATTTTAATTATATTACTATTTTTATAACCATTTTATTACTATTAAACTTTTAAAATTTAAAAAAAAAAAAAAAAAAAAAAAAAAAAAAAAAAAAAAAAAAAAAAAACCAAGTGATTGGTGTTTTTCACATTCAGGAAACACGGGGCAGGGCCCAGCCATAGGCCAGGGGCCAAACCCCTGCCTCTGGCTGCCACTGCCAGGCTGCAGCCTCTGCCCACAGCTGCACCCAAAACCAGTCCTTTGTGTCCTGGAGCCCAGGGGCTGCCCCAAGGCACGGTTTGAAACGAGAAACACTCGTTTTCAGCAGGTGATGCAAAACACATCACACACTCAGGATCCTGCCGGGGAAAGGGAAGGGGAGAGAAAAAGGGAAGAGGGGAGGGGGACAGGGGAAGGGAATGGGAAAAGAAATGAGAAGGGGATGCAAGGCAAGGGAAATGGAAAAGGAAGGGAAAGAAGAGTAGAGAAAGGAGAAGGGAAGGGAAGGGAAGGGAAGGGAAGGGAAGGGAAGGGAAGGGAAGGGAAGGGAAGGGAAGGGAAGGTGAAAGAGAAGGAGAAGGAGAAGAGGAAGGGGCTGATCCCGCAGCAGCACTGCCTGATCAGGGAAAGGGCAGTGAAAAAAGCCACGCGTGCCGAATTGACACGTAACAACAGGCTTAAACAAAAAAGAAAAGGAAAAAAAACCCCAAAAAATAATAAAAAACAAGACCAAAAAAAACCACCCAAAACAAAAACAAAAAAAAAAAAAAAAACAAAAAAATCCGAAAATACGTTCCTTCCATTTTATTACTTTTAACCTTTCCTTTCACAACCGGCCGCAGCACAGGCCCGGCCGACCGAGCTGCACCGTGCCGGTGTCCCCCCATCCCACCGCCAGCCGCCGCACGCCCGGACTACACCTCCCGGCAGGCCCCGCGGGCGCGCTCACGTGACGCGCGGCGCGCGGCGCACGCCGGGAGCGGCGCGGCCCGGAGCGGCGGCAGGTGAGGAGCGCGCGCGGGGCGGCGGCGGCGGCGCCCCCTGCAGGGCGGGGCGGGCACGGCGGGACCCCCGGGCGGGCGGCGTGAGGGGCCGGCATGGAGGGGACGGCACGGAGCGAAGGGAAGCGGGGCACCGGGCCGCGCCCCGCCGCGCTCAGCGGTAGGAGTGGAGGGGCCGCCTCGCTCTGTGCCCCCCCGGCAGCAGCGCGGCGGCCGAGGCGGAGGGGGCTCGCAGCGGGCCCCGCTGCCATGGAGCGCGGCGCGGCTGAGGGCACACGGAGCCTGGGCGTGCGCTCCGTGCGGACGCGGCGGTCACACAGCAGCACTGTGGTCGCTCCATGGCCGCCCCATCCCTGCAGTGCCCAGGGCCCGGCTGGACGGGCTCTGAGCAGCCCGGGCTGCTGGAACGGGTGAAACCTCTGTGTGTTTTCACCCCCATGGCAGGGGTGCAGTCAGGCCATCGTTAAGGTCCTTCCAGCCCAAACCCTCGGATTTTTCAGTTAAACCCTCCTCCAAACCCTGCTGGTTTTGTTGTTGTGATAACTCCTGTCAGCAGCGCTTATTTTGCAGCATTACCCCATTATTTTCCCTCGTTAATGACACGAGGTCTGAATTACAAGTGAAGCCGGTGTTCTCACCGCGGATGCTCACTAAAAACTACCAGGTGACAAGAGAAACCACGGCAGGAAATTTCTTCCGAATGTAAGGAGACCAAACTCGCATAATTCACGGTTTTATGGCTTGATATTCAGCTGAGGCTTTCTGTAATACCCTGCTCTGCGTCAGAGGAACTGCCCCGGGAGGGACCGACACGCTAGAACAACTCGCTGTTAAGGAAACTTCCATGGAGGCACAGCCGAGTGTGAGAGGGAGATAAAAGGAAAAAATAACGTCCCATTACTGAGGGCATGCTGACATTCTGATAAAGGGGGTTATGTATGAAAAGAATGTCATACAAATCAGCTCTCTAAAAGCCCAACCTGACTTAAAATCCCATCTACCGTTGTTCTTTAATGAAAATACTTGTTTTAAAGGTAGCTTTCAATATAACTCTCAGTACTTGGTGCCTGTGCTGCTCCCTTGTCCTTCCCTAAGCGAATCTTCTGACATGTTTCCAAGGAAAGTAAGAATAATGAACCTGGTATCCTGTGTTTCTTTTTTTAAAATCATTTTAAATCACAGATTTTTCCTCCCTTGGAGGAAGGTTTCTGTTCTCCATGGCAGTGCCCAGGTTTCTGCTTCCCCAGAGCCAGGGTTGTGCTACTCAACCTGCCACTGTTGGGCTGATCCCAGCATGCTGCCTGAAGATTCTGCCACGCCACTGAATCCCTTCCTGAAATACAGGCTTTAATGATTCTGAACTGTAGCTGACAAATTAAAATTAGGGGGCTTTTTTTTTCTTTTCTGTATGAGCATAAAGAACTTTTCTTCCTTGCAGCTGTTTTTCTGCACAGGAGCACACAGCAAACTGAAATACACAGAATCTTTCCCAAAGAGAAAGGCAGCAGACCCAGCAGGGAAGTGAGAATGCTGTGTGCATGCAGCCATTCCTCAGAGAGAGCTGTGTGCTCACATCCCTCTGCCACTGTCTCTTCATTTCAAAGACTTAACTACTTCCTTCTCCTCCTCTTCCCTGGAAGAAAGGTTTTCTCCCCCATTTTTTAGTGGCTAAGCAGTACAATAACAAAGGATTTGAAACCCAGTCTAGTGAATAATAACTTAATGATGTGAGCCCTGTTCTGTTCCTTTTGAATGGATGGCTGCTTTGGCAGGAGAGCTGCTGGGATCTGCTCCCTGCTGGGAGGGATGTGAGGGTGGAGAAACCTGGATTGAAGCTGAGCAGCAACCAGAGTGGTGTAAAACTGAACCAGGGGACAAGAACGAGGTCAGCGTTGTGAGATTGTGAAACGAGCAGAAATTAAATGCAGTTAAGCTGAGTTCAGGAGCTAATAGTGAACACTGGGAGTATGTTTGGAGTTGTCTGTTAGCTCCATTATTGCTAATACCTGCCTGAGCTGTGTTTAATTGGCATGAAGCATGGTGCAGCATGGCAGAGGTTACTGAGATGCACTGGCATCAAACCTTCTCTGTGTGTTTTCAGCGTGCACAGTCACCCCCCAGAATGAGTAGAAGCTGACAGAGCATTCCTGCTACTTTCACTTCCTTGCAAATGTATGAAACCTTGAAAATGTGTTTTGGCTCTCTAGCAAAGCAGAGTGAACCAAGCACATTTATTTTGTTGGTATCTGATGTCACATCTGAATGCAGGTCTCCAGAGGTGATCTATTAATGTCCTAAAGCATCGCACCATCTGGTTCCTTTTTTGATGTGCAACATTTTGAATGCCTGGTTTAATCTCCCTGGGTTTCAGTAAATTATGTAAACTCAGAGGCTTGGCAGCAGGAGATGGGCACCATGAGGAGATGATTCAGTCATCAATATCTACTGGGCTTCCATATTGGTGCCATTACACTTCTTTCAGTGCTACTTTACAAATTTTGCAAGTGAATAATTCATCGCACTGGGAGCTGCAAGTTAGTTTTGAAATTTGCCCACCCTGAGATTAGCTATGACTAATCCATCCTTCCCAACATGGAAAAGCTAACTGGGTTTCTTTTTCTGCAGGGTTAGGCGATAAGTCAGAAATAAATTGCATGTATACATAACTGCTGGTGGTGACATAAATCACATTTCCCTTTTTTCTTCCTGGACAGAATCAGAGCACCTTGGAATAGATGTGAGCACTGTGCTGGATAAAGCTGCCTTGGAGCACCATGGCTGCCGCCCCTTATCTCAACTCAGACGCGCTGCGAGAGGTCCTGGAGTGCCCCATCTGCATGGAGTCCTTCACCGAGGAGCACCTGAGGCCCAAACTGCTGCACTGTGGGCACACCATCTGCAAGCAGTGCCTGGAGAAGCTCCTGGCAAACAGCATCAACGGGATCCGGTGCCCCTTCTGCAGCAAGATCACGCGGATCAACAGCTTGGCTCAGCTCACTGACAACCTCACCGTGCTGAAGATCATCGACACGGCCGGCCTGGGGGAAGTGGTGGGACTTCTCATGTGCAAGGTCTGCGGGAGGAGGCTGCCAAGACACTTCTGCAAGAGCTGTAGCTTGGTTTTGTGCGAGCCGTGCAAGGAGGCTTCGCACATGCCCCCAGGACACAGAGTCATGGCTATCAAAGAGGCTGCTGAGGAGCGTAGGAGGGAATTTGGAACGAGGCTTGCCAGGCTTCGGGAGCTCATGGGTGATCTTCAGAAAAGGAAAGCTGCTCTGGAAGATGTTTCAAGAGACCTGCAATCCAGATACAAAGCGGTTCTGCAGGAGTACAGCAAAGAGGAGCGCAAGATCCAGGAAGAGCTGGCCAGGTCACGCAAGTTCTTCACCACCTCTTTGACTGAAGTGGAGAAGATAAATAACCAGGTGATGGAAGAGCAGGCTTACTTGCTGAACTTAGCAGAAGTGCAGATAATGTCTCGCTGTGACTATTTCCTTGCCAAAATAAAGCAGGGGGATATAGCTCTCCTGGAGGAGGCAGCAGATGAGGAAGAACCAGAACTGACAAACAGTCTCCCGAGGGAGCTGACTCTCCAAGAGGTGGAACTCCTTAAGGTGAGCCACGTGGGACCACTGCAGATTGGGCAGGTGGTGAAGAAACCCCGGAGCGTTAACGTGGAGGAATCTCTCATGGAAAACGCAGCATCCTCCTTTGTACCATTTAGGGAGCCTGAGCTGGTGCAGGAGGAGCCCAGCTGCACCCCCCATTCCTCGCCAGCCAAGCCAAGGATGCCTGAAGCAGCCACCAGCATCCAGCAGTGTTACTTCATCAAGAAGATGGGTTCCAAGGGCAGCCTGCCAGGGATGTTCAACCTCCCTGTGAGCCTGCACGTCACCAGCCAAGGCGAGGTGCTCGTGGCAGACCGGGGCAACTTCCGAATCCAGGTTTTTACCCGCAAGGGCTTCCTGAAGGAGATCCGCCGGAGCCCCAGTGGCATCGACAGCTTTGTGCTGAGTTTCCTTGGAGCAGACTTGCCCAACTTGACTCCCCTTTCTGTCACCATGAACTGCCACGGGCTGATCGGCGTGACAGACAGCTACGACAACTCTGTCAAGGTGTACACCATGGATGGCCACTGCGTGGCGTGTCACCGCAGCCAGCTGAGCAAGCCCTGGGGCATCGCTGCACTGCCCTCAGGCCAGTTTGTTGTCACTGATGTGGAAGGGGGGAAGCTCTGGTGCTTCACTGTGGACCGTGGCGTGGGGGTGGTGAAGTACAGCTGCCTGTGCAGCGCCGTGCGCCCCAAGTTCGTCACCTGCGACGCCGAAGGGACCATTTACTTCACTCAGGGGCTGGGGCTCAACCTGGAGAACCGGCAGTACGAGCACCACTTGGAAGGAGGCTTCTCCATCGGCTCTGTGGGCCCAGATGGGCAGCTGGGACGCCAGATTAGCCATTTCTTCTCTGAGAATGAGGATTTCAGGTGCATTGCTGGGATGTGCGTTGATTCCAGGGGAGACCTGATCGTTGCTGACAGCAGTCGTAAGGAAATCCTGCATTTTCCTAAAGGAGGCGGCTACAACATCCTGATCCGGGAGGGACTCACCTGCCCGGTGGGTATTGCTGTTACTCCCAAAGGGCAGCTGCTGGTGCTGGACTGTTGGGATCATTGCATTAAGATCTACAGTTACCACCTGAGAAGATACTCCACCCCTTAAAAGCTTAGTTGCAAGCAAAGCCTGTCTTGGCAGTGGAAATTCTTCCATCCTCCTTGCAATCCAACGGGAACCAGTGTCAAGCCTTCAGGAAGATTGTGCCATAGCTGAAGGGGATTTGGCATAGAGGTCATCATGTTCTGTGTTTAGAAACAAAATAGCTTTTGTGGTGGTGGTGGTGGTCTGCTTTTTCTTCTTCTTTTTTATATAAAATCTCTACAAATAAGAACAAGTGCGATGGAAAGGATCCATCCTCTGCAGTCTTGGTTCTTGTGACTAGTCACTCCATAAACCTCTTCACCTCCTTATGCCACACATCTCCTACACTTCCAGCTTCAACCATTGTGTCTTTCTTTGTGCCATAAACACTGACTGACTGCTCTAAATCACCTTCCCTTAGAGAACTAGCAGAGGCAATCCTGTGATACTTGCAAGGAACTGGGTAGCAGTTGTCTGGGCAACTCCTAGAGAGAGCAATTTGTGCTTGCAGCACTGCATAAAATGAAATGGCCACTTCAGCTGCACGGAGATGAAGCTTTGCTTCCACCCTGACGAGGCAGGCTTGTCTCTCCCATTTTTCTGGTGTTCAGGAGATTGCCCCGTCGTGCCATTTGTGAATTGTGTCTGTTCTGTGTGAAGTGAGTACTGTGCAATCGTGGGAGACCGAGCTGAGCCAGAAAATTGCCCTCTTTATTCCTGAGTTGTAAGAAGACAGGGGTTTTATTACTAATCAGAGTTCTGCTAGATAGAAGGGGGTAAAAAGGGAGGGGGCTGGAAAAAAAAAAAAAAAAACCAAGAGGGGAAACCTAGGGTTGCTATTTACTGTTGTTTTATTATTAAATGTATCCTGGAAACTGTCTTTGGAAGGTTTATCTGGTATCTAAAACTTCCTGGGGAAGGGGGGAAGAGCTGGGGGAATAAGACTGGGAGATTGTAGGAAATGAGATTAAATGCAATGTATTGTATGTTCACCTGCACTTCACTACTCTGCATTCCAGACCACTGCATTTAGCAATAGCTGTCCACTCCTCTGCACCTCCTCTGTGCAAGTGACTCACTTCTGAGATAAGGATGGGCAGGGGGGACTATTTCACTTCCATTTTTTTAAGATTTGGAAGCACATCCATTGGTGCATTGCCTTTTTTTCCCTTGCACAGCAAAACACTACATTCCTCAGATTTTTTTAATTTTTTTTTTTTTTTGTAATTCTTTTTTTTCCACGACACCAGCAGGCACCAGCGTTTCTGCTCATCAAGGCTTTGGGCCAAATGAAGCACAAAACTGCAGCTGTGTGAACCAAGGCCCCCACAGTGCTGCTCTCCTGGCTGATAAATGTGTACCTCAGTGTGGTGCTGCTCGCCCAGAATAGTTTATTGAAGGAAAGATGCATTTAAATAGGGCACAGTGGTAGCATGTTAATCTGCCACAGATAATAGTTACACTGCAGTGCATTTATTTGTTGCCATCAACAACGTAGTTGCAAATTTGGGGCCACGACAGACAATATAAAAGCTGATTTTATAGTGGCTGCCATGCTCCAGCAAATTGTTTGCTACTTGTCCTACAACATGTTTGCAACAGGTGATTTTTCTTTTTTTTTAAGCCCATATACTTCTCCCTGCTGAAACAGCAAAGGGAAACAGGTTGGTGAGCTGCTGCTGCTCTAGCTGGATGTTTGGCAGTTAAAGGGATTGCAGAAAAAAAACACTGGAAGCAGATTTTAGTGGGATTTGGGTTTTTTTCCCCCCTCTCTTTGTTGTGCTCAGCCAGTGCTGAAGGAGTGAGCACACAAACACATCTGTGTGACGGAGCTTCCATCAGGGCAGCTTCCAATTTCTCCTGCTGTAATGTACTGGACAAAGCTTGTGGAGAAGGGAGCTAAGGCATGAGGTGGTTGATGGTGCTGAGGCAGCCCAGGGGACCCAGCTCCCCTTCCCTCCTGAGCTGCTCTGTGCTTGCCAAGGCTACCAACTTTTACACTGCCGTTCACATCCTCTGCTTCTCTTTTTTGGTGGGAGGGGGCAGTTGCCCAAGGCATGTGACAGCAATTTGAGGAGCCTTTCTCATCTTGGTTATGTGTTTTGGGGAAGTGATTATTACTGGGCTGTGCTGCAGTTCATGACATTTTAACTGAAGGCATTTTTCCAATTTTAAGGCAATGGCCGTTCCTCTCCTTCTGTTTTCTTCTAAATATTTCTCCTGCTTCCAAGAACTGCTCTACACAGGAGGTTACTGTGGACCTGAATAATTAAAGCAATATTATCTATGATAATATGTACCTCTGTAATTTTCTGTTCCCGTGGATTTTTTTTTTTTTTTGCAATAAACAGCACAACTACTAGCAATAACATTTCCTGGAGTGCTTGAAAAAAAAAAAATTAAAAGGAAAAAAATTAAAATCTGGTGCGGTAAACTGAGCAGTTGGTTACTCCAGCCTATTCCTGGTTACAGAGTTCAAACAAAGTGTCTGTCATCTGTTTCTCACTCAGAGGATTAAGAAAAATAACACCACCCTGTGAGGACTGGTGGGCCAGGACACTGCAGTCAGCGCCTGGGGCTGTCTTGCCTGCAGCTCTTCCAGTCTGAGGTTTCAGGGAGAAAAGGGAAGAAGAAAACCTGCTGTCCCTCACCCAGGGTCTGCACATCCCTTGACAAAACTCGACTGAGATGATTTTACAGAGCTCTACTTGCTGTGGTGCTCCCACACAGTGTCATGATCATCTGCCAAACGAGGTGAAATGGAGTAATTAAGGATTATGTTGAAATAGTTTGGCTCCTGCTCTGTATCTGGAGGAAGAGCTTGTCTGGTCATACGTATGTGTTTGGTTTTTAAAGATTGTGTAATAAAGGAAAAATTGATCCAATTAAAAGTGCATTGCAAACGGCTCATTTTCTTATTAAAACACTTCATCTTCTCCCCTCGGTGGCAGATTGGATTTTTACAGCCAGCAGGGATTAGATTGGGAACACAGTGGCTACGAGACCCTTTTATGTGTCAGGTTGCCAAGGAGAAATCTGATCCTGGCAGGCTCGTGGAACTTTCCCTGACACTTCCCTACCCACCTTAAAAACAAATGCTGTGGTTTTGTACCTTAACTCACACTGCCTCGAGGGCAATGTCTCCCTTGTCACCTGATGTTTCAGAAGTGTGGTTTGAGTTCACTGGCTCTGGGAGCTCAATTGTATGTGGGAGCCTGGCTGAAAACTCCATCCCCTGTGTCCCTGGCTCATCCATGGTCTGCCAGTGGGGACCTGTGGTCCAGTCAGGTGATGGGACACATCAGGAGCCATGGGCTCACCTAGAAAACCTCTGACTTGAGTGCACTTACACTGTGGATATAAAACACCTGGGTTTCCTCTGTTTTTAGTCCCCCTCCTTGGATGCACCAGCTCGGGCTGTTCTTCTGATGTTACACCATGACTAAATTATTTTTAGATCAAAGCTCTGCCATGGGAGCTGAGCTGGTGAGGAAACCTGCTGTGACTGAGTGTGGGGGTGTAGCTGTGAAGGTGGGTGCCAGAGGGGCTCCTGGATGGTCAGCAGGGACATTTCCTCAATAGGTTCATCCACAGCATGTGCAGGTTCTCCCCTCCCTCTGCAGCCGCCTGGCTGATCTGGGTAAAGGTTTTCATCACTTAGGCTCATCTCAGCTCTTTAAACAGGTAGGAATTTCTGGTTTATCAAACATTATTAAACTCTTATGTGGTGCTGTTAGACCTACCCTGTAGCTTATCACAGGTTTTGATTTCTTAGGGCAGAACAGCTGAGCCATGGACATTGTTCTGGGCAAAACCAGGAGCCAGGGAATGAAGGGATGAGGAGGAGAGCCTGTTCCTCATCAAAAGGGGAAGAGCTACAAAAGTGAAAATAAAGCCAGATGCTTTGAGTTGTTCCTATTGTATAGCTTAAGTGATTTTTCTGGGTCATTACTCAATGTGAGGATTTAAAGTTATTTCATTTTGCACAACTAATTATTCAACTTGCCTGGCAATTCTGGATTACAATGAGACGTGCATAAGGTCATTTAGCAGACTTACTCACAGCACATGTTTTACTCTAAGCTAAATTTCATGACAACCAGCTAGATTGTTTTTACCTCCTCCAAAGAAAATGTTGAAATCTGAGGGTTTGAAATAATGACATAAACCAAGCAATTAAGAGTGTTAAAAAGGTAATAGAGTGGTTGTACAGAGGGTCAAATCTCAAAACCAGGGAAATTCTATGTGTTCTAGTTCTGACCAAGCACATATAAGGGAAACCCATTATGTCCTTTAACAGCTAAAAAGTAGCTTTACAGCTTTCTTAATGCACCTGATTGCATCTAGGAAAGGAACACTAAAGGTTCCTGCAGACTAGTTCAATCTTAATTGTGTTAATGGCAGTATCAGACCTGAAGGGAGACAAATGCAGCCTTGAAAGGACAGGAGGAAGCCACAGACCTCACTCAGAGGAATGTGGACTGCTGTTTTAGCAGAGCTCCAGGCTCTCTCCTTAACTTTGAGACACATATTTGTGAAGATCTCCTGTCAAAACTGCTGAGTTCACAAGAAAGCATGAAATCTCTCACCTCTTACAGGTAAATGCAGTTCATGGAGTGTTGTCCAAGAGGAGATAAGCAAGTACTGGGGAGGGCAGAGAGCAGAAAGGCTTAGGGAATGTGACAGGACCTGCCAGAACACAGCCCCTCCACAGCCTATTCCCATAAATGATCGATTACTGAGCAGGAACATGAACATCCCTCCTATCTGCAGCAGCCACAGGCTGAGCTTGCTGAGCACTCAACGTGCCCAGGGAACCTCAGCCAAGGGAAGTCTATCTAGAGATCATAGGAAGTTCAAGAAAAACAAACATTTCCCTCACTGCAGACCTAAAGTAACCTCCCAG
Organism: Passer domesticus; assembly: GCF_036417665.1. Lineage (NCBI taxonomy): Eukaryota > Metazoa > Chordata > Aves > Passeriformes > Passeridae > Passer > Passer domesticus. The sequence continues at coordinate 5,561,996 of NC_087491.1, forward strand.
CTGGGCAGTGAAACCCTCTGGATCTCCCCCACCCAGGCGCACACATCCTGAGCCCATCAGCATCCCTTCCTGCTTCCCAGCTGGGCTTCTCCAGTGGGAATAAGCAAACTGGAACAGCTCTTGCAGAAATCTGATGAGGGCTGTCAGATTTTGCTCTCAGAGCAGCTCTTCCCCTTCCCTATTCAAGCTCTTCTTCTCCTCACCAGCCAGAATGAGGAACCACAGACAACCAGCTCTCTGATGAACTTTTATCAGTGAATGAAGTGGTTCCCAGCAGGGGGATTTGCTGGATGGAGGGATCACTCTCTTCCCTGATGTACAATTTCTGAGTCTCTGAGGTGGGGTGAGTCCCAGCCTCCACCTCCAGGTTTATTTTTATTATGGCACTGTGTGGTGAGGAATAGCCCAGTTTGGGTCAGCTGTCCTGGCTGTGTCATCTCCCAACACCTCACCCACCCCAACCTCGTGACTGTGGGGACAGAACGGAGAAAAAGAGGAAGTGTGGATGCCATGGAGGCACTGCTCAGCAGCAGCCAGCACTCCAGGGTGCTCTCCACACTGGTTTCTCCAGAAATCCACAGCACCACTGTGACAAAGCTGGTTCCCTCCATCCCACCAGGCCCAGCACATTCTTACACACAGCTGGAGCTGGCTGGGGACATCACGTTTGTCCCAGCTGCCAAATGAAGGTCCTCACACAACTGCTACCAATTTAATGAGGCACTGTCAGTGTTAAATGCTGGCTCCACCAGGGAAGAAAACCGATGCAGGCTCCCATGGCACAGATCAATGGCTGGGTCGATCTCAAGGTCCCTGCTTGGAGGCCACTCAATGTGTTAAAGCATTGCTTGGCTGCACAGAGCCAGAGCAAGCAGCCCAAAAAATGGGCTTTTAATCACTCTGCATGAAGTAAAATTGGAGTTTGCTTTGGTGTGCTCACGGACTGAGGCTGTTCCTGTGAGGGAGCCTGGGGGATGCTCCCACACCTGCCCTGAAGGAGCGCAGTGCTGGGTGTGCCACAGCTGTGCCACCGTGCCTGTCTGGCTCTCCACCACAGGATTCACCCCTGCAAACCCTTAGGAACAAAGGCAGGCTGCTCTGTCACCCAAATTCCCCCCACATACTCCTTATCCACCTGCAGGAGGAAGGGAACACTTGTCACTGCTCCAGGCAGAGCAGGCTGCCCGCTCCGTGCTGTCCCTGGCCAGAGGCAGATCCTGTCCCTGGCCAGAGGGGGATCCTGTCCCTGCCCTTGGCAGGAGGGACAGCTCTGCAGACACTGACCCATGTCACAGGCACTGGGGCAGCTCCAGGCCGGCTCAGAGCCAGCGCCTGCCCTGGCACCAGCAGCGTGAGCTTCTCTTCAAAACCATGTTTTCAATTAGGGCTCGAGCGCAGATTGTGCCTTTATTGTTGGAGGCCTCCTCCTGAGGCCCGGCGATTGATTTATGAAGTTGATTAAAATATTAAAATAATTTTGTGCGGTGCTGCAAACGCCCTGTAATGTGCATTTTTCTCAGAGCTGGTGCTGTTCCAATTAGCTCGAGACTCTCCTCTCTCCCTCCTTTTGTGACCTGTTTTGTCCACTAACAAATGACAGTTATTCTGGCCCTACTTTTGTATTTATTAGAGCTGATGCATATGTGTGCTCACTGAGCAGTTCAGAACGGGCTGGTGAGCAGCGGGGAGCCCGGCAGGCCAGAGCTGTTCTGAGTGGAGAAGGCATCCAGAAATGTCTAGCTGGAGCTATTTATTCCTATCTGCCTTATGTCGCTGGCAAAATGAGGGTAAATCAGTAGAGGAGTTGGGAATAAAATCCATCTACCATGAACAGCAAGCTCTTTCTCTTGGCTAACTGGGATTTCCCTGGGACAGAGCCCTGGGTTTCCCATGACACTTTCTCTGTCCACAAGCTGATCTCCCCAAGAGTCCTGAACATCCTTAATGTCCTTCCAAGAGCATTTTCTGGCCATCAAAGAGCTGAATACAACACTGCAGATGACCTCTGCATTGCCCACAGCCCCAAAGTCCAACCTCACTGACCCCACCAGCTCCCAAAGCCAGTGATGCAGCCATGCACAAACCACAAGGTTGGGGCCAGCACCTGGTGCCCAAATGCTGCACAATCAGGAGTGAAAAGTTTGTGTCCAGGCATCCATGTGACCCCTCAGGGGATCCCTGGAGTGCCATGAGTGCTTTGGTGCTTCACAGGCACTGGGAAAGGATGCTCTGGATGCCCCACAAATGCCAGGGCAGCCAGGCACAGCTCCAGGAGTGGGGGCAGGACCCAGGTGGGGAACGAGGGATCCACCTTGGCCAGCTGCGTACCATGGACTAAAAAAGAAATTATTCTGTCACTGAGGCACTGCTTTGCCTTCAGGCCCTGTGCCACCCCAGGGCTTTGTGGCTGAGCCCTGAGCCACTGCTGCCCCTGACATGGGGGAGGTGGGACTGAAGGCATGGGAGATATTTCACAATATCAAGCACTGTTTATGTCCCCTCTGGCCCCAGCATCGTGGAACAGCAACAATGCTTGTGCCAGGCCCGGACTGCAGCAGCTGCCTCTCATTCCCACCTCTCACTCTCTCTCGAAACCCTTGTCTGGGTTTGGTTTGGTCCCAGGTGATGGCACTGGGACCATGGGGTCAGCTCCCCACCAACATAATTGCCCCTGGATTGCAGGGAGTGCTCCCAAGTGATTAATAACATCATGAGTACATAAACAACCCACCTCCACGTGCCTTCCCCTGCTAAACAGGGGCATTGCTATGGCAAACTTCATTTATCACTATTTAAAACCCAAACAAACGAGCACAGGCTGTTATAAATATGCTTACAAGACCAGCTACACTGGGGAAACAGAGAAGAAAATGAGCCAAGAGCAAGGGAGGTGGTGTGTGGGAGAACACCTCTCTCTGCTGGGTTCCAGGGAGCGAGGCTGCTCCTGGCAGTGCCACCAGAGCAGGATACAAGTGCCCTGATGACCTCTGTCACCATCAGCCCTAAGGTGGGCTCTGTGATACACTACAGATATTTTTTGAATAGAAAAAATATCAGATCCAGGGCATATCCCCAACTCCCTGGAGGAGAGAGATGAATTGGCAAATGGAAGGCTACAGCGATAAGGGAGTTTTTATAAACATAACCTAATTGTATTACTTCAAAGTCCTGAAGTTTATTGCCCTGTTTAATGATGTGTCTCGTTATTTATGGTGTAGCACAATGAGTCTGCTATTGATTTAATGCACTTCCTTAAAGACTGTCATTGTCACAAGCAATAAAACAAAGCCATTCTGAGACAGCTCATTTATGTCACATCTCCATCAGCTGACCCCAGGCATGGGAGGGCCACTGTGGGGAAGGGGGTCACCTTGGGCAAGGATGGAGCCAGAGGGTGGAAGCTGAAGGGCAGGAGCAGGCAGGGAGGCTCAGGGATGCTGCCAATGATGTGTGCCACCAGCCACTGGGCACTCAGTTTGGGACAAGCCTCCTGCCTGAGCCTGCCAGCACGGTGATGGTGTACGCATGGGAAAGGGGGTGATGGATGGAAACCAGCACGTGACACCTGATGTTTGTGCCCCTGCCCATTCCCATCACCCTCCTCACCTTTCTGGTACTGGAGCCAGAGCTGCTGCTGGACCTTCTTGCTGGGGAAGTGGATGGTGCAGCTGAACTCGGAGCCGTAGAGCGCCTCCGCGATGTAGTGGGAGCCAAACTGCTGGATGAAGGAGAGCAGCTCCTCCCGGCTGCTGTCCTTGTTCAGGATCTTCAGGATGTTTGAAAAGCCTGTGGGAGGGAGGCAGGGGGTGGGCAGGTCAGCCAGGCAGGGCTGGCAGCCACAGCCCAGAGGAAGGAGCCCCAGAAGTTCCCTGCTTAGGTCATACAAGGCCCCACATGGGTGCAGCTCCTCCTCTTTTTCCTCCACCTCATCCTTTGGAATCCACAACCTGTTATTACCCCAAGCTGTGGCTCTGACTTCCTCCCTAATTCCTCTCCCCAAGAGATTTCTCAGATAATTTTACAGGGATGTGCATGTGAACACGTGTGCACACACAAACACACACACAAAACCTCCATCCTTGCCAGCTTGTGTGCTCTTCAGCCTGCTGGCACATCATCAGCACTCTCCCCAGACGATGTGCTTGGCCTTTGCTTGGCTGTATCCATAACCAGAGATGTTCCATCCCTAGTGCAAACACCCAGCACAACTGGTCACTATTTTTAGGAAAGCTGGAGACAGCCCAGAGGGACATGAAGGGCTGGGCTGGTGGCAGCTCCGTGGATGTGCAAAGGTCAAGGCATCACTTGAGCAACATCCACACGGACAGCAGGGACCTCTGGCACGGGACAAGGACATGGACCCTTGCTGCTCTGTGGAGGTGAAATGTCCTGGAGACACTGGTGACTGCACAGCACTTCAGCATCTCTTAGAGCTGGCTGAAAGCACCGTTTTGGTTCAGTGCTGGAACGGAAAACATACTGCAAGAAAATACGTCATAACTGTCACCAAAATGAGATTATCTGGCTGGTTGCTTGGTTGGTTTATTGAAAGAGAAGGTTGTTCTAATAAAAAAGCCAGAAGAATTCATTTTGAGCTGAACCCACATATTTTTTTCAGCTCTGAGCAGGTTATTTCATTTTGGGGCTGTGCATCCTGTTAGCACTAAATCTTTTTTTCTTCCTCTCACCATTTAAAAACTCCTCGATTTTTAAATAAAAAATGCTATTTTGAAATGAAAAGGCAAAACATTTCAGGTCGCAACAAAATGTTTCAGCATTTCTGAAACAAAATGTGTAGCTGTAAAAACGTGGCAGTGAAATGTTTTGACATTTGCAGGATCCTCCCACCCACCCCTTCTTCGTCTGTGACTCCCTGCTTTATATGACCTGCTTTTCCAAGTGCTTCAGTTCCTTTTGAAACCACCTTTTTTAGGGACTGACTGGTTTTTGTGCATACACATATACACAGCCACCCCAAAACAAATCCTTCCTGCTCATTGCTGACTGGCTTCCTCCTGGCTTTGACCTCACCTCTTGCTGCCCAAACTCCCTGCCTCAGTTTCCCCCCTGTAGAAAAAGGAGGTGAATCTCCCTGCCTGCCTCTCCAGCAGTGCTGGGAACAAAGCATGGAGATGAGAAATGTCAGTGGGATGCTTGGGGCAGAAAACCACCACCCACCCATGCAGACACACACCTCCCTGCCCCTGGAATCCCTCACCTGCAGAGAGTGTGATGGAGCTGAGCTTCACCCTGTAGAGGTTGCTCCTGACCCGCCAGTGCTGCACCATGGGGTACCCCATGGCCTCGTCGTACTTGATGTCCCCTGCAAGGACAAAGCAGGCGGGTGACACTGCTGAGCATGCTCTGGGGAGTGCTTAATGCTCCCCCCCACCTTGCTACGTGCTGCAGGGGTGAGAAACAGGGTGGTGGAAGGGCTGGAAACCTCAGTGGTGATGCTGTGGGGTACACGGACCAGCCCTGGGATGGCTGTGACTGCCAGGAGCTCGCAGAGACGGAGATGCTGCTGGGATGGACTCATCCCAGATTATTTCTGGGACATCCCCCAGATTATTTCTGCCCCTGGCACAAAGGGGGTGATGATGGCCCTCAGGAGCCAGGGTGGGAGAAGGGGTCGTTCCTCCTGTGCCCTCCCCTGGGACCCTGACCCTGGGGGCAGCTCGTACCTGTGAGGAGCTGCAGATCAGGAAGGGGCTCCGAGAGGACACCACGGCACTGCTCCTCCACGGGCAGAGGGATCACCAGGAGGCCATCAGCCAGCTGGGGGAAGTCCTTGATGAAGTTATTCTCCCTGCAGAGAGAAAAAGACAACTGCAAAGCAACGATGCAGGGCATGGCCAGGCAGAGGGGCTGAGCTGCCCTGGTGGCACCGGGACAGGCAGCTCAGGAGGGTGGGGGACATCTCCTCGAGCAGGAGCCCTGCCAGGGGATGGGGTTTGCAGCCTCCCCACCAGCCAGCCTGGCTGTGCAGCCCTCTGAGATGATGCTTAATGAGCTCCCCAGGGACTACAGCTCCATTAGTGCTCCACAAATATGGAACTGCTCTCAGCCTGGGGACCCGGCCACTGGGTTTGGCCCAGATTTTCAAAGTGGGCCCCTGGAGAGGGGGCAAGGAAAGAGGAATGGCTGCTACACCCCAAAACTGCCCCTTTCCACACCTGCAGCATCTTCATGTGGACAGTGACCAAGCTCTGCTGGGGCTCCCCAGGCAGCATCATCACCCCTACATTTTTCACTTTCCCCCAGTGACTCGCTCTCCAAAAGGCAAAAAAAGCATATTTTACAGCCAGACACAAAAAACCCCACTCTCGTGCACAGCTCACAGTGCAATTTTACCACACACGCAGGATCTTTTCTAACCTTGGCAGGTAAAACATTGTATAATAGGCCCCTAATGAATTGTTTCTAGAACAACGGTACCAGGGAAATGATTTGAAATGGTGAACAGACAGGTCTCTGGGAGACGAGCCTCCCCCGGTAAGCGAAATGCCTCGCGCCTGCGCCGAGGAAACAGGAGGGGGGATTTTAAATATTGATCTTAGAGCCAAAATATAGGCCAGGAGGCTTTGCATCCTCCGGGTGTGGAGACAAAAGGGCAGCAGAGAAGAAGAAAGGGAGGTTCCTGTAAAATCAGGTCAGCCCCAGGAGCTTGGGGGAGGTTCAGACTGGCACAGCCTGCCCCAGCTGCATTTTTTGTAATATATTTTCCTTTAAACAGCTGCTGATTTCACTCACCTTCCCTGGTTTTACCCCCTATAGCCTGTCCCTGGGGGGATGATCCATCATCCTGTGGTCATCTCACATCTGGGGACACCCTGGCCACTTCCATGGGTCCCAGCACAGTGAGATGCTGATTTCAGGGAACACTTCCCTGGGATCCTCCCATTGCTCTGGGGCCAAGATGTGACCATTGCAACCTGCACCAGAGGTGAGCAGGAAACCATAGCCCTGTGCAACCAGCCTGGGGATGTTCCCAGCCCCAAGGCAGGACAGGAGCATTTGAAGGTAGGGACACATGAGTGGGGCACAGGAAGTGCTCAAAGCCAGACTGGATGGGTCTTTAAGCAATATGCCCATGGCAGGAAGGTTGAAAGAAGATGATCTTTAAGGTCCCTTCCAACCCAAACCATTCCATGATTCCCTGGCTGCACAGGCAGCCTGCCTCATGTCACACCCCCATTTCACAGCCACCAGCACCTCACTGTATCTCAGGAGCCTTACTTTCTGCACTGCCTCAGTGCAAAAAAGAGAAAAGTGGTTTATTTTTCTGAGGGGAGAAGCCTCTCACTCCCAGCATGCTCACAAATCTCCAGTTGATCCTGCTGGGCATTGGGATCCCCATGGTGGAATGTTCTGCTGCTCTGAGCCCTTTGCTGTCACAGCAATTCCAAATGGGGAGCTGCAATTACTGCTGGAGCTGGGAGCCGTGTGGGTGGTGGGAAACGGGGCTGCAAAATAAAGCAAGTTGGTAGGGAACAGGGGAAGAAGCATGTTGGTGTCTCTGCTGCTCTGCCTCAGCAGAAAAGGGAAAACATCAGTGCTGCCAAATCCCAAAGCCATGGAGAAGCGTGATGGAAAAGCAGGATGCAGCTGCACTGGGCCTGCCTGCCATCCTGGAGTGTGGGACTGTCCTGTGCTGACAGGTCAGCTCCCCATCCTGCACCAGGATGAGCACAGGGGCCAGGAGGGTCCTGCCTGCCCAGCCTCCAATCCCACCTCTGAGAAGACCAGGATTCCCAGGAGGAAGCTGGTGGAACCTTCCCAAGTGCTGCCCCACATGAGGGGACACACCTGCTGTGCCCCAAGGGACACAAAGAGATGGCATGACAGGTGCCAGAAGCTCATGTTCATCCAGCACCCTGCACCCTGACACGGGGCAGAGGAGGCACAAAGAGGCAGCATCTCCTCCTGCCCCTCCTGAGCCATCTCAGCAGCACCACCCATGCCATGAGCCTGTGGAACAGCAGTCCCTGGGCAGGTCCCAGCTCACCCATGAGGCAGGACAGCCCCGAGGGCTGGTGGCCCATGTCTGGGCAGCTCAGGAGGGAGAAGCTGAGGCATGAGGGGACCCACAGCTGCTGCTCAGAGCTGCTGCCTCTATGACAAGGCATTTACTGAACAGCCACATTCTGCAGGACCACTCTTGTTATCCATTTCTTCAACTGTTCCACACTCAAAAGGCCAAGGAAAAAAACAGGGGAAAGTGTGAGCCAAGGAGTGAACACGTGCCCACAATGTGCTCCCATCATGGCAGGGAGCAGAAGTGCAAGGCAGGACTTCAGGAGCACTTCCATGATGAATTCTTGCTACCAAGCCCTTCCTGCACCTCTTCCAGCTCTCCAGGCCCTGCTCCTTAACATCCCAAGGCAGGGATGAGCCAAAGCCATGCAGGGGAGCACCCGCTAGACAGAGGGTTTGGGCACAGCACAGTCCCTCTGCAGAGTCCTCACTGCCTGCAGGGACAGGGTGGTGATGGGGCCACGCCAGGCAGGGCACACTGCTGCTGGGGTGTGCCCAGGGCACAGCATTCCATGGCCTGGCAGCTGGCAGAGGGCTGCAGCTCCCCTTCCACAGGGCCGTCTTAATAACCCTGTGGCTTGCACGCTGCTCACTGTGGGGGCACAAAAGAGTTCCTGCCAGACTTTTTTTTGCTCTCTGGAAGCTGTGATCGAAGCCAGCGGGCTCTGTGCAAGGGGCAGGGACACGGGTGAGGGGAGGGATGTGACAGCAGCCCTGTGCACGTGTTGCCACACGTGCCTCCAACTGGGGCATGGCCGAGCCACCAGCACCTCTGCAGGGCTGCAGGGCCAGGTGTGGGGGTCACAGGGTTATTCCAGTAGGATCAGGCAGGATGCAGACAAACCTGCCAGCCCCACAACATCCTCCTGTGTCTCTTGTTCTGCCTCTGGCATCTCCCCAGTGGAACAGCTGCCCAGGACTCACTGGAGTAGCGAGCATGCAGCTCTCTCCACTGTGATGCACACGGAATCCACTCCCCAGCACTCTCCTGCTGGGGATCTGAGCATCTCCCAAGGCATTTTGCAGATACTGAGTCATTACACGAGGAAATGCAGTTTCTCTCGGCAGCATGACCCAGAGCACGTGCCTGCCTTGGAGGGAACTGAGTCCATATAAACAAGCCTGATGCTGGGAAAGGTCAAATGGCCAAAGGCTGCAGCGGGCTCGGGTACTGGCAGGGTGGGCTGAGGAGGAAGGCAGCCACCTGGACTAAACTGAGTTCAAAATCCTGGCTTTGATGGACACTTGGTGTATCCTCAGCCGAGTCCTACAGTGCACCCACTGCCTGGGGTGACACAGACAGCTGAGAGCAGCTCCCACATCTTGGGGGCTGCTGGGTGACAGCAATTAGTGGCTGCTCAGATACCAGGAGCAGGGCTCAGGCAGCAAGAGCCCGCTGTGGCACTGTCCTCCTGTCCTCCTGAAACCAGATGCACAATCCAGCTGTGCTTTTGGACTGTGACCTTTAATAGCACAGCCAAGGTCATGCAGCAGAGCCGTGGTGCAGCACTGGGCTGCATCGCTGCACTCCGCAGTGCTGGCAGCAGCTCACACAGCCCGTGGGAAGCCTCCAGAAAGGATCAGTATCCCAGGGCAAAATGGGGTTTGGGGGAGCAGGAGAGCTCAGTGCAGGCCCTGGGGAGGAGCTGGAGTGCTGTGGTCTTCCAGGACTGAGCCATGGCTGCTGGATTCTGCTCCAGGGCATGGTTCTGCTGGCCCTGGGGCACCTTGTCTCCTTGCTGAGATGCTCAAAGCCAGAGCCAAGCTGGCAGTGGGATTTTGGCCTGCAGCAGGGAAGGATCAGCTGGTGGCTGACATGCATTTCATTTTCCTGTTAGCAACCCCGCTGGGTGAAGGAGCAGCTTCTCCTCTTTAACTCAGTCAGCTGTGGCTTCCTCCCTTGGCACTCTGCTCCCACAGGACTTGGCCTTGAGGATGCACTCTGCAAAGCAACCCTTCCTTGCAGCTGTAGAGCTCCCACTGCACATTCCAAGCATCAGCTGACCTGGGGCTTCCTGCCTCCACCCAACACTGCCAGCGGATGCACACCCTGCACCACAGCACCTGGGCAAGTATATTCATGAGGGGGTAAATATATAAATATTATATATAAAGTGACCCCACAAGTGATTAGCTTATGCCCTGAAGCATGAGATTTAATTACCCTTATCTGAGCCAGCACAGCTACAAATGTTAATCACATTATCATCCAGCAAGCTTATGTTCAGCAAAGTGACTACTTCTTTCTGCTATGCAAGCCTGAGAGGACGCCTGCTCTGGCAAAGAATTAGTTATTAATCTTACTTCTTTCTGTCCCACAATGGCTCAGGGAGAAAACTATGGATTTGAGGTTATTTAGTGCCAGCTTTTCACCCAAATTTCCCTTGGAGAAGCTGCCTGCTGGGGTGGCTGTGAGATCAGCAGAGCCCAGCCTGACACGGGGACATTGAGAAATAGCTTCCTTTTAGGTTGTCATCACCAAAAAAAAAATGATCTGGAGTCACTGGGAAACAGAAGAGAGGGTGTCCTGTTGTCACAGCCACTTAGGAGAAGGTAAGCACACTGTAAATCTGCCCCAGCATGTCTCCATGACCTCAGGCACCGGTGAATTATAAAGGTTTAATGCAAACCCTGTGAAGCAGCAGTTACTTACTCCAAATTTACTGAGCATTAATTTCAGCGAGGCCCCACTCCTGCAGAACAAGGCAGGATGAAAGAGGAGAGACCAGTAGGATTTTGCCAGGTTCAGGAGCCCCTTCAGTTCCCCACCTCTCAGCCTTAACCACTGCTTGCAATGAAGTGTGGTTGGACCAGGCTGCAGGGAAAAAGGAGAGCACCAATATCATCCCTCCAGCGGCCCCTGGTGCTGTGGACAGGACCTGTCCCCGTGTCCCACTTCAGTGCCAGCAATGAACAGCCTGGCAATATCCAGTAGCTGCCTTACCCCCTGGCTCAGGGGGAATTAGCATTTAAATTGAGGTGTTTCAGGAGGTAAATCACATCAGCATCCCTGGTGCTCCTGGGAGGTGTCTGCGTGGCTGCTGCTCAGCACCATCCCCTCTGCACACCCCCAGGCTGAGCCCCAAACCCTCCATGGGGCTGGGAGCTCCTGCCCCTGCTCCTATCAGCACTGTGCTCTGCCAGCACAACCTGATCTTCCCACAGAGCATCTCCAAACATCTCCCAGATACCACAGCCCTTCTCAGGGCCACACAGGCTCAGCAACACCACTGAGCACTGAAGGGAGCTCAGCCAGTGGTGCCCACCACTGTGGCACTGAGAGTGAACGTGAGGTTCATCAATCACCTCCACGGAGAAAAAGTGCATCCCCTCCTGAAGCCATTTCAAAAGGAAAGACAAAGGAATTTGCTCTGAGAGATGGAGAAGCTGTGAGCAACAACACCTGTGGATGGAGAAAAGCAAAAGAATCACAGGCTCATAGATTTGTGATAAAGTTGGAATGGACTTTAAAACTCATCTCATTCCACCCCTGCCATGGGCAGGGACACTTTCACTGTCCCAGACTGCTCCAAGCTCTGCCCAGCCTGGCCTTGGGCACTGCCAGGGATCCAGGGGCAGCCACAGCTGCTCTGGGAACACTGTGCCAGGGCCTGCCCACTCTCACACTGGATCAGCAGCCTTGTCCTGAGCCTAGAGCCTGGTAGCAGGAGCACCATGACATATCTGGCCTGTGTGCCATTCCTCCTTGAGTGGAAGGTCTGGGGAATACCCAACACCTCTGGATGGAGAGAAATTTGCCCATCTGCACGGGGCTGGAGCTGCTCAGAGTCTGCCAGGAGGATCCATGCCTCGTTCCATGTATCTGCTCTCCAAGGTGCCCCCTGCATTAGCTCTGTCACCGCTGACAGCCAAAGGCTCTGACCTTGTCAGCTTCCATAAGTTCAACAACTTCCATCTCTTTAGGACCCGATGGACAACAGCCAGACCTCCTGGAGCAGCTCATGGAGCTCCTGCCCACCAGGCTGTGGCCACTGAGAGATGACCTGGGCACAGCTTCCCTATGGGGATGATCTGTCCAAGCTGAGAGAGCTGGAGGCAGGCTGGACACGTCCTGTGGGTGCAGATTGCAGTGCTGAGCTGAGCCAAGGCTGTGGATCCTCTCCCACAGGTTGTGTGGGTGCTGTTTGCAATCCTTTCCCAAATGCTGTTCCTCCTGGAGCTTTGCTTGGCATTGTTTGTAAGGAGACAACAAATGCAAAACTCCCACTGACTCCAGAGGAGCCAGGACTACCTGCTGGGGCTTCCCAAGGAATTCCTCTGGGATTTGGGCACAGCATCCCCAGTTTTCCAGGGAAACCCACACCCCAGCTGTGGTGCCCCGGGAAGCACAGGCACAGCCTTTTAATATTAATATTTGCCTTTCCAATGTAAATTCAGACCCAGCTCTCCACTCAGCACACACATCCATTCTCTTTAACAATTTGAGATCTTAAACATTTCTTTTTTTCCCCCCCTCCTCTCCTAAGCTTCATTGTTAACCTTTAAGATGAAGATAAGGCATAAAGGTTTGGAAAGGAATCAGGAGGGACCTTGGAAATGAGCCAGGAGCAGTGTTAATACTGGGCTGCACATCATATCTCTTCACTCCTTCTCTCCCCCCAGGGTGACTCGGACTGCTCTTGACTACCACCATGGTATTACAAACTCTAATGAGGTTTGGAAAATAAGAAACCCACTGCGGCGTGGGAGAAACTAATAGAAATTGTTTTGTCTTCTCTCTATTAGTCATTAGAAGCAGAAGAAAAACAGCCACAGGCAATGGCAGGGCTGCAATACCACCACACATTTCATATACTGGCACTCTGACAATGTCATTTCAGCGCAGTTACTGCTCCCACGTCCCCTCCACACCAGACCTCCCGTACACCAGTGTGGGCTCCAGCTGTGCCAGCATCCCTGTGCCACCATCCGAGCCCAGGGTGACCCCAGTGCCTGCCCAGGGTGCCCATGCAGGGTGTTTGGCCAGCCCATGGCTCTGCCAGCACGCACCATCCCCAGCCTGGTGTCCCCAAGGGACAGGGACAGGCAGTGCCCAGGCAGGGGATGTTCCACAAGCAGCAGCAGTGCCAGGCAGCCAGAACATATGGAGAATTAGCTGGGATTTGTGACTGCAGCTGCAGAGCTGCGCTTCTGTGTGTGAACTTAATTACAGAACCACAAAACTATGCACAGGGTGAGATGACAGCACCTGCAGATGACCTCACCCCTGCCATCCTCCCAGGGAACTGTGGTGCCAGGAGCCAAGCCCCACTCCTGGACTCAGCGAGGTGCCTGGAGCACTTCCCACATCCCTTCCCTCCTCCCAGCTCTGTGGCCATCATGCCCTGGGTGCCTGATGACAAGTGGCAGTGCTGCCACCCCCTCCAGATGTTTGCCTGCTGCCCACAGCACGGGCACAGATGGTGAGAGAGAGGCAGCATTCCCTGCAAAGCTGGGGCCAGGCAGGCTGCTCTGCCTGTGCTGGGCTCCTTCAGCCCGTGCTGGGGGAGATGAACTGGCACAAACACCTTGAGCCTTCATCTCCAGGGAGGTGTTACTGAAGGCAGCAGCCCATGGGACACTCATCCTGCAGCCCAGGCAGGCCACAGCAGCAAGGAGCATCTCTGGGGCACAGGGAGGAGGGTGAGGGATGCTGGCCCTGTCCCCAGCCCCTGCTCCAGCTTTCCTCTGCACAGAGCCACCAGCATCCAAACCAGGTCACACTGCCCAGGGACCAGGTGCAGAGGAAGATTTAGGGGGTCTGGATTATGCCAGAGGGGACAGGAGGGCTCCCAGCAGAGCCTGTCCACCACTTTTGGGATGCTGGGTACAACTGATGGGGCCCAAGCCCAAACCCAGCACTTGCTTTCAGGTTTATGCAGTCACGAGCTACACTGCAACAGGCAGAGCAGCAAATCCTCCACCTCTGGAGAGGACACTTGAAATGGGAAAGAGGAAGACAAGATTTTCTGCTGCCCTGAGGACTGCATCCAAGCCCTGCTGCTACCTCAGGAGCAGGTATGGCTTGACAGCTGGCATAGCTGTGGAGTGCTCAGATGTCCCCACGCTGGTGACTGTTCCTGACTGCACTGCCTGGAGCAAGGATTCACATTGCTAAGTCAATGTCAGGCTGATTTAGTCCTTGGATGGGGAATCTCCATCAACCAGTGCTTGCACTAGCAAGGAAGAGCAGTGACAGGCTGCTGAATGTCAGCCTGGTCCCTGGAGGTGACACTGAAGGGGCCCCATGGTGTGAGCAGCACAAACCCACAGCCCAGCTAATGGGGACCAGCACAGTGCCCATACAACGATGGAAAAATGCTGCTATCACATCCCAAAGTCACAATTTACTGCCTCAAACCCTCTTGTCTCATTCTCCCCTTGCTTTTCATGTGAACATAACCTGTATTTTCATGTGTCCTGAGTGGGTACAGAGCTCCCATGGCCCAGGAGCAGCTGCAGCTCTTGTGAGATGAGGAAGGAAGAAGCAGCAATTCCTCTCTGCGAGGCTACAAAGCCAATAAGGACCCCCTGGGATGAAAGGTACTCCATAAATCTGAGCTGTTATTATAAAACCAATCTCCACCACATCTCTTAATAATGCAGATTAACTGTGCAGTACCAGCACTATAATTAATATCATAAAAGTCAGAGATGGGAAAGGCCAGCGAGGCCATCCCATGGACTGCTCCCCACAGCACAGGGAAAGGGGAAAACTCCTGGGTGCCACCAGAGCCTGGGTCAGTGAAGGCAGGCTTGGCAGTGCTGGGCACCATGGAGGGAGTGGTGACAAGGAGGGGGTGGCACATGGGTCACCACATCTCTGGCAAAGCCAGGAGGGGAGCAGAGCCCAGCTCTTGGTTCTGCAAGTACCCAATGCCAATCTCTCATCCCTCCTCTCCTGTCCATACAATCAGGGAATTATTTAGGTTGGAGAAGACCTTTAAGATGACTGAGTCAGACCATTAACACAGCACTGCCAAGGCCACCACTAAGCCATGTCCCCAGGTGTGACACCCACATGCCTTTTGAATCCCTCCAAGGATGGTATAACTTCACTGCTGACCTGAGCAGTCTGTGCCAGGGCTCAATGCCACTTTTGGTGAAGAAATTTTTCAAATATCCAGTATAAACATCACCTGGGGCAACCTGAGGCTGTTTCATCTTGCCCAATTGCTTGTCACCCAGGAGAAGAGACCAACCTCTCAGTGTCTCCCCTCAAACCTCCTTTTCTCCAGGCTAAACACTCCCAGCTTCCTCATGGACTTGTGCTCCAGAACCTTCCCCAGTTCCTTTCCCTTCTCTGGACACACTTCAGCACCTCAATGTCCTTCTTTTTGTCAGGGGGCCCAGAACTGAGCCCAGGATTTGAGGTGCCCTTCACCAATGCAGAGTACACAGGGACAATCACTGTCCTGGTCCCTCTGACCACACTATTGCTGGTACAAACCAAGATGCCACTGGTCTTCTGGGTCACCTGGGGACACTGCTGGCCTCTCTCCCAAATCCTTATGGATGTCACCATCAACTTTTCATCAGGTGGACTCAGAAGACCTCAGGGAGCCCCCCGAGAGCTGTGTGGGGACATGGGTCAGGGGACATGAGCATGCACTGACCATGGCAGGGCAGGTTCTTTGCAGGAAGAGCCCGTGTCCCAGCCCAGCTTCCCAAAGGATGAGCGTTCCCCCAGACCCTGCACCTCCCATCCCACAAGGAGCTTCCAGAGCCAGGAGACACAACCCTGCCATACACACACAGAGAGCTCAGCAGCATCACCAGGCTCAGATTCCCCTGCCCAGGGACCAGCACTGCTCCTCACTGCCTCCCAACCCACAGCCCAAGCGAAGGCACTCTCACTTCCTCCACATCCCTCTCTCATCTCCCTCCTGAGCTCTGTGCACGGCCCTGGCACTGCTCCCTGCCTGCTCGTGGGGCTGGCACTGTGGCAGTGGGCAGGGCAGGATGGGCACAGCCCTGCCTGGCACAGCCCTGCCTGGCACAGCCCGTGGTGTGTGCTGCGGGATCAGCTGTGGGAATGCAAATCTGCGCTTCCCCCGCCGCAGCAGCGCTAACAAGATAATGAATATTTTCATCAGCTGCACAGAATACAAACATCTGCACAGGCTGGGGGAGTGGGGAGCAGGGCTGGAGAGGAGGAACAGCTCCTTGGCATCCCTCACTGCAGGGGCAGCAGCTCCACTGCCAGGGAAAGGAAAGTTCTGGTCCCTGAGCCAGGAGAAGTCCATAGATGACATTCCCTCAGCTCCAGTGGGTGCTGGCACCGTCTGACAGCAGTGCCTTGGCTCTGGACTCTGCTGGTGTCTGTAAGAGCCTTCCACCCCTGCCATGGGCAGGGACACCTTCCACTATCCCAGATTGCTCCCAGCCCTGTCCAGCCTGGCCTTGGGCACTGCCAGGGATCCAGGGGCAGCCACAGCTGCTCTGGGCACCCTGTGCCAGGGCCTGCCCCCCTTCTGATTGAGTAACTTCTTCCTCGTCTAAATCTCACAATCATGGATGTACAATTGCAGGAGCAGCCACTGTGGCCATCCCTCTTCCTCTTCCTCCCTCTCCCTGGGGCTGAGGCACATGCTGGGAGCAGTGGGGCTCTCACAGGCAATGACCAAACAGCAGAGACTGACTCTCTGTGAGGTTATCCTGCTATCTCCACAGATAAGGAATGAAATGGAGCAGCTCAGAGGTGGATCCACAGCCGGGATGGGGCAGCAGGAGCAGCAGGTGGCTGCAGTGGCCATGTCCATGTTCATCAAGGATGTGACAGCCCATTTCCCAAATCCTACCTGCAGCTGATGCAGAACCAGCTGAGAACTCCAGTATTTGAACAATCTCTGTCACAAGGCATCTCTCCACCCTGGACCCCTGCATTGTCTGACACCACACCTGCTTTTGTTTTTGTTGAATAAAAAATGCTCCCAACCTGCTGCAGAAGCATGTGACTGCAGACTGGGCAACACCAGCTCAAAGCCACACAATCTGTCATCCTTTTTGGTGGGATGAGAACTTTGAAATGGAAAGGGATGCAACAGCAGCCTAACTAACTGATGGAATACTGTGCTAATTGCATTAGTCATTTCTACACTGGATTGGAAAAAAAAACCTCACTGCTGAGCCCGGCAAGTGAAGAAGTGCTCAAAATACAGTGTGTGTCTGCGGGCTCTGAAACATCCCATACATCCCCACAGCAGATCCCACCTTCACAGAGCTGCTGAACTCCTAATAACCCCTTAGCTGCTACTCAGAATCACAGCATGAGGCGTTAGCCTGGCTTGGAAAGACATCATTGCTTCCAACTAGCGTGTCTGAGGCTTCAAAGTTGTGAACAGGTAATAGAACTGCAGCAACAAACAATAAAAAGATGAATGAAATGGAAGGCAGCCACTGGAAAAGAGATCCATCCATTATCCTGGCCTGAAGGGTAATAGGTAAACAAGGCACTGGTGCACTGGCTGGCACTGAGCTCAGGAATAATAAACAGCACAATTATAACTCCTGGGCTTGGAGGTTTCAAAGAGAGGGAGAAAAATAGTGGAGGGGGGGAAAGGGTGTTAATGTAACCACTTACAGACATGACATTGGTGTTGCTGAGGGGGAAGCAGGATGTCCCTGCCAGGGCTGGCCCATGAGCTCCAAGCCAGGGCACCAGCAAAGCCCCTCCAGCCCCTCACACCCAGGGGTGAGGCTGAGCCCCCATCCCAGTGCCTGGCAGCACCCATGGGTGGGAGGGCACCAGGTGAACAGTGCATGGGTGGAGATGTTTGCCAAACAGCCCTGGCAGGGATGGCACTGAGCTGCCAGCTCACCCTGCCACCACTGCTGCTCTATTGAGGGATGAGAAACATCGAGGGGAAGAAGAGACAGATTTAAAATGAACTGGCCAAACTCCCCATCAATATCATGAGAACTGCCCACATCATCTCAGTGACCTGACAGCACAAATGGAGCTGTGTGGAGGCACAGCCTACTGGAAGCAGCTGGGGCAGTGCCCATCCCTCCCTGCAGCACCCCTGGCACCTCAGCACCACCTCCAACCTGCTCCCTTCCCTTCCCCAAGGGCAAAGAAGCAGCAGCACTGTTTTATAAATGGAAATAGGGGGAACAGCATCCTCCAGGGACTGAGTTTGCAGAGGGAAGGGTGATTCCAATTTGCAGGAAAGTGCTCAGCACGGCAGAGCACGGCAGCCCTGGCTCCTCCACAGCCATCCTCCCTGGATATGGAGGAGGGAAACCACTTGGTGCTCAGCAGGGAGGGAGCACCAACGTGAATGCTCTCCCTGCCTCCTGCCACCAAACCATTCTGGCTCCTTACCTGCCCTCAACACCTCAGAACTCCCTGGACTCGCTGGGAGGAATCAAACAGGGGCTGTGTGGGCGTTCCTGTGCCCTCCAGGGGCTTTGCCAGGCTGGAGCAACAGCCAGGATGAGAGGCAGAGGTAGGGATGGGAAGGGACTCTGGTAAGGGGAGACAGCTGCTCCCAGCTGCCAGGCATTGCCCTGACATCCCATTTGCCATGCAGCAATAATCCAGCAAATAAAGCTGGCTCCACGGGCAGTATTTTGGGATTTCTCCATATTAATGGCATAAAGGCAACAGTCTGAAACTGCAAACAGCTTTTAAACAAAAATATCTATTCCCTCATGGCAAAGAGACAACACAAAAACAGATAAAGAATGAGCAAACAATCCATTTGGAAAATAATTCCTCAGTGATTTGGGAACGGCACAGGGCTCAGGCTCTGCCCCACCGTGAGGCAACGGGGGGAAAATCACTCTAATCTAGTCTTTAGTGAGCTGCATCCATTGCTGAGCCTCCCAGCTAGACCAGGAGGTGTGACTGGAATAGATCAGCTCCAATCCCATCTCCTTATTAACCTCCCAGAGCATTTTGCCAACGGGAACAGCCTTTTATAAGGAGAGGAGAGGGGTGCCCAGAAGAAGATGGCTCTGAATGTGCTTTTGGCTCAGCAGTGGAAGGACCAAGGGAGGCTTCTGGTGAGTGAGGGAAGATCCTTCTGCAGTCCCCTCCCAAAGTGCCCACGAGGGACTGCACAGGAGAAGCATCACTGGAGGAGTGCTTTGATTTAAATCCTTGCAGTAAGAAAGCAGCAGCAGCAGCAGTGATGCCATGGTGCACTCCTCCAAGCAGGAACCCTGATGCTGGCATGTCCAACAGAGCAGCTGAGCACCCCAACCTCCACGGAAGCCATCAGTGGTTATTTAACACCCTCAGTACAGGAGAAGCTGCCCACAGAGCTCCTAGCTGCTGATGGCTGGAGCAGAGCTGCAGGGATGCTGCGGTGCTCACATCCTGCTGTGGCTGTATTGTCACTGCTGGATGGGGAAAAGGGCCCTTGGCACCAGCAGGAAGGGGCACGTGGGCAGGGCCAGGCTCTAGGCAGCACAAGGAGGGTTTCCATCAGTGCTGGGGTGCATGTGGAGCACGTGTGGAGCACACAGCAGGGACCAGGCTGGCTGCTGCCCTGCCCTGCTGGGGTACACTGGCCTCAGCAGGCAGAATCTGCTTCCTCCACCCATCCCCTGGGTGTTGCCATCTCCTCAGGCACACAGCTGAAGTCTTTGGATAAATGCCTGAGCCCCTAGGACAGAATGACATATATTAAAGGGGAAACACAAAATCTGAAGCAGAACTGACTGCAACCACACGTTGGTCTGAGACCTCCCAAGCTGTTCTGTATCTCACATCCATCAGTGCTCTGCATCCTGAAGGTACCCAGGGCACACCCCCATCCCTTGCAGCTGGTCAGATGCCATACAGCCATCACTGCTACACCTGATCCATCCCAGGAGGGTGCCAAGAGGAGGGACCAGGCTCTGCTCAGTGATGCCCAGCAATGGGACCAGAAAGAGGCGATGGGCAGAAACTGCTGCCCAGGAAGTTCCATCCGAAAATGAGAAAGAAACTTCTTCACAATCCAGTGACCAAGCACTGGAACAGATTTTCCAGAGAGGGTGTGGAGTGTTCCCTCACTGGATAATTCAGCAACTGCTTGGAAGCAATCCTGTGCCCTGTGCTCCAATTGGACCAGATAACCCAAAGTGGTTCCTTACATTGAATCTAGCCCATTCTGCAGCCACCAGAAGGGCAGAAACTCTAATTAATCAGTGCTGCAGCTCCTTAGGTGGCAAAGAGACCTCCCTGACCCCCAGGGGATAGAAATTCTGCAGTAACTGATAAGTGTTGCCCAGGCCAGGGTGTGCAGGGCAGCTTTTCCCAGCACAAAGGCTCCCTCCCCACCCCATGCTGACATGCCTGGCAGATTGAGAATATCCTATTTATTAAAGACACTGAAGATGTGGCGACATGGGAAGCAGACACCATTCAAAAGATTGTCACATCTGCATAGCTAAAGGATCCCAGCAGTTGTAAATCCCTCTAAAATACTCAGCCCCTTGTTCTGATAGCAGGTTCTTGCTCCTACTTCGCAGAAACAGGCTTTTAATCCCTAGTATTAGGCAGCTTCCTGCTATGTTTCAAATGCACCAAATTAAGGGCTTCTCTAACAGCTGGTGTCTTAATGCTCAGAGAGGTTCTTGAATATCTATGAAAATCAGAGGCAAATTACATCTTTTAGTTAATAATTTCTTCTCCATTAACCTCCTTCTCTTCCCTTGTTAAGGAATGATGTAATGGTGCTTCTACACCGTGACCTGCCAACACCCCTGGCAGCCTGGCCCTGGGGGAGGACACTGCAGGGAGCTGAGCCCTTCTCATCACTGCCTGCTGCTTTTGGAGCCTCACTCAGATGGGAAAAGGGCAGCTGTGCTGACCTTCCAAGCTGCTGGAAGCATTTCTGGAGCACGATGTGCTGCGAGCTCTGCAGAGCCACTTCATGGCACGCCACAGCCTGCGCCACGTGGGCAGCTTGGCAGGATGCTCCTGCTCCAGACCTGCTTTCCCCTGCTCCTCACTGCTGCTAACTTAACATATAATAACAAAACAATTACAATTATAAACATGTTAGACACAAACACAAACATCACAGTTATTTCTTATGTATTTTAGCCTGAGAAATAAAAATTAATAACAGCTTTAAGCTCCTTCACAAAGATTAAAATAACTACCTTATATTTACAAAGTAAACATATAATTCTTATTACAAAACCAGAAAACAAAACTACAACTATTCATCCCTTCGTTATACAAAACCCATCACAATGTAAAGAAAAAACCTCTCATCTCAATAGAGAACAAAAGTAAAGGTACATTTTTTATTAAAGTCACAAAAGCACTCACTACCCTAAAATTAACTTAGAAAACAAACAAGCTAATATAAGTAAACCAGTAATCCCTAAAAGAAAAACCCAAAAACTAAGTAGTCTCAAAATAATTAGGAAAAAGAACCAATTACAAAAAAGCCACATTAAGACAACAAAGAATCCGTAGAATTCCCCAATGTTCATCATTTACAAAAAAACCTCCAATTTTTAAAATCATTCTAATTCTAGGACTAAAGAACTGAAACCCAGCCGGCTGTACAAAGAACTTGGCTGCCTCTGCACAGCTCCTCACTGGGAAAAGCTTCTCCCCACTGCACACCCTGGCCAGCATGGCAGGAGTGGGACCAGCCCTGGCAAGGAGGACTGACAGCCCCTTTTTAACCACAAAACCTGTCAGGCAGAGCCCCAGGGAGTGCCTTCTGGCCCTGGTGCCATCCCAACAGCTCAGGTGTTTTATTCCAAGGGCAATCCCGGCAGGAACTGCTCCTGGTCCAGCTCAGGACTGCCCAAAGCTGCCATCCTCAGGATGCCCTCAGAGGGGAACACTTAAAGCAGCCACATGCCCCAGGATAAAGCAGCCCCACAGACAATCCTTGTGTGCTTTCCAGATGGAGTTCAGCCCTGAACAGGGGATACATTTGCTGCCTGGAAGGAACAAAGCATCCCTTAGACCCACCAGCTCATGGAAAACTTCATCTCTGCAGCTCTGGCTCTGCTCTGATGATTCTGATGATTCCACTGACAATTCTACCATGAGGGAGAGAAAGCAAAGAGGAGTCTGCTGGGAAAATTGCCTTTGTGTCCTCTCAGTTCTCACTCCCAGCAAAAGCTTTTGGTGATGCAGTTTGTAATGCCTCTGTCATCAAGAGAGCAGAAGGCCAGAGCTCAGCTTGAATCCACAGCCAGGGAAGTTTTGGTCAGCTGGGCAAAAACACCTGGAAGAACTCTGTGGGCAGCAGGGATGAGGAGCCACAGGTCCAGCTGAAATCAGAGGCAGCAATGAGGTGTTGGTGCCTGAACAGGAAATGAACTGGTGCTGGGCAGGGAGAGCTGTGTCTGGGTGGGTTGTGAGCTGGAGCCTCTCCTGACTGATTAGTGCTGCTGCTTCAAAACTCACAGAGCCACCCTGGCTTACACCTGATCAAAACACAGCTGCGTTCAGAAGACCTGAAGAAAAGCAACTAAATAACTCACTTGCCAGCCCTGAATTCAGCAAGCTCTCCTCTGTGAGCCCTGCAAGGTGAAGGCATTCACCTTCAGCTCATTTACATGATTTATCATGCTATATCCACAGCTCCTCCCAGCACTGTGATGGGGGCACTGAACAAAACCAGCTGGCACAGGCTGGAAGCACAGCAAAGGAAATGCTCTTTCACACCACACACAACCAAACAGCTTGTTGTTGCAGGATAGCACGGAGATGGAAGACATCAGTGCTCAGAAAGAGACGAGGCAACACTCCTGAGAAAGGCCCACAGAGCCCAGCTGGGTGTGTCTCATCCTGACAAGGCACAGACCAGCCCAGGAGGGTCCTGTGCTGCTGCCAGAGGGAAGGATGAGCAGGTTGGAAAGCCATGGATGCTCCTTGTCCTCTTGCTGTCTTCCCTTCATGAACAAATCAGAGATTCTGGCTCTGTCCCACTGGAGCTCGGTCCCATCTCACCACCCTGATATTCCCAAAACGAGGAGCAGAACCAGGACATACCTGAAGGTCATCTGGAACACCTGCCCTTGGTTGACGTGCTGGCTCCTGTTGTTGTAGCCGTGCAGCATCTCCCCAAAAAGGGTGTCATTGAACTTGGCATCCGCCTTCAGGCACTTGGGGCCCTCGCAGATGTCAGACAGCATCAGGCAGGACTTCCCATCCGGGGCCAGCTTGTACTCCTCCACACACCTGTGGGGCACCACAGGCCACGGGAGATGAGCCAGGCACAGAGCAACCCACCCCACGAGCCCCTGCCAGCCCAGCCAAGCACCACCAACACCTGCAGCAGTTGTCTGGACACGGGAAGGGTCACAGACCCCAAATCCTCTGCCCTGGCTGGGTTGGTGACCAGTGAACGGGGGCTTGGCTCCCAACTCCCCTCCCTCCTGCAGCAGCGTGGTCCATCTGCCTGCAGAGAGGTTTTGTGGGGCTTGGAGCTCCCTGGTCTGAGGGAAGGTGTCCCTGCCCATGGCAGGGGGGTGGAATAAGAGGAGCTTTCAGGTCCCTTCCAACCTAAACCATTCCATGATTCCATGCTGTCCTGCCTGGAGCTGCCCCGTGCTGGAGAGCAGAGCTGAGCCCACTGTGTGTCTGCTGCTTGGGTACTAACATTCCCCACAGCACAGCAAAGCAAAATCAAGTTCCTTCCCCTTCTTCCACCTATAAATACTCTCCTGCAAGGAAGCAGCTCCAGCCTGGCTGCTCCTCTGCTCTTTGATCCCACTTCCAAGCCTATTCTGGGTAGGATTCACGTGTTCATCTTCAACTGGCAGCAAGGGAAACTGAGGCAGGCAGCAGGGATGTGGTTTAACTGCAGACACTGGACACCTCAGTGGAATCTTTTGTAAATGTGCCATCCTGCCTCTCCTCCTCTTCCACCAGCCTTTTTGTCAGTTCCCACCATACTGGGAAACTTCTGTTCCCTCCCCACAGCCCCACTGCTGTAACACCAACCCCACCTCTACCCAGGCTTGCTTCCCTCTCCCCTTCCCCTACTGCATTTTACTGCAAGCAGAACTCCCACTTGTCTGTCACACTTTTCCTTGCCTGTTCCCAAAGCGCAGCTCAGCCTTGAAAAGGGATTATGAAAAAAAAAACCAACAAAAAAAAAAAAAAAAACCAAACAAACAAAACCAAACAAAAACAGGGAAAGAGTCTCTGTCCTTGAGTATGCAAGGCTGAAATGCAGATTTGTGTGGGTGGAGACCATGGAACGTCCCAAGATTTTCTGGACCCTCCCCTCAAAGGGTGCTGGAGTCCACATGAATTTCTAACCCTTCTGCAGGCACGGAGCAGAAAATGTGCTCTGTTTTGGTGACTCAGTCACTGCACTGCTAAACAATAATAAAAAAGGTAGTGGGGGTGGAAAAATAAACAACAAAGCAGCAAAAATGGAATAAATAAAGGAGAAACTGGCACAGGCAGAGCTCCCTGGGCTGCTCTTCCCAGGGACCAGCCAGCAGTCAGAGCTGTGAGGTCTTTGCTGCACCTGCAGGCGTCGGGACTTGACAGATGCTCCTCGGAGTTACTGCTAGCAATTCACTCCCCTTCTTGCTTTTGGGCATTTTCTTTCCAAAAGAGTTTTTTTCCCCCCCTTTCTTCATCCTAATCTGTCACACTGGGACATGCAGTAAGTTCCTGAGTGTGCCTGAGAGTGTGAACCAGCCTTGGGCTGGGGCAGGCGATGGATGGCTGCAGCTGTGCAGCATAAAGCCAGATAATCACTGAGCTCCTTTTAAAGCACACTGCAGCCAGGGAGATTTTCCTGACAGAAAATGTTAAATTGTGTAGGATTATAAGATCCCGGCCAAAATCAGGGATGAGACTCTATTTTTGAGGGAGGCACAGGGGAGGAAAAAAAAGTAGATTTTAAAAGTAGTATTTTTTAAACAAATCCTACACCTTCCCCTCCAACACACACACGATGCACAATTTTTGGGTCCCTTCACAGTGAGTCACAGAACAAACTGTACTGTCACACAGTGGGGGAGAGAAGGAAGGTGCATCTGCTCACACTGCTCCTCACACTTCCCTCAGGAAAACCAGGTGCCTCTATTCCCTGCTGGATGTCAGCTCCATCAGCAGCCTTTTTCTTGGACACTTAAATCCGGGCTGGGCTAGGCTGGGTGGTGCAGGAGGTGGCCAGGGATGGGGATTCACAGAATTCACAGAATTCACAAAATCACTGGGTTGGAAGAGACCTTCAAGATCATGGAGTCCAACCCAGCCCCAACTCCTCAACTAAACCCTGGCACCCAGTGCCACATCCAGGCTTTGTTAAACACACCCAGGGATGGTGACTGCACCACCTCCCTGGGCAGCCATTCCAGAACTTTATCACCCTTTCTGTGAAAAACTTTTTCCTAATATCCAACCTAAATTTCCCTTGATGTACGTTGGGATGAGATGAGATGAATGAAAGTCATGCAGTAATTCCCACAGGAATTACTGGAACATTGTGTAAAATTGATTATAGGTAAAGAGCAAAGCAGTATTTTGGGGCTCATAATTTATCTATCCCTTGTTTTAGCAAATTGTAATGAACAATTAACCATTTTAGCTCAGGCTTTGTGCCCACCATTGGTAATTCCTGACAATACTCCAATGGCCAAGGCTATTGCTTTACCAGTGCACACCACAGAGCAAGTCATGCCAATACAAGAACAGCAAATGTTGTTTGAACATGCAGATATGGAAACTGCTGTTTTTTTGGATAAAGGACATTGGCCATGATCAACCACAGATAACCTGCAGCTTGATGTATAGTAACAAAACAATACTTATAGGAAGGGGTTGCTCGTTGAGGAGCCTTGGAGGGGACTGAGGTGGAAGAGGTTTTACAGTGACTGCTGTGAGCCAGAGAGAAGTCTGACTAGAGCATCCATGTTCACCCCTGAGAGAACTTTCTACTAAGGTGGTTGACATAGAAACCAAGAAAGAAAGAAGGATAAACAAGAGAAACCTGCAACGTCCTGTTCCAATGAGCATTTTGTTTGTTTCTGTGACCAATGAGTGAAGTGTAAACTTACGACTTTGTAAGAATGTATAAAAAGCATGCAGGCTATAACAAAAACAGTTTGAAGCCTGCTGAAAACAGAGCGCTGCTTTGTATTGTGACCATCTCAACTATGACAGCTGCCTGGAGGGGACTTACCCACAGAACATGAAGATGGTGCTGGAGGAGGGGTCGTGGGGCAGAGGCAGGGTCTGCTGCAGGCAGAGCTGCTCGCAGCCGCCGTTGAAGCCGTCGGAGCAGTCAATCCCTTTGGAGTAGTCGTAGCAGCCGGTGCCATCCTTCATGGGCCGCAGGTCCTCGGGGCACTGCAGCGAGACAGGGCACAGGAAAGGTCACCTGGGCATCCTCCCCCACCCTGGAGCCCCTGTGCCTCTCAGGGCACAGCCCATCCCAGAGCCAGTGCTGCTGAACGCCTTCTCCATCTGAAGGAGAGGAGTTTGTCCTGAGAGATGGATGGGGTAGCCCTGCATCACCTCTCACAGCCCGTGGGAAAGGGGCAGGGATTTGGTCTGCTGCCAACGCCTTCCTCCTCATCCTCGGTTAAATCCTTGAGGCAGCAGAACTACACAGCAATAAAGCCTCAAGCCAGTGTGAGGCAAAACATGGTAACCCCCTATGTTTGCTCCCTGTTCCTCCAAAATGCAGAAAAATCCAGTGCAACCCAGAAAGAAACACCTCAACACATGGGACCAACCCAGAGAAGCATCTCAGTGCTTGGGAATGACCTAGAAATCCATCTCAACCCATGCCAGGCAGGTCAGCAAGCACGGCCCTGGCATCATGCACAAAAGGATCTTGATGCCCGCTGTGGGCAGGACCAGCCCATGGCAGAAGCAGGACTGGGGCAGCCAGGATGGCAGCCCAAGCTCATCAGTTTTTCCACAGCTGAGGGAACCATGGCTTTAATTTCTAATCGCAGTTCCTCAGCTTGTTTTCCTTGCCCCAAAAGACAAAAGCCAGCAGATGGCAAATGCCATTGATAAATTGTCACCCAGACTAAAGCACACTTCCATTTTTGTTATTTATCCCTTTTCACCAAACAGACACACACACAAACAACAACAAAAAGGCCAGTCCTTGAAAAAATAAATAAATCTTGTCTGGGAGCAGCTCACAATTAAAAATGCATTATGGAATTTCTTGAAGATGAGTTAGACTGGCAACGGCACAGGTAGTGATGAAGGCAGTTTATAAATGGCCTCTGTCAAGCAGAAGAAAGGTTATAAAAGCACTATACTTCGTGCTTAAAAAAAGAAAATCAGTTTTCTATGTGAGCAAAATGCTGCACATATTAATAAAAGTTCAGGAGACCCTGGGCCTTGCACTAACACCAGCAGGGTCCTGATGGGAGATGGGCTCCTGAGCCTCGCTCACTCATGGCTATTTAAGAAGCAAATAGGGACAGCAGAAAGGGGCTTTAGGGACTCCTGACCCCCACTGAGCCATCCCAGAATACTGGAATGTTTGGGTTGGAAGAGACCTCTCAAGACCATCCAGTTCCAACCCTGCTACCATGAGCAGGACACCTTCCACTGTCCCAGGCTGCTCCCAGCCCTGTCCAACCTGGCCTTGGACACTTCCAGGGATCCAGGGGCAGCCACAGCTGCTCTGGGCAACCAGGGCCAGGGCTTCCCCCACCCTCACAGGGAAGAATTTCATCCTAACAAGTAATCTAAGCCTCCCTTCCTTCAGTTTAAAACCATCACACTTGCCCTACCCTGCTATAAGGTATCATTCCCATCTTTCTCTCCACCTCCTAGAAACCCTGTGCCACTTCCCTACAGCAGCAGCATCAAAACTGCTTCTGTCCCACCTGATCTCTGGGTCAGCTGTCCCTCAGATCCCTCACTGCCTCCTGTGCCCTCAGCTCTGAAGCTTGCAAACCTCAGCAGCATCCTTGGGGACACCGGGTAAGGCAAGAAGGGAAGGCACAAGGCTTGTCCCTCCAAAGGGTCTTGGCAGCAAAGGGCTCTGAAATAGGATGCTGTCCATCCTTGCAGAGCAGGCAGGGTCCCAAAGACACAGCTCTGGAATTAGCAGCAGAAGACTTGGGAGCAGGAGCCTTTCCAGATGCATACACAGAACAATGAAGGAGGAGAGGACACTGAGAACAACCTGTGCTTTCCACCACCCCAGAGCTGCCTGGGAAACAGCACCAGGATGGGAGTGTTTGTGAATCTGCAGATACAGCGCTTATCTCCCGTGCTCTGCTCCTTGTCTGCTGTAAGAGCAGAGCTGTGTAAATTGGCAGAGAGGATCTCCCTGGAGGACAGGGGGAGGTCTGGCTGCAAACAGCATCTCTGCTCACAGCACTGCATCTGCCCCTCTGCTGCTCTCCCCACATCCACAGGGATGGGGGCAGGGCTCTGCTCAAGTTCCCTCTGGAGATCCTGTGGGATTTTCCAGGGTGCTGAAGGCAACTGGATGGGACTGTAAGGCAGCAGGAGCTGCAGGACCACAGCCAGAGGATCAGTCACGGCTTTTCAGAGTTGTCACTTGGAATTCTTGCCTTGGCACAGATCCATGTGCTGAGCTCAGCACCTTCTCCAGCCCACAGAGGAAGAAGATGGTTCTTTCCCTGTGACTGGGTTAGTGGGTCAGCAAAGCCCTCCCTCCCTTCGTCCTACTCTGCTTGAGGCCACCCTTGGGATATTCCTCCAGTTTTGGCTCTTAACCACCACAAAACGTGCTTCCTTTCAGTTCATAATTATGCATCCTAATAGTCATTAATTACAGCAGGCAAATAGCTCAGCACAGCATTTGCAAAAGAAAGCGCTCCTGTCTCTCCACATCCATCCCTGCTCAGAGCAGAGCTGGCTCTCCAGTCAGCTGCTGTGCTGCAGCACGGGGCTCTCCAGGGACAGAGAGCTTTGGGAGACAACGTGAGAGCTCGGGATGTATCCCTGCTCAGGAGAGCCAGGGGAAGCAGCAAACTTGGCAATCAGTACTGGCCAGGCAACACCAGCCTCTCCACAGAGGGTTTTGCAGGGATGAATAGGTGGATGAAGCAATTACTGAGCACAACAAATCACAGAATTGTTTGGGTGGGAGAGGACCTTAAAAATCAGCTCAGCTCCCCTGCCATGGGCAGGGATGCCTCTCACTATCCCATGTTGCTCCAAGCCCTGTCCAACCTGGCCTTGGATACTTCCTGGGGCAGCCACAACTTCTTTGGGCTTATAAATGTTTGTAACACCCCTCCCTGCCCCTGGTGCAGAGGATTTCCCATTGGGTTGCCCCATCAATAGATCAGAGTGGGGAAAAACTGAAGTCCATTTGAGTGCAGCTATGTTCTTGCCCACAGGAGTCAGAAATGACCACGTAAAAAGCCTGTTTATGCTAATCCTGACTCGCTGATAGATCAGCTTGGGCTTCTGGATGGGTTTGGAAAGCCAGCACTCACCCTTTATACACTGTGCTTTTATAAAGGAGCAGATCTGTTCTTGCTGACATTGATTTGCCTGGCTTGGGCAGCAGAGAACCAATAATTACGGTGAGTTTTAATCAATGCCCCATCAATTTAGGTGCAGTTCAATTTGCAATCTGCCTTGGCAGTGACACAGGACGGGGGGCTCTGTTGGAAAATGATTACAAAATCAATAAGCACTCGGTCAATAACTCTGTCTGGGCGAGCAGGGGTGGCACGTCCCACCCTGGTGGGAGGAAAGCTGGTGCCCCAGCAGGGCCTGGGCAAACACCTCTGCACACCCCTCATGCACACATGGATTTATTGAGCCACAGAAGCAAAGGGATCCCACACACTGTAACCCAGAGATTCAAAAGAGAAAGCAGTTTGTGGTTTACCACGTTAGACTCGTATTGCACGTGTTCACTTCCAATTCCTAGCCCATCCTTTATCCATGGAGCTGACCAGGAAATACAGCTCAAGGCTTGGGAAAAGGGTGCTTAATCCATGCTGTGGAGAGGAAAAGGAGGTGTAGGGGGAGACTCCAGCTCATGGTCTGCTCAAAATCCAAGGAGAAGCTGTTACCATACAAATATAATTCCAGAGTCTTGCAAATCCAGTCCATCTATGCAGAAGTGAACTGATTTCTCTGTGCCGACAGACAGCCCTGAAAATTGCTCTTGGCATTGGAAAAGAAAACTTTCTTTTCTTGTTGTGTAGTTAGCACTGATAACGCAGGTCCTGAAGGCTAAACATGACCCTCAGCTCCAATGTTCTGACCCTGCTGCTGCCGAGGGGTCTGAGGAGAAGGAGCCACCAGCAGCTCCACATGGTTTGGCTGATGGCATAGTTGGACACCAGCCCATCCCCTCCCATCCCAGAGCACACATATCCTTATTCCTGTGATTGCAGTCAGCAAATGAATTTTGAGTACTCACAGGGAATGGATGTGCTGAATAGGAAGTGCTATTTTTATCTGTTGTTTTGCAAAACAGGCTTTTTTCGCTTTTAAATGACATCTCCAAGGTGACACAGAGTAGCAGATTTGTGGCTGTGCCACATGCCCACAGCCACCCCTGGGAACACACCAGACCCAGCCTCACCCATACACAGGGGCTGTGGTTTGGAACTACAAAGCGGGATGTCTGTGTCCACTGTGCCCACTGCTGTCACCCAGCACAGCGTGTGGCACCCTGTGGCCTCCTGCAACCAGGACTGGGCACAGCTCCTCTGCCCAGCAGCACCAGCAGCATCCCCAGCACGGCGAGGGCAAACACAACAGGAAGGATTCTACCTCTGGGGGAAGGAACACAACGCACACCAGAACCTGTGTGGGACTGTGCCTTATGAAAATAAATACCTGGACAAGTCCCCGCTCATGTAAAGTAAAAAAAGAGCCTTTGCTCACTTTCTCGTTTGCAAAGCTCGTTAGCAGCAAGATGGGTGAGGGTCACTGGAAGGCAAATCATTACTGACACGGATCCCCAGGTGGGAGCACATCCACTCTCCTCCATCTGAGCTCCTGCCAGAGCTGCTCAGCTCAGCTCAGCTCCTCTCCTCCATTATTAAGTTTAAAAACCAGAATACTTTATTAAGTGTTTCTGTAGAGAGTAAACTGCCCTTTTTGTTATTCCACTCTGTTTTCTCAACAACAGCAGCCTTCTAGTCAGAGCCTTCTGTGTCAGGTCCTGGAGGTGATGCTCTGGGTACAGATCAGTCTGAATCCCCTCAGCTCTTAAAACCAGAGGGAAGCTGCCACCAAACCCCACTCCCAGTGCTGCTCCAGGCACCTTTCTCACACCTGGATACCTCCAGAAGTGAGACCCAGGACCCCAGACTGCATCCCCAGCACTGCTGGCCCGAGGCAGCACAATCAGCTGGTGGTTCAGTGCCACAGAGCACCAGGACCATTTCCAAAGGCCCTAATGACCCCCCTTTGTGTCGAGTGCTCACCGAGGAACCTCCTCAGCGTGAGACAAAAACATTAATCCGAGACACTGCTAAGGTACAAGCAAGTGCCAGCATTTTAATGAGCTCCTGTCTATGCACTGGCATGTGTTTATTTGCTTGTTGGAGCTCAGAAATGGTACAAATGCAGTAAACCCCTCTGTGTCCATATATATATATATATATATATATATATATATGTATGGACAATTCTAGCTTATTCTGCCTTGTTTTCTTGACTCAGAAGGCCCCTGGTGAGCAAAGCTCCACAGCATCAGCAGGACAGAGCGTGGCTGTATGCTGCTCAGTCTCTGTGTGTGAGATTTATCCCTCCTCTAGCAATATTTTGATAAAACAGGGCCAAAATGCTGGTTGCTAAAGGGCTCTCCAGAGCCTCCTCAGGGCAGGGATGTCCCCACCAACCCCAGCTGTGGCAAAGTCCTTCCTGACACCCCACTGAGGGAGGAACATCCTTCCCAGAGGGGAACATTACAACCATTTTCTGAAATAACAGTCATTATCTTCCCACTCTTTCCCCCCCTCCCTCCTTTTCCCCTGCTTCCTTTTCCCTTTAAAGATCATCAATCATTATTTTAGCCTCAGAAAATCAAACCCATCTGTCTTGCAGGCTCCTGAGAACATGCTGCTGGTGCTTCTCAGCCTGGTTCCTCTGTGAAAGTCGGGATGGAGGATCCATGGGGGAGATGAGGCAGCATCTCCTCACCTTTGGCCAGAACTCCAGTGAAGTCACTCTGTGTATGTGTGCACCTCAGTCCCAAGAGGGAGGGATTTGTTTCAAGCAGCTGGTGGGATGCCTTGCACACAGGAAGAAGTGTTCCTGCAGCAAGGAAATCTGCTTCCCTTCCAGAAGCCACCACCAGCCCATTTTGGGGCTGAGATGGTATCTCCTGCCTGTCAGAACATTTTCAGTCACAGCAGAAGCTGGCACTTCCAAAAACCTTCAGGAAAACAGAAATTCAACCCCTGCCCCACCTGACTCACCCATCAGGGTGCAGCCCAGCCACAACACTGCACATCAAATCCTATATCCCAAACCAATCCCAAAGCCCCAAGCCAGCTGTGATCACAGCACACCAAGCATCCCAGCCTGGTGAGGAGCAGAGGGGCACTGGTCAAGCCCTCAAGGAACGCTGCTGAAGAAGCCACTACTGGACAAAACAGGGCTTTTATTTACCCAAACCACTCCTTCCCTGTGCAGGCAGAGACCTCCAGCTCACCTTGGTGCTTCCTGAGCTATTCCCCTCACTTTCAAACCAGCCACCCCCTGCCTACGAGGTGCAAACCCCCTCTGAAAGCAAAGGCAGGTGGGTGGTTTGCTCCCACCCACCACCAGCCCTGACCCCCACAGCCTCCTCCTCTTTCCTCCTCAAATCCCATTTTCAGCACAGGTATTTACCTGGATTAACGAGATAAAATCCAAAACCACAGGTTCCTTGGAAGGGGGCTTGCTGTTGAGCTCAGGGGGCTTCTGCTTCCAACCACAATGTACAAAAGGAGTCAGCTCCTGCTCCAGGGAGCCAGCGAGACTTTAAAGGGATTAGGAGAGACTGGTTTCCTCATCTTCCCCCCTGGTGTGTGCATCTCTCCCATAATTAGCTAGGTGCCTCTCAAGGCAGGGATGGGTAAGTTTTTATTTTTCAATGAACAATTGTCTGTCAGAAAAATGCAGATGTGATGAAGCTTAAGTGCTTTGTGGGATTCCATCAATTACTTCTCAAAACTCATTGGGAAATTAGGAGAGCATTTAATTTTGACAAGGTTGAAATGTTTAGGTTTCCATCATCTAATTTTGTTTTTATTTCAGGCTGTACACTGGGATAAGGCAATATAAAACAAAGCTGCAGATGATAATGGTGGAATTAAACATTTCCCTCTCCTTTATAGAAAGGAAATGTTTTGAACCAAAGTACTTTTGAATTTTCATGTATGCAAGGCCTTTCTGCACAGCATTTTAGTTTGGGCTGAAACTCCCAATCACCCCATTTCCCCCCAGGAAAAAAAGTTCTCAGCATCACCCACCTAATTCAAAGCATCTCTCCATGGTCCCTAAGCCACCTTTGGGTGTCTTCCCTAAATGTCTCCCATGCAAAGCCATGACACTTGTGCTGGAAGGAGGAGATGAAAGCAGGAGCACTGCTCTGCTCCTTCATTTCTAATCCCATTTCTCCCCAAAACGGTTACACTCCTAAACGAAGCCATTTCTCTGCCACACTCTGCAGCAGTGAGGAACAGCCCATCATTCTGAGCTGGGAGAGAGCAAGGGAAGGATGAGCCCCAAACAAGCTGTGCTAAGGCTTATATGCTTGTGTGGACCACGCCAAATTTCTCCTCCTTCTGTGTCTAAAGAGGCTGGGACCAACACCACACCAGTGTCACCCAGGCCACAACTTCATTAAGTGACTCTCTGGTGGATGTTCTCCCTCCTGCATCCTGCTGAGCCAAATTCCCTGCTTTGTGATGGGCTGACCCTGCCATCACAGGGAGGCACAGCTCAGGTCATTCTTGTAGGCTAACAGCACTGTTTTCTTGCTCAGACTAGAAATAAATCCCTGCCAGAGGCACCTGAGCCTGTGAGGATGAGCAGGGTTTCGTGTCTGTACAGAACAGCAGCACCCAAGGCTGGGCAAGGCTCTGCCAGCTCTTGCCAACACCTCTCCCCAGGTGGGATGGCTCCTGGAGCACAGCCCTGCTTTAGCCCTTCGACATCCACCTGCAACATCCTTGGCTCCTGTGGCACTCTAATGTGACTTAAAGAACTAACTCACCAACCTCTGCAGGCACACAGATGCTGCAGATCCATCAGCCCACATCACCTGCCCCCTACTGCAGTCATGCTCCCACGCTTTAAACAAACAAGGGACTAATTCTGGTAATTCTTAAGGGACTAATTCTGGTAATTCTTGGCCCAGGACCCCGAGCTGCCCTCCTCACCCCCTGCGAGGCAGCTCATGCCCTTCTGCTTCTCCAGGTGGTCCTCACAGTGAGGAGACCCCATCCTGGAGGCACCATGGGGCTCAGACACCTGGGCCTGCTGCTGCCTCCTCCAGTAGTGATGCTGAGTTTGTCAAAATGCACTGGGAGAGAAGAGCACCTCCTTGCCCAGCTCATGTGCTAAGACCAAAGCTCCCATTTGTCTGGGAAAAAAAAACAACCTCACCCTTCTTATTTTCAGTAAGGCTGCAATCCTACCTTTCTAGGCTCAGAAATGCACCTGGTCACTGGGCAGTACATGGAAGCAACTCCCCCTTCTCCTCAGGTGGGTGAGAGGACTGGCACCAGGGAGCGAAGCCAATCTGAGAGACAGCTGGGGAAACCTGAATTTAAGCCATGATGCAGGTGTTTCCTTCAGTCTCTCAGGGCCAATTCACAGGTTTCATCTCAAATTATAAATCACCAACACACAAGGGTTAAGCATTTTCCCTCCTTCAGCATCCTCCCTTCAGGCTGTGCAGCTACCACAGTGCCAGCAGAAAAGATCAGCAATATTTCCTTTATAGGATATAGTCTGAATTATTCCTCTAGCACACTTTCTCCTGGTTTGCTGTGATCCCTGCAAGATGGTGCAAATACACACGAGACTCAACATGCAAAGTCATTGGATTCAGAGAAGTTCACTGGGATTTTGTTGTCTTGGGAAATTCCCACAGTTTGACCAGATCCATCAGCAGTTCCAGAGTGCAGCAAGAAAAAGCAGCATGGAAGCAGGTTTTCTAGAGTTTGGGGGCTGTTTGGTTGTGTTAGGGCTCAAAGACAAGGCTCCAGATAGCGATGCCAAGGTCTTGGCAAGGTTGCAGCAGATAATTCTTAAAATTACCTGAATAAAAAAAGGCCTCCGATAAGAAAAGAACTGCAGAAACCCTTTATGCACTCATGCCACCTACTGGGTACACACAAAACCAACAGAAAACCATGAGATGGGGGGAAAAAGGGATCCCATTGGGGTGGGCAGGTGGAGAGCTGCCACCCCTGTGGGTGGGAACCCTGCTGGAGAAGCTTTAGGGTCTTCAAATGATGCCTAAAAAGGAGGATTTTAACTGAGCAAAGTGACTCACTCATTCCTTCCCATCATCAGCCCAAGGAGACTCAGCCAGGCTCCAGCACGAGCTGCGAGCAATCCGCCCTCGACTTTTTAACCAAGACCTTTTAAGGCCAAACAATTAGATAATGGCAGAGCCCACACCACTAAAATCCTGGAGATAAATGCATCCCAGTCCTTGCAGAATTACTGGAAGCCATATTAAGGGCATGAAGGAACTGGTAACAGATGATGATTATACATAAAAGGAATAAGAAATCTTTGAGATTTGTGCTGCTCCCTGGTTGAGCCACTCGGCTCCAGCTCTGTGGTGTATTAATTGCTTACAAGGCTGCATGTATATTTTATGCTCAGTACCTGCCTGGAACATTTGTTGGATTTAGCCTTGATTGATGAACCACTGATTATATACTTCTGTGGTCCTCAGCAAATTAATAAACTGTTGACTGGTAGAGATTAACAACATGTCATGATTTGTGAATCTGTATCCAGAGTAAAGCTGGAGCAAACCTAGTGCTAAAATTAGTAGGCAAATGCTCCCTGAACTCTATAAAAAGGGGATAGCTTAATTAAATTACATCCCGATATTGCCCATAGCACTTACCAAATTGGCAAATTGAGTTCACAGCAGTTCAGCTTCAAAACTAACTGACATCCCTGAAAATTTGCAGCACATGACCCCATCCTTTCTTGCACTGGAAGCCCAGCTCACACCCAGCAGGCTCCAGCAGCAGGAGTGGGATGAGGAGGGGCAGCGCAGGAGTGGGCAAAGAAGGTACCAGAATGTCTCAAACTGAGCCTGTGTGAGCTGTGAGACTCCACTCCCAGCCCCTCTGATCCCTCTCAGCACCATGAGCACCACCCAGGGCTGGGGGCAGTGCTGCCAGCCCACCCATTAGGCTTTTCCCTGGCCAATGGCCATGGAGCACGGTCAGAAACACGGGGACAGCTCCTTCCACACCTCTCCTCACTCCCCTCCTTTGCCAGGGACTGACAACAGACGATGAGAATAAAACACTGCACAGAGTTGGGAGAGCTGGGAAGCAACATGGGCTGGTGTCAGTCCAAAGGGAAGCAGGGAGACAAGGGCTGGGATGCAGTGGCTGTCCCCACACTCCCCCTGGGCAGCTCAGCTCTGCTGTCCTCAGGCTGGCACTGGGAGCTCTGGAGAGACACAGAGCTGCCTCATGCTCCTGCAGTGGGGAGAAAAAGGAGTGAAGAGCCCAGTGGGGAGACTGTCTCCTGTCCCCATGGGATGCACGGCCCCAGGAGCCTGCTGTGATGTGTAGCATGGGGGTTCCTGTGGTCCCTGAGTGTCACCTCTCAGCCACAGCTCTCGGGGAGGGGACGCCCTCCAGGAGAATGCTCCTGCTGCTCCTCCCTTGTCCCCTCCATTCTCTTTACACACAGCCTCAGTCAGGCATTACAGAAGCTGGGGTCTGTTTTTCCCAATGACACGGTTTTCCTTTTCTGCCTCTCCACATGCCAGCAGTAGGACTGTAATTTATTGACAATTTCTATCCTAATATATCCTGACTTTAAAGAGAGGCACCACTTCCCAGAGGTGTGAGGTGATCAGAGCCCTGATTGCTTCTGACAGTGCCTGGGCAGGGATGCTGGCATTCAGAGCAAAAGAACATCCCAAAAAAGGGGGGAAACACCCCAAAAGACTAGAAATGCAGTTGTTCCCTGGAAAAAGGGGGCAAAGAAAAAAATGGCAATGGAAAAAGAAAGCAGGAAGGGGAGAGCAGCAGCAAGGGGGAGATGGCACCAGGTTGCTGGTGACACATCAGACTGTCATGCTAAATGGCCTTAACAAGCAACCTGAGAAGGGGATAATGAAAACACCTCCCCCCGGGACAGCACGGCTCCAGGCTGACCTTTCCCAGCTGCCGTGTACAAACATCTTCAATAAATAAAGAGACACTTACCTCCTGTCTCTGCTGAGACGGGAGGGATGTGCTGAGGGGCCCTGCCTGCAGTGAGGTGAGGGGTTCCAGGGGTTTAGGGGCAGTGAATGTGTGGTGGAGGGGCTGGTGGAGGGGGTGACAGCTCTGGACCCCCTCGGGGGTCACCACGGCTTCCAGGCAGGCAGAGCCTTCAACAACAGACACAAAGGGATGCTCCAGGTCTGCCCCACTTCCCATGACTCTGTCCTGTGTCTCTGCACGTCATCCTGGATTCACACAGGCTCCTCAGGCAGGGAAAGGATGACTTTGATGTCTGGGTGAGGTGCTGAGCTCTGCTGCTCCCAGCTGGAAGCACAACAAAACCCCTCTGGGCAGTGGTGCAGGGAACACCGCCCTGGAACTGCTCACAGCCAGGCTGCACCCGGCTCTGGGTAACCTGGACCAGTGGAAGGTGTCCCAGCCCATGGCAGGGGGTTAACACAAGATGACCTTTAAGGTCCTTTCCAACTCAAACCTTTCTAGGATTCTATGATTCAGACCCTCTGACTAATGGTCTGGGGTCTAGGAGATCTTCTGAACTCTGCAAAACCTGGGACTCAGTAGATTGTTTGGTAAGACATCAGCATGTTCAGAAACAAGTCAAGACTCTGAGGGTGTCAGAGATGCCCAGAGATGGATATGCTGGGGGGATGCTCCATCCTTCTCACTGAGAAGCACAAAGCAGCAGAAAAAGCAAGGCAGCTTTCCATCCCTGCTCCTTGACAAGCAGGAAAATGAAAATGACCACCAGTCTCAAGCTTTTTTTTTTTTTTTTTTTTTTTTTTTTTTTTTTTTTTTTTTTTTTTTTTCATTTGCTGGGTGGCTTCCATCTGGGCACCTGGGCTGCTTCCCTGGAGTCCTGAAGGCATTTGTGCTTTGCCATGAAGGCCCCAGGACTGGGCAAGGTCCACCTCCAGCAAACACATCCCCTCAGCCACAGCAAGCAGGAGCAGGTCACATCTCCCTCTGGCTTGTCCCCAAACCAGAGGACAGCCCTGAGAACCCCACAGCCTCAGTACCAACCCCACAGCCCCAGTATGTACCCCACAGCCCCAGTATGTATCTCAAAGCCCCAATACTTATACTAGAGCCCCAACACCAACCCTACAGCCTCAGTACACACCCCACAGCTCCAGCACCTACCCTACACACTCAGTATGTACTTCAATGCCCGAGTACTTAACACTGGAGCCCCAGCACCTACCCTACAGGCCCAGCACTCTCCCCACAGCTCCAGCACTTACCCTACAGCCTCAGTATTCACCTCACAGCCCCAGAATGTACCCCACAGCTCAACACCTACCCTACAGTTGGAATACCCACCCCACAGCCCCAGTACCTACCACACAGCTGCAGCACCTACCCGATAGCCCCAGCACTCACCCCACAGCTCTAGCATCTACCCCACAGCCCCAACACCCACTCCATACCCCCAGTACCCACCACACAGCCCCAGTATGAACCCCACAGCCCCAGCACCTACCCCACGGCCCCAGCACTCACCCCACGGCCCCAGCAGGTACCCCACAGCCCCAGCACCTACCCCACGGCCCCAGCACTCACCCCACGGCCCCAGCAGGTACCCCACAGCCCCAGCACCTACCCCACGGCCCCAGCACTCACCCCATGGCCCCAGCAGGTACCCCACAGCCCCAGTATGAACCCCACAGCCCCAACACGTACCACACAGCCCGTGGAGTCCACCTTGCGGTCCGACACGCACTTGAAGTTGCGGGTGCAGCCGCCGTTGTTGCGGGAGCAGTCGCGGACGGGCCCGAAGGAGGAGAGCAAGTCATTGATGGTTTCGAAGTAGGTGGACAGCATCGCTTCTTCCCTTGGAGAGAAAAGGCACCGTTAGGGCTGGCAGGGAGCTGGCAGGGCATGGGCACGGGCAGGGCAATGCACAGAGAGCTGCTCTGGCAAAATCCTTGATTAGAGATACTGAGCCAAAGGAGACTTCCCAAGGAAATGAGGGGTTTGTGATTATGCTGTACAATAAATTTGCTGCATAACTCTGGCATCCTTCACAAAATCAACCAATCATGGGGTTCCAAAGATAATATCCACTAGTTTTATGCAAACTAGCAACGAGGAGATGCTTTATTAGTAGCCTGGAGCTGGGTGTGAATCCAACCCTACACTAGACAACAGGAAATCCAGAGCCATAAAACTCTTCCTGAATGCTTCACAGCTGGGCCAAGACTCCCTGAGCGTCCACACCATCATCACCATCACCCACATCCACCCCAGGGACACTGCCAAAGCTGGAAAGACACGTGGAACTTGTCTTTGTGCTTGCTGGGATGTGGATGTGGAACAGATAAGCAGGGATGGGTGCAGGCACAGCTCTGCTGCTCTGCTCCAGCCCACAATGGGCAAAGCCCCAGGCACTGCTGCACTGTGAAACCCCTCAAGCAAGAAGCATGAACACCCAGGAATAATTCCAAGGCTATGTGAAGCCTTGGGA
This sequence comes from Passer domesticus, assembly GCF_036417665.1. Classification (NCBI taxonomy): domain Eukaryota; kingdom Metazoa; phylum Chordata; class Aves; order Passeriformes; family Passeridae; genus Passer; species Passer domesticus. Next base: position 5,601,837 of record NC_087491.1, read on the forward strand.
AGCTCCCAGCCCTGCCTCTCAGAGCTGCACACGCAGCAGATTTTGCCTGTGACAAAGCATTCAGGCACTCTGCCTTCTGCTGGATTCCTGCAAAAAGAACACACATGCTTGTCAAGAGCTTTAAGCATCTCCAAGATATTTTTCATCTTCAAAGCACAGTTTATATGTTAACCAATACCCACAATGCATCCTGGGCAACAGAACCCATCACCTGACAGGAGAGAGACAAAGTGATCAGAGAGAGAGGAAGGTCACAGAACAAGTCACTGATAGTGACAGACTTGACCTCCACAGGCTGTTTATTAGATCTTTACCCACAGGAGGCTGCAAATTAACCCTGATCCCTCTGACCTCAATACCCCTGAGGCAATGCTGGGAGTCACAGCATGGTTTATTCTCCTTGAGCCTCTCTCCTGGCAATCAGCACAATGACCCAATGCCCAGCTCTGCTGTCTCTTTTTTGGGGGGTTTAATGTGAAAACAATCTGCTTGGCAATGAAAGAGCAGTAGAGGAATATTCATCAGCCCTGGAGGGCCAGGGTGGTGCTGCCTGGAAGCAGCCCTGCATTCTCTATCAGCAGAGGGCCCCTGAGCTCACACGCTGTCACACTCACGCACACAGCGCTGCCAACACCGAACGCTCAAGAAATCATGAGTCAGGCATTAAAAAAGAATATAATGCAACTGGCACCAAAATGATGAGATTTTAAAAATAAATCAATTGCTGCGCTGTTTTGGGTAGGGGTGTTTTTTTGTTATATTTTCCTCCCCTAAATTTGCTTTAGGGTACAATCAAGCTTTTCCCTGCAAACTCAAGGGCTAGAAACTCCTCAGAGGCCAAACCCAAATAAAGCCCTATGCAGTATTGACATCATGATTTTTTTAGATTTGGGATTTCAAGGCAATCCCAGGATTCCAAAAGTTGGGACTGTCAGTAAGGAAAACACCACTAAAAGCAGTGAGAAATATTAAACTGGCACATCCCCATGGGCTGGGGTGGATGAGTTATCTCAGCACTGGGGCAGCTCTGTGCTCACTGTGGTGTCCCACATAGCAAATTCATGTCTGTGCTGCCAGCTCTCACCCCAATTAATGCTTCCCAATTAACTTTTCACTTGTAGTAATCAAGCTCCTGGTATTCTCCTTTTCTTGGCCCACCTCCTAGATTTCCCAGCATATTTGGAGAAGAATCTCCCTCTGTCCTTTCTTGGTCATGTTTCAAATATCTTTAGAGGCCGTTTTCTATTAGCACTCTGTTCCCTCCAGGATCTGCAGCTCCTCTGAAATGAGGGAATGAGAAAGGCAGGATATATTACATCAGGGCACATATTTCTGCTGGAGAGATGGGGGGGAGGAAGGGGATATTATTTACTAACTAAACCCACTGTTTATTAATGTAGGGAGAATTATTTTTAAAAAGCCCAAACCAACAAACCGTGACAGCTCCTCCACCACCCACCCCAAAAAGCTCAGCCCCATCTGGTCCTCCCAGGGGGTTTCTCATCGTGGGTGGACAGCAAGGAGAACCATGCTCCCATCCTCCCTCCTGGCTTTCCACTGAGCACCAAGCAACCCACATGCCTGGAAGGACAAGGTGAGGAGCTACAGCTGCTCTGGGTGGTGGAAAGGAGGTTCTGGGGCTGGGCCCTTGCACAGGACTGCTCCAGAGAGACAGAATTCTGTCAGGAGACATCGGCTCATCCCACACGGCACCAAGCTGGGGTGGCAAGGGCAGCTTGTCATGCTTTAATTAAAACTTGGAAGCACAAAGCACCTCCTGCCCTCGGGAGGGCTGAGGATGGGAATGGGAAGCTCGCTCTCCAAAGCTTGGCATAATGGATGACCCCTGCCAAAGCCCAGGAAGGGCTGGCGAGCTGGAATGAGCCATTAAGCACATTAAAATATTAACCTCGCTGGGAAGTGTTCAGGTGTCCCCAGTGAGAGGAGCAGGGTGAGGGCAGACGCTCTGCAGGATCAGTTATGTGTGGCCACCATTCCATTAGAGGAGCTTCACTTCAACACACAGCCCTGACAGGGATGGCAGCTCACGAGAGCCTGATGTGATGCTCAGAGCAAGCTGGGAGCAAACTTCACTTTCATCTGCCTCTGGAGGGGCTGGAGGAGCCTGGCTCAGTGCAGGCAGGTGCCCCTGGCACTGCCAGCCTCAGCAGCTCCTTTTAATTTTGGGAGTGAAGAGCAGTCATTAATGACCTGCCTTCTGCAGTGACATGTGGCACGGAGCAGATCACTTCCCACCCACACAGCTCTGCCAGGGACCCCTGCCTGTCCTCCCCTGCCCACTGTATGGGGCTCCTCTCTCACATTCCAGAGCCAGCCCTGGAGAGAAAGCAGAGCCTACAAGGGAGGGGACACTTGGGGAGCAATGGCAGCATCTGGCCACCACTGCAGGGAGCTCCCTGGGGACAGCCAGCCCCACCACTGCCCGGGTGTCACATTAGACCAGCCCTGATGGATGAATCACTTGCCCTGCAGTAACAAGCTGCCTGCAAAAGAACAGCTCTTGTTCTCCATCTCCTCCTGTTGGATTTCAGTGAGTAAGCCCTGGATCTGTTCTGACAGGGTGGGATGGAGAAGGACAGGCTCCGTGTCCTGAGTACATCAAACAGCCAGGGAAGCTGCTGGTGGCCCTGCAGGACCCAGGTGTCAAAGCCCTAGGAAGCAGGCAGGGCTCAGCACCTGGGGCACTGGGAGGATGGGGAAATCCATCAGTGACCCGAAGCCAGGTCTTGTCTAAAAGGGTATTTTGGAGAGAGTGATCTGATTTCTGGTGCCAGATCCTCTCCACAAGCCCATGAACATCAATGAATACACACAAACACAGACACAAATACACACACACACACACACACACACACACTTCTTCAACTCTCCAGCTGTCCCAAAGACACCTGCAGACACCCAAATTATATAGTTATAAATGAAACACACTCCCCTCCCTGCCAGGACCCTCTGAACACACAACCAGCATCAGTAAACCCCAATTTTTTATGAACATCTCGTGGCACAAATGTCCAGTGTGGTGCAGCACAGCAAGGCTCCCCTCCTGACTCTGCTCCCATGGTGCAGATCATGGCACCCACCCTCACACAGCCCCATTCCACCTCCCATATCACCTGCACTCGCCTGGATTCCCTCAAAACCACTTTTTTCCACTCTCTCCCTTTGTTCCAGGTCTCATTAATGAAGCAGATTCACTGACAAATACCGCTGGGGGTTATTTATTCATGAAATACCAACACCAAGCAATTCTCAAAGCCTCCAAAGCATTCATCCCAGAATAAGCTCCAGAGCTTTGCAGTGGCTCTTCTCTCCAGCTCATCCTGAAGGGGATTACTGGGTGTTATCCAACTCTGCTGCCCCTTTTTATTGCCTGCTAATGGTTAAAGACTTCAGTGCCTTACAAAGTTCACCATCGATGAGAAAAATAAAGAAAAGAAAGTGAGCTGGAGACTAAGCCAGTGCCATCTGCTCCCTGAGCTGGGTTTGGAGAGGGTTCAGGGTGGGAACTTGAGGTTCAGGAGTTTCTAGAGACAGGGCCCACTGGCAGCACAGGGTGTGATGCTGTGTCACCTGCAGCTCCACCCAGAACTGCCCAGCACAGCCCAGCCAGGAGCGCTCATGCCCGGCACCTTGTGCTGTTTCCTGCTTCTATTGAGCAGGGAACTTCAGAGCTGCTGCACTTGCAAACCAGGACAGAGCAATTTTCACCCAGATTCTGCATTTTTCAGCCCAGCTGCTGCTTGCCTGAGCAATTCTGAGCAGCTCTCCCACGATGCCCTGGAAAATTCATCACAGAAATGGGCACGGAGGGTGAGCAACACATGGATCCCAGCTGAGGGTGTACTGCAAAACGTATAATCACATTTTTTTAAAAATTATATATAACCAATAAAAACCCAAGCTGCAGCTGCAAAGCCCAGATTCAGAAGCAAAGAATTGATCAGCACATGGGATTGGGACCTTGGCTGCAGTGGAGCCTTTGGGACCCCTTGGTGCCATCACCTGCAGCCCCAGCACCACACTCAGCACATGGCATTCCTGCCCTCAGCAAAGGCAGAGCCACCCCTTCCCCAGGGGAGTCCCCTCCCAGGACCCCCTGTGTGTCACACACATTCATTTTTGTTCCCAGCTTCTGTACACTGGGGGTGATGATTTTCTTCACATTTTAGACAGGCAGCCAAGGCAACAAGAGAAGAGGAGGGAAAGTGCTCACCGCTGCTGGATGGCCAACTGAAGATCCTTTCCAAGTTATTTTTAGTACTTTCAGCACTTCCCACATTCACACTACAATTCCAGCTGGGCCTGCTGCACTACAGGCTCAGCTGTTCTGTAGTGAGAGCCATGCAGTTAAACACCCAAATTATAATGAACATGCAATAAATGATCACCTGAGAAAAGTGGTCTCCAATATAAATGCACCAGAATATGTTTTCTTCTGGGATTCCACCCCTTTCAATTTTTATTCTGCCTGTAGCAGGAGACCATTCCCTCTACAGCCCTTTTCTGCATCCCTACAACATTTAATCATGGATCATAGAATAGTTTGGGTTGGAAAGAACCTTAAAGCTCACCTCATTCCACGCCTGCCATGGCAAGGACACGTCCCACTGTCCCAGGCTGCTCCAAGCCCTGTCCAGCCTGGCCTTGGGCACTGCCAGGGATCCAGGGGCAGCCACAGCTGCTCTGGGCACCCTGTGCCAGGGCCTGCCCACCTTCCCAGGAAAGGATTTCTCCCTGATCCATATCTGTGGGGAATGCAGCACCCATCTCCTACAGCACTGAACCATGAGCCAAGCAAGTCCATTCCTACACTGACCAAGCTGGAATGATCTGGAAAAATTCATGTCCATCCCCAGCATTGAAGGAGCTCATGAGGTGGTGGCAGCTTCTCACCTGGGGACTTCACAGCCTGAAACTTTGCCATGCTGCAGCTCCTGTCTTTAACCAGGTGTCCCAGTGCTGTGCCTGCATCAGATTTATTATTTCATGTAGGAAAAAAGTGATTTTCTGCCCAGTACACAGACAACCACTTTTCAGCCACTGTAATAGTGCTGGAAGTTTTGAAGAAAAACCACTATCCAGGTCCTCAGCTGGGAGAAATCATCCTCACTTGAGTGACACTGGAGAAGGCATTTCAACGGTGCTGTGCTGACATTCCACAGCTGATGAGCTGCTTGCTATAAATTTTCTGGGTAGTCTCGCTTCTTGTGGCAATACTATAATAAACACTTGCAAAAACGCTCTCCCAAAAACCTTGAGGTTGAAAGTGTGAAAAATTCCCCACCAAGCATCAATAATTTGTGGAGATTCAATAAAACCACCCCTCCACCGGAGCGTTCTGAAGCTCACTTCTGCAAGCAAAGGACCAGGAATTTAATTACAGCAAAGCAAAGCAAAAACAAACACACTGGGACAAAAGTGAGCTGGGAAAGGACATCCCAAAGGATGTTGGGGTTCACAAGGACTCTGCACCTCACTGCAGCCCCTCAGAGCCAGCACAGCTCTGCCATATGAAGGACCAGGGTATCATAGATGAATTAAATGAGATAGTTTTAATTCTGAGTATTTTTCTTGCTTCAGGGAAGGTTGTGGCTGCAGTTTCAACCCTGCACAAGCCAAAGGAAATGCAGGAGGTGCTGGCTCAGTCTCCCAGGCAACGTCAGTGCTGGGAGGGTTAAGAAAAGGCACATGAGCCTTAAGAGGGATGGCAAAGCACGGTCAGGAAGAGTGCTGGGAATTACACATGCTAGTACCTGCTGTGGTCTGTAATCCATCCCAAATTCAGCAGGATGCATTCCCAGTGTGATGGATGCTCCTGTGGGCCAGAAACCTCACCAGCAAAATGTGGGATGGGATGGGATGGGATGGGATGGGATGGGATGGGATGGGATGGGATGGGATGGGATGGGATGGGATGGGATGGGATGATGGGATGGGATGGGATGGGATGGGATGGGATGGGATGATGGGATGGGATGGGATGGGATGGGATGGGATGGGATGGGATGGGATGGGATGGGATGGGATGGGATGATGGGATGGGATGGGATGGGATGATGGGATGGGATGGGATGGGACGGGAGCTTGGAGCCCTGCAGGTGCTCTCACTGGGACAGAAATCCCACAGCAAACACCTGGGGACACCAGCCAGGAGAAAACCCAGCACTGCCAAGCATTGTGTCCCCCTGACCACCCCAGCAGACACGATGGGCACTGCCAGGGACACACCAAGATCCATCAGGCATGCCAAGAACAGAGCCATCACACTGGTCTGGGCACACAGAAAAGGTGCAATGCATGAAATTATTGGTGAAGCCAGGACAACCTTAATGCAGACTCCAGTAATTCTGCCTTTGATGAGGCTGTTGACTCCAAGACCACATACAGGAGGGTTATCCTAAGGACTTACCTCTCCCCAAATGCCACAGGTCATGGTGCCAGGCTGCAGCCAGGAGCCCTGGGATACCTGAAACAGCCTAGAGCTGTTCAGGCATCCCAAAACCCACCCCTGGGTACCTACAAACATCTACAGCTTCTCAGCCCCCTGCAAATGACTTCCTCTGCAGCTTCTCAGTATCTTGTTTTCTCTTCCTTGGAGGACACATAGCTCCTACTTTATTGTACTCTATCCAGGCACTGTTCTGCATGCACAATTACTTAGCTCCTCGTGGCTTGCTTATGCTTTACTCAACACCAAGAAGCAGCAGTATTTCACAACAAATAAAGTGATTAAGTTCCCAATCTCCCTGTTATCATTCCCATTTTACAGACAGGGAGCCAAGGCATAGGCACAGTGATGTAAAAAAACATCCACTCCGTTACGTGCACCAAATCTCAGACATTTAGATGTGATTTTTCAGAGTGCTTAGCATTAAATGACACTTTCCCTGCTCAAAGTACAGCTCTCATTGACTTCAGCTGAAGTTTTTACAGCTTCACATTAATGCAGATCATTCCCAGAGCAGGTTCATCAGCTGTGCTGAGCGAGGCAAAGGTGAAAAACTAGGATATGATCATGCCATTAAAGATGATTCCATAATGCATATGCACAGAGGGGCTGCCTGAAGGCTGCACAGCAAACCGACCCTGGCACTCCCAGCTCTGGAGTTCTGCAAACTTGGTAGCATTTGCTAAAGAGGAGCTGGTGGGGATTTCATTCTGGGCAGGGAGGAAGGTGTTCAGCCTGGACAAAGAGGGAATTTTCCAGCAGCAGCTGCAGGACTCAGCATCACTGCACCTTTGGTGGGCAGAGCTCTCCCTGGGGCAAAATCACCTGGGCAGGCTCCTCCCTGCCCTCTCCCTGCTTGTCCAGTATTTGCCATTCCTCTCCCCCATTCTCCCAGCTCCCCCACCAGCCCCAAACTCTGTGTTTTTGGCCAGCTGCTGTCGCTGTGCTCGGGGATGGATGATTGCTGCTGGCTTTCATGGCTAAAACCAAACAAGGCTTCATGCTGCGTGCAGCAATTCAAAAAGCAAGTTTTTCTAAAAGCGCTTCTGAGCTGGACAAATTAAGGCAATTCTTCACCTCTAAAAAGAAAGACCCTCCACAAAATGCCTGCCTTAATCCTCTGCAACAGTGTTGCCTGGGGGGGAGAAACAGAAATCTTAGAAAAAACAAGCAATCAAGAAAAAGGGAGACAGAAGGCCTGAAATTTCTTGCCCTAAATTATTACAGGCTGAAAACATCATGAGATGGGTCAGGCCACTCCAGTACCAGGCAGTGATTGCAGCCCTGCCTAGGCAGGTTCAAATACAACACAGATTCACGTGGACTCCATGTGACATGGCAAAAAAATGTAATTAATGGCAAAACTGCCATTTAAACTCATTGCTGTGAGGAGCTCTGGGCATCTCCTCACCTGTATCCACTCCCAAGGTGGGAGGTCACATGCTGGAGAGAACAGGAGCACCCAGCCACCCTCCCCCTGTCTTTGCCCTTCCAAGCCATCAGCAAACCAAGATTTCAGGCCCCAGCTTGTTCAGCATTCCCAAGGCATGAACTAAAGGATTTTCCCATTTAAACCAGCTATATATTCTAGCCCAATCAGGAAGTTGGCTGTGCCAGGTTCCATCTCTCCACCCTGCTTCCCTGGCTGAGAAATTAGGAATTTGCTTGCTGGTGGGGCCACAAAGACAAGAGAGGAGGTGGAAGGATCCCAGCCCATGTACAGCATCCATCCCCTGCCCCTGGGCCCCATGGCCCCCCACGGAAGCAGAGATGTCCTACACTGCCCCATGGGACAGATCCAGCGTGGGGGCTTTGCTCATCCCAAGCATTTTTCAGTGGCAAGCTGGAAAATGCCAGCTTGGGACTCAGACTTTTGCCTCTGCTTAGGCATGAATGACTTATTGGGGTTTTTCTTCCTTTTGACACCCTTTTGGGGTATTTTGGACAAGATTTTTGTCCTAGTGGGCTCTTGTGGATCTGATTCATGAGGGTCATGAGGAAAAGTGGGATTTTGCAGGGAAACTGGGAGAGGGAGGGGCCACAGCCCAGACTCAGCCCCTCTCATTGCCCAGCCACTGGGGGGGTTTCCAATACACATATAAAGTGTCAAGATGTGGTGCTGATAAGCACTTGAGAAACGCTGATAGAATTAGATTGGATAAATAGGAAACAGCCAGGGCTGCTGGATCAGATATCCATGTCCTGATTTTTCACAGATGTTCCTATCGATCCGCTGGGAACAGACAGCTCCTCACAAACTGGGTGCCAGGGACCAGCCATCTCCACACGGGCAGGAATGGCTGCTGGGAATGCAGATCCCTCTGGAGTGCTGGCTGCAGGCAGGACAGCCCTGCAGGAGCCAGCTCTGAGCACCACAGCTCAGCAGGAGCAACGCCAAGCTCTGCCATAAAGCTCCATCAGCTGAACCCCTCTGAGACCCTCACACCTGGGTGACCTTCACCAACCCCTCTGCATCCCAAGGGTCACCAGATGCCAACTTCTGTGGCTTCCAGCCACGGCAGAGGGTGAGCAAGCAGCCCACGTCAGAGAACTTCACACAGCTGCAAAATGAGAGGTGGGAGAGGCCACAGGAAGCAAAATTGAAGCTTTTTTTTTTGGGAAACAAACCTGTCAGCTGTATTACAGAAAACATCACACACCTGGGTCAGTTACTAGGGATACATTTATGCATATGCATCCATATATGCATAGCTTTGCTGCTATATATAGCACCTTCCATCAGCAACACTCACTGTCTCAAAAAAAAAAAAACCAGATGAATGTCCACAGACAGAGGAACTGAGGCACAACCAGATTATTTACAGCTCATTTCCAGAAGTACTCTTTGAAGTTAGAATCCAATTAATTTTATACCTGGGGAGAGATTTGCATTGGGTTTTCCATCTGTCTGGGCAGGTTTTTCAAAAGGGCTTGGCTCTTACCTAGGCACCTAAAGCAGACTGTGTTTTCCTAGGAGCCCAGCATCCAGGAGCAGCTCTGTGGAGCACAGGTGGGTTTGGCACAAGGGCAGCACTCTGTTCTGGATGCCACTGGTCACTGAGCCCTTCTGAGGACACCACCTCCATGGGTTGGGTCTCCAGAGGTGAGGAGCAACCTGATCTGCTGCTGCCTTTGGTAGGCACCCATCCCACCCCTGCCTGGAGGGGTTGGCACCTCAGAGCAAAGGATTTCCTGCCCTAGAGAAAAAGAGGAGTTTGTGCTGGTTTGGATCCCTGAGCAAGCTCAGGCCAGGATCAGAGAGGCACCACTGCTGGCTCAGGGGAGGTGATGGGCATTGGCTGGAACACCTTGTGCAGTAGGCACAGCTCATAAAATCACTTTGGTTATTACCCAAAACTGCACCCACACTGCCAGGAGGGCTCCTCTTTTCCCTGCAAAGCTGTGCCACTCTGGCTGTGGGCACTGTCTGGGCAGACCTCAAAGCAGCCACACACTGATCAACCTTGCAAACTCTTGGGGCACAGGCTGGGTTTAGCCCTGCACTCAGGGCAGGTCTTCAGTTCTCGGGGAATTGACCTTTCCTTCAGTGACCTCTTATTCCCTCAGTGACACACGGGACACCTGCCACCAGCCAGGGACAAATGTCCCCTCAGTGACACTCACATTCCCTCAGTGACCTTCACATCCCCGCAGCATCACCTGGGGAGTCACCTCTCCCTCAGTGTTCATTGTGGTCCTTACAGATTACATCAGATTTTATTTCCAAAATATTCGTTCAGTCCCTGGCAGATTACCTTAGATTTTACCCCCAAAAAAGTCCCTTCTGGCCATTAAAAATGACCACAGGTTTTATCACAAAATTTTCTCTGCCCAACCTCCCCAAATCACCTCAGACCTTTCCCCAAATTTTCTCCCCGTGAGAATCCTAAGTGACCCCTTCACTTCTCTTCAGCGAGCCCTTCCTGATCTGCAGTGCCAGGAATATCCCACCAGACACACATTCCTCGTGCCACCCCCAGCACAGACCAGGAGCCCACAGCCTGGGAAGCTCTGATCCAGGCAATGGCTGCAAAGCATTGCCTTTGGACTTCTGAGGAAGAGACAGAGCTCCAAATGCACATGAAAGCCCCAGAGGCCAAGGTTTCCCAAGCAAAGAGCTCCCACAGGAGGGCACGAGCAGCCCTGGCTGCAGCATCACCTGCCAGTAATGAGCTGACCCACAGGCTCCCTCCTGGCTCTGCAGCTTGTGGGGTAATTGCTGCACTTTTTTAGCCTTGCCTGCAGCCATATCGTGCAGCAAAGGCTGCCAAGTGGTGTCCAGGGCCAGGTGTGTTCAGGAAAAAAGAATAATCAGCATCTAAAAAAAGGAAGAAAGAAAAAAAAAAAGAAAGAAAAAAGGAGAAAAATCTGATGCTAAACTCTGTTGCATCGGGGGTTTTTTTGGATGAACCAAATTGGCTGCCATTGAAGCAAATGGCAGATGAAGAAAACATTGACTTTCTGCTTGGGTCAATAAAGAAGATAAATTGAGTGGGGAGTTGGACGTGGAACAGGGAACATCATCATTTGCCTGAGGAGGGGAGAGGGTTAAAGGCAGAGAGGCTGAAGCAGGGCATGGTTGTGTCCCATGTAAGGGTGTTTCACCTGGGAGCTCAGCACTGGCAGGCAGGAGTTGTGCTGGCTCTGCCAAGGCTTGGAACTGTGCCATGGGACTGGGTCTGATGTGTTTAAAACAGATGATCCCAGACCCAGACCCTGATATGAGATGACAGGGGATTGCATTCCTGCAACTGCGCATCTGCAGGTGCCAGGGGCTTTGTCCAGAACGGGTGCCCAGCCTGTGCAGGGCTGACACCTGACTGCTGCTGGTCCTGGAGTGGCCAGACCAACCCTGCCCAGACCTGAGAGGCCAAGCATGGGATTCAGCTCATCCACAGACAAACACAGGACTGGTTGTTTTGGGCTCCTCCAAACTCACAGGGAGAAATTTGCTCATTTGTGCATGATCCCCCTGCCCTAGGGCAGTGAAGATAGCTGATCCATGCCCCACAGAGCAGATCTCCAATGGCCAGAGAAGGCAGCCTTGTGGATTAGCTTAGATGCAGACCTAGAGGTGCTCCAATCTACTCCTGAGCACCAACAAATCAGTCCCAGCCTACAGCCCTGGAACTGCTTGTAATAGATGCTAGGGAGATGGAGGAGTAAGGCCTTGAGATCACCCACAGCATCAGACAGGTAAAACACCACTTGGGAGAGACATTAAAGGCCTGCAGCAGAGCTGCACGATGGCAGAGGCTGCAAGGGATGCATCAGGGAGCCAGTCCCACAGGCAATGATGAGAGCTACAGGCAGGTGTGCATGTGATGGGAGCATTCCTCCCCTCAGGCCAACCAGATCTCAGCCATCAGGTTTGTTTCAGTTGCCACAGAGTGTCATGGTGAAGGATATTAGGTTTGAACCACAATTCACAGCGGTGCAGGACGTGGTCGTCACCATCCCTGCCTGATTAGATCTGTCAGAATCCATCAGCAGGAACTTTGCCTGGGAACCCTCTCTCCAGCTGCACATTTAGCAACAGGAGATTGATGACAGCAGATTAAAAAAGAGGGTAAAAAAGACAAGAGCATGTTTGCACACTGCAGGACCACCCTCCTTCTCCTGCACATCATACTTCACTCACCACCTTTATTTCAGTGTCTGTCTTAATTAAAAAGACTAAATGGAAAAGCCTCTATGCTAATCCAAGGTCTGCCTCGAGGGGCTGAGGAGGATGCCCAAAATGTAATTTGCTTCCTTTAGAAGACATTAGAAACATCCACACAGACACATGGCCTTCCATGGTCCCACCACAAACCCTGCCACCCACCAGAGAACAATGGATGAAGATCTGGTGGATGCCAGGAGATCCCTCAGAGTCCAGGGCAGCCTGCAGGTAGAGAGGGGAGTGTGAGCACCAGCAGGGCTCCCAGAGTGGGCAGGGAGCAAGGGAGGGCTGATCCTCTCCCCAGTGCCCAGGGCAGGGTGAGCCCCACTGGTCTTTGGGGGATCCCTCAGCCTGACTCACTTCACACGCAGCAGCGAGAGCGATGCCAGCCCGAGGAGAGGTGAGCATTACCCACAGCCTCACCCAAAATACAAGCCAAGACTCCCCTTGGACTACACATACAAGGGCCAAAGCACCAATTTTTCAGCCAATAAGTAGCAGCAGAAGCAAACCTCTGCAAATGTGACTCTTGGAAAAAGAATCAAGCTGGAGGTTTTTGGAGGCAGAGCTCACTGGAGAGGCAAACCTGGGGATTTCTGAACAGGAAAACAGTCAGTGGTTCTATTTTTGCCATTTCATCCAAACAGGCTTCTCCAGACATATTAGTGAAAAGTGGGGATCATAGCAAAGACTGAGCTTTCCATGTTTCTCCAAGTTTTTCTCCTGATGGAAGGAGCACTGCAGAGCTGGAGCACTGTCTGACTGCTTGCCTGAGGGCAAGGAGCTTGCTTCCAGCATTTGGACTAATTCATATTAAAGATTCTCATTTGACTTCAGCAATATTCACCTCCATCTATCCAAAACCAAACTGGATGTAAAGAAATGCAAATGACATCAAAACTCCTGAGGGTCTGCCCTGCCACAGGAGAGCATTCCCAAGAATAAAGCTCCGAGCAGGAGCTGGCATTTTGGGATCATCTGCAGACCCAGAGGGTGAAACACTGTCTGACTGTGGGCAGGCTGCAGGATGTGCCAGTGCTCCAGCCTCCTCATCTGTAAAATGGGGACAACAGCAGCTACCTGCCTCCCACTGTGCCACACAGTTAATTAATGTTCCTTTGAGTTGTGAAGATTAAAAGCAGCATAAAACCACAAAATAGCAGTTTATTATTATTATGAATGAAGCCTCCACTCGTTCCATCAGTGCCCCTTAAAGCAGTGCTGCTGCAGACACTGTGAACTGCTCCCAGCAGTTCCACTGCTGCTGGCATTCACAGGGGTTTGACTGTAGACTTCCAAGTTAGAGCTTTGAACATCTTGGGGAAGAAGAAAGAGAGAGGGGACAAACAGACAAACAGAAATTTCCACCACCTTTTGTGCTTTGCTCTTGGAGATGATGGTCCCGCAATGCTCCCACCCTCCTGGGGGCTGGAACAAAACAAACCACAGACAGCAGCATCTCTTCACCTCCTGTTCACTCCCCGTTTCACCTGCACAGGCTGGCATATCCTGGCATGGGGAATGGCAGAGCAGCTTGTACTGTGAGGGCACAGAAACACCAAACTGGGATCACACTGCTTTAGGAAGAGTTCAAGAGATTGTCTCTATTTTTAACAGGTGGGAGAGGTGTAGCACAAGAAGCAAACCAGAGGCAGAGCAAGGTGGCCTAATTATGCAGGGGCATGGACAGACCCCTTGTTCCAGCTGTTCCCAGATGTTGGCACCAACCAAATCATGTCCTGTCCTCCCAGGGGCACTGCAGGGAGGGGCCACAGGAGCCCTCCTCACTCATCCCCTCACCCTGGGGCTCTCTGGCCCCTCCAAACCCTCATTTACCCTTATCCAATGCCATAAGCATCCAGCCTGGAGGAGCAGCTGCCCAGTGCCCATCAGAACCCCTGAGCCAACCCCCAGTCCCTGTCCCAGCCCCATTCTCAGTCCCTGTCCTGCTACAGGTGGTTTTGAGTTGGCAAAACCAGATTTACACACAGGAAAAGGAAGTTCAAATCCTGGTTCAAGTACTTCAGGCAAGTCTTCTTTTTCCACCTACATTCCCTGCATTATTTAACAGCGGACCAGCATTAATTCCTGGGCTGCCCCTTGCACACCTTCAACCTGCACCCCCCGAGGTAGAACCCCCTCCTTTGATGCTTCTGCAGCACCTGGCATTCTGCTTTGCTGACCCTCAGCCAGTCTCTCCATGCCCTGGCACTGCAGTCCTGACCTGGCAGAGCAGCCTGTGGCTCTCCATGCCCCCAGCACTGCCACTCACCCTCTCCAGACCCTTCCAGCATGCCTGGCTGAAGGACTGAGATGCCTGCAGCACACAGTGGCTGTGCTCCTCCCGACACGCACCTTTCATGTTTAATTCAGCAGCTGCTTTAGTTAATCTATTTTTTAATAATTCATCCCTTCCATCTTAATTTTGGTAGTTGTTGAAAATCCCTAATAAAACATTTAGGGGCTCTTTTACTGGAGCAATGGCATGATTTACTTGATGGAATCCAGTCTTTGATGTCCTATCTTAATTCCCTCCCTCCCACCGTGCCTCAATCCTGTTTATCACTGTGCCAGAGGTAAGAGGTTCTTGTCGAGTTTTGTAGCACTTGAGACGCTTGGTCAGCGTTAATAATTCAACTGCCCCACACAGCTTAGACAAATCTTGTAGCAAAACAGCCTCTTCCTTTTATTAACAGCTCCCTCTGCCACCATGGACAGGGGAATGGGCTGGGATGCAGAGGAGAGGGACCAGGCTGAGCATCCCAACCTGGCAGAAGCACCAGGAAAACTTCACAGGTGCCAACTGCATTGTTGGGAGAATATACACCCTTTTACAAAGCTTGTATTTCATCCTCTACAGCCAGAATGGGGAAACATGCTGGGTTTCTGCATCTGTAATTGGGGAAGAACAGATGGTGGAGGCACAGTTGGAAGTAATACGGCCATTAAAATAATCTATACAGCTTGTAATTCCCCCTCATGTGGAGGGAGAGGAGGACCTGCCTCTGCCCGAGTGCCACCCAGGCTGCAGGAAGGGTGGGCACAGGTTTATTTCTGTTGTTGGGGTGTTTTGGTGGGTTTTGGTGGGTTTTACTATTTCCCTTCACCTGGGATTCTCCTCTTGAGGTGATCTGAGGAGTCAAAAGCTGAGCCAGGGCTGCTTCCACTGGGTAGTATTTAACTCCCATGTGCCATGTGGAGCACTTTTTCTGCCCATATCACCCACTTAGAGCAACTTCTAGCTTTATACATGTCTTAATGATAGAAAAAGAGCAGGGGAAAGCCCCAAGCACTTCAGGGAGATCAGGGCATCTCAACAGTTAAGTTTCAAATGGGGAAGATGTGAAAAAGAATTATGGAAAAACCCTTCTGTTGACTGATGAAAATCGAAACCTCTCAGGGGAACCCACAGGCTTTGCCATCCCCTCTGTCACCTACAGGTCCTGAGGGTGAGAAAATGTAAAATAAGAGCAGCAGAGTTGCCCAAAAAAGCCCAAATGTACAGCCAATATATGGAAATTTATGTCCTTGTTCTGCATGATGTAGGTCATGGTTTCAGAGACCTCTCTGCCCTCCAAACGCCCCAAGCACCGCTTTGCTTGGTACCTCTTGATGGATGAAGGTTTTCCTCCAGGGTTTGATTACTGCTTTGTGGCCAATTGTTTTTCCACACAGTCATACTACGGAAAAGGTCCTACTTCAATACAAAATTGAGAAAGTGGGTGAAATCTTAAAAAAAATTACACTGGAAGGTGTAATCCCCTCCTGCTCAGACCCAAAGGCACCCACATCCTGATTAATGAGGGGAAAAAAGAAATGGAATTGCAGTAGCATTCCCTGACCCTGAACCCAAGCACCCCAGGTCCTTTGGGCACCCTGCTTCCCTACAAGACCTCCCCAGGCAGGACAGAATGACTTTCTCAGGTCAAAACCTCTCTGTTGGGCTTAAAATTTTCCTTGTACTCACAGAAGCAAATCCAAATCCAACCTCTCCAAATCCTTATTCTGTGCCTGGAACACGAGGGAGCCAGCAGGACGTTACCTTGGCAGCTGGCTTTGCTTTATGGAACTGTAAATATATTTTTTTTAATGGGCTGGCAGCAAGAAAGATGTGTTTCCAGGCTCAACAACATCCAAAATTAACTGCAATTCATTTCAGAAGGGGCAAAGGGGTGGAGGAAGGGGGAACGCAAGCCTGAAACCCGCAGAATATAAAAGCCTTGAAAGAAATTGCCAAAAATCCCCTGCATCGCTGCCTTCTGGCTCTGGGAAAGAGATTAAAAACCTGAGCAGCATCAGGCTGAAGCAGACGTCACGGAGGCCACCCCGGGCCATGCTCATGCTCACAGAAGACTATTCCTCCTTATTGTTTTCCAGCCTTTGCCAGCACAAAGCTGCGCCCTGCTCCTCCCCTCTCCTGGCACACCTGAACCCAGCAGGTGCTGCTGCCTCGTGTGGCCAGGGATTCCCACCTCTGCAGGGTCCCTGGGGATTTCTGACTTCACCATCAGCATTTCACCCTTCTCCTCGTGCCATTTCTCCTGGCGTGCCTTCGTTAGTCCTGGTGCAGCTCTCTGGCACCTAATTTGAGTGACCCTTTAGTGACTAATTTAATTACCCCGGCCCACAAACTGACAGACAGCTGTTAAAAATGGTTATTGCATTATTAATACGCTCCAGTAATTTCCCATTAAAACTATACTGTTAATAATTTTTTCCCCTGTATTTCTTCCCTCTTAATTAGTCTATTTAAAACTTTGAAGGAATATTCTTTTTATGGTAAATGGGAGCGTCGAGCAAATTACATTTTTGATTGAATACTTCTGTGATAGGCCAGCAAATAAGACCGTTGAGTTGTTAATTATTGTCAGAGTTTCACACGATGCCTGCTAATGAGGCAGTCAATCTTCCCTGCCATTCCCAGAATATTAATGGAAGCCACTGGTATTGATGTTGTCACCAGGAAAGGTAGGAACTCCTCCTGCCTGGGGGACTCCAGGGGGGATCTGCACTGGGAGGGGACACTGAGGGGACCAGAGACCTTGGGATGGGGTCGGACAGGAGGGCTTGAAGCTGGTGGAAGCTCTGGAAGCTCTTGGATGTGCCAATGGCAGCTTGTGCAGCTCATGGACCCAGCCGGGGGTTGGCACATTCCCACAGGGGTCAGTCCCATCCACAGACACACCCAGGCAGCACAAGTGACACAGGGGGGACACTTCCTGCCAGACATGCTGGTCCCTGTCCCCTCCCTCCATGACTACTTCTTGATTTTGAAGAATATCAGATTGACCCCTTATCTTTCTGTTATAATACTTTTTTTTTCCCTTTTTTAAGGAAAGGAAAATACCTGATCTGTCTGGACTTCAGCAGATAACCTCACAGAGCTGTGCATGGAAGTTATGAGTAAAGGAATGTGGATAAGGACTGACATGAAGCCACGAGGTGGCCCAGAGAGTGTACAAAAACAGCCTTTGAGTTGTGCTGGGAGATGTGACAGGGAGCTTTTTGTACCATTTCTCAAGCCTTTCAGGCCCTGATCCTGTTTGATTTTCACGCTAATGATCTCACTGGAGAATGGAGGAGTTTGGCAGCAAAGTCTGTCTGTGTTGAAGTCAGAGGGATTATTTTCCCCACGAGGCTCCCACTGCCCAGCCCGGAGATCAAGAGCAGGGTGGGGCAGTGCCCAGTGCCATCCTCAGTGCCAAAGCCATCTCCTGCTAACAGCATCTTGGCCAAGCCAGAGGGAATCCCATCAAAACAAATTTTGTCACAGGACAACTGAGAGCACCCCAGAGCAGTGTCTGTGACCCGTGTTCTGGCTGTCCCATTAATTCCATCCCCCTGGGTGGGCAGGGATCTACAATTCCCTGAGTTCCTTGGCACATATGTGCCATTGAAAGATGCCCAAGAGTCCTGCTCCTGCATCCAAAGCAGGGATGAGCAGCACAGACCCTGCTCCCCTTGGGCTGTGGAGGCTGTCCCTGTGGCAGAGCCCTCCCTCAGGTGTGGCCTCCTCTGCCTTCAGTGGCCACACCACCCTCAGCTCATCCACCTGAGAACTGTGGGGCTGACTTTGCCAGGACTGTGCAGCTCTGAGTCCAAGCAGAGCCCTGGATTTCCTAAATAGGTCACCCAGCCCTTGCTGTTGGGTTTTATTTCAGTGGCTTTGCTCTGAGGCAGTGCCTGACCCAAGACCTGCAGGACTGATGCTGAATGCAGACGCTGTGCTGGCCCTGCAAACCAGCTCAGCTCCCTCTGAGCTGCTCCAGCCTTCCCAGCCCAAACCTCTCCCAGCCCTGCTCCCACCAGGAAAGCCAGGAGAGACAGGATGAACCTTGCACAACTCACAGTCCATTTTAGCAGGTGACCTGCTGTCACAGCTGCTGCCAGAGGTCAGAGCTCAGGGACATCACTGTGGGCTTTGCACAGCCAAACCCACTCCCTCCCCAAAAATGAGATTGTTTGGGCTATTCTGGGAATGCTCTGCCTGACCTGGTCATTGAGGGAGAGATGTGTGTGTGAGGAGAGGTGGTAGGAGTATCTGTGGCAAGGCTCCCAACTCTCTGAGTGCCCTGTCACCCACAGCTGCACAGCTGGAATGACACCAAGAGACAGGGGCAGATGGAGGACAATGCCCAGCCTCCACAGGAGCAGCCTCCCGTCCCTCCCATTCCGAGGCAGGATTTTCTGTGGTTTCTTTTCCACCCTGGAAAGCAGCAGATCTGCACTGCAGCTCCCCAGTTACAGGTGGTGTCCCCCCACCCAGCTACCCCTGCTGCTTCCAAGTCCATCTGCTGCCCACTTGTGCTTTTTTAAGCAAGCCAGGTGCTATTTTTACTGCAGTGAAGTTTTCCATACTAAACACTCCTTTTCTTTTCCCTTTATATAAAGCAAGCTTCAATAATTCCTCAGGGTCCACTTCCAAGCTGGTATTTTATGATTCTGTAAAAAGAGGAGGTTTCCATTTATAATGAATTGCCTGTGATGCAGCATATCCCAATTTTAACAGGAAGAAGGGACCCTGTAACCCTCCTGAGCTCCCAGTGAGATGCCATGAAAAGCCCTTCAGGTCATTAGCATTGCCAATGCTATTCCTCTATCAGTTATCAGCTGTGTTCAGGCAAAAATTATGGCTTTTACCTCCAAAAAAGTCATTTTACTCCCCTAGTTTGGTACTGAGGTGAATCAACACAAACTCAGGAGTTCTCCTTCCGCTTGGACCCAGCTCCCAGCGCCCAGGCAGGTTGGCTGGGATTTGCTTATGGTCACGTCAGGCAGGAATGATCTGCTCCTCCCTGAAGTCCTTGAGAAGTTCCTGCAGGGAAGAGAAGCAGCCAGGTCTCCCAACACACGCAGTGCTGAATCCTTGGCTCAGGTAAGCAGGGGGCCATCCCTGTCCCCAGAGCTGTCCTTCCCTCAGGAGCCAGCAGGAATGGGAGTGTGAGCCACCGTGGGCAGGGGGGATGGACAAGATGATCTGTGAGGTTCCTTCCAACCCAAACTGTTCTGTGCTTCTATGAGTCCATCAGCTGATGAGCTGTTTATCTATTCAATCACACCTTTATCATAACTCTTTTAAAACTCCTCAACTTTGGCCCCAGAGAACCCAAAGTCCAAACCCCCAGTCAGAATTAACACCTCCAGCTCTGGCCTGTCTGTGTTTGATACACACTGATTTAAAAAAAAAAAAAAATAAAAAAGAAAGGAAATGGGGACTGAAGAGAATGAAGAGACTTCTCTCTGCAAAAGCTCAGTGCATATTTACACAGCATCCTGCCTTAATGCTCAGCTGCTTCATTTGTGTCACTCTAAGCCCTGAGCAGAAGCTGGGAAGTATTAGCTGGGGTTTAATTGTGTGCTGCTGGGTTCTGCACAGCTCCCCACGAGCTGCTGCTGGGAGAGAGCCCTGTGGCAGGGCTGGGATGGATGTGGGAGGCAGGGACAGGGGACAGCCAGGAGGGAGAGCAGCAGCAGGGGACACTCCCCAGCCTGGGACAGACAGAGGACAGCTCTGCCTTGCACATAAAGTGAAAAATCAGTTTGCATGCAGCTACCCAGCCCTGTGGCACCTGGGATGAACTCTGCTCTGCACTGCTCAGGCCTCCTGTTTGCAGGAGGCAGGAGTGGGTTCTCCCCCAGAACTCATCCAGCTGCTGAGCCAACACTCCTGAACGTGTCCCAGAGCAACTGGGGGCTCTTCATCCCCTGCAGGCCTCCCCTGCAGCCTGCTCCACGTGAGCCCCTTCTGTTCCCTCTGCTGGAACAGAAACAGATACTGGATAGGTCACACACAGAGCGTGGTCCATCCCCATCCCTCTTCTCAGCCCTGCCAGCCCAGCCTGCACTCAGATCAGCCCTGCTGAGTCCAGCTCTGAGCGTGGCACAGCCTGTGGCAGTGGGTCCCCAACTGCACCCATCTAACTTTTGATAAAAGGCACTTGGTTGCAGTCAATAGCATCTCATAATATCAAAAACACCGCAGGAAACATCAAGAGCTGAATTGATTATGGCACAGTAATTCTTCAGGCAGTGAAAGCAGGGCAATTCCCAAGATGGGATTATTTTTTTGCAAAGCTTCACCTAATTTTCTTGATGTTATTTTCCCCCCGCTCACTCCCCAGCCCTCCTTCCAAACCTCTCCAGCTTTGTACTGCTCTTTGATTTAGTCCCTGAAAACAATATTTTGCTTAACACAGTTAAGTTTCCCAGCAAAGAGCCTGGGAAAGCATCATCACCCCCCAGATTGCCAGAACTAAAACATGTGCAGCAGGAAAAAGTCAAAGATTTTGCTTTTGGCTCTGCAGTCAGCAGTCCACTTTGGGGAGATTGGAAAAAGTCCTGACAAGAACTCAAAACACCTAAACCAGAAAAGGAGACCAAATGCACAGACCAAAAGGGGAATGATACAAAATCTGTGCAGAGTGGAGGCAAAGGGCAGTGGATTTTCAGTCTGATCCAGCCTTTAAAAAGCATGAAAAGGTTTTGTGAGCCAGTGGGCAAGGCCACACAGGACACACCATTCCTGCCCTGGCAACACTGGAATTGCCTGTAAGCCATGAATTGAACTTCTCCTTGCTTCTTAACTTACTTTGAGCTAATTTTGCTCCTTTGCCTGGAGTTGAGAGGGCCAGGGAGGGTCTGCAGAGCATCCCTCTTACATCTGGAAAATGTGGAATGAGAAGGAGCAGCACTGCATGAACAAAGTTACTCTGAGCTGCCTGGAAAGTGCTGCACTAAAGCCACAAAGGCCATTTTTTCCTAATAAATCACCCCAAGACCTGGAGTGGAGAAAATCTCTGGAGGGCAGCAGCCAGAGCAGCAGGGCACTGCACTGAGGAGTGGAAACACCACCCTGCCTCTGCTGCTGAGGAGCAGGAGCAGAAACTAATTAACTTCACTTGTCTTCATGGAGCACAGCCGTCCTGGGTCACTGGTTGTGCCCAGCCCTGGCTGCCCTGGGGTGAAAATCAAACAGGAGCTTTGCCCCCTTGGCCTGAGCTGCCGTCCCTCATCCCTCCACAGTGAGACCATGTTCCCCTGCAGCAGCACGTGCATCCCCTTTTTGCCTTTAGCAATTAATAAATCCCCATAAAAATCAACCTGGAGGTCTCTCTTCCATATCGAAAAAGGGAGTCTGGGACTCTCCCTGAGCTGCCAGCCCTTTCCAAGCCTGCAAGGGACAGTATCTTCTTGCAGTGCCCTAAAAAGAAGGACAAAGCTGCCCTGCTTGTGTCCATCTCCGTTCCTGTCATCTCCACAGAGGTGGTTTTTCCTCCCTGGCTGTGGAGCCTGTCACAGGTTCCTGGCACACTCCCAGGAACATTTTGGCTCCACTGAATTTTATTAGTTTTGTCCTTTGGCTGAAGTGATCTAGCAATCGTTACAGGAAATCAAAACAGGAAAGGAAGACTAGATCCCATCCACATCAGGTGGGGTTTAAACAACTGAAATCTCCTCAGAACTGGTTTTTTGATAGTGCCAGTTCTTTCCACTGAGCTGTATTAAGAAATAAGTGAAGAAAAGGCATTTTCCAGTGTCACTGCCCCACCCAGGCATCCTCCCAGCACCCTGTCTGGGCCAGGGTAGGAGCTGCCTGGTCCTTCCTCCTGCAATCCTTCTAGTCCCTTTCTCAGGCAGGAAATGCAAACAAAAGCAAAGGTAATAAAACTCAAATAGGGGTAAAAAATTGTAATTCAGGAAAAATAGTACAGAGAGGCTGTATAAAGAGAGAGGCCAAGGGGCTGTGCTTTGAACAGGCAGCTACAAAGCACGCTCCAGCCGCTGCTTAACAAAAAGCAAAGGCAGTGACATAAAAACAAATAACAACATCAAACAGGGAGGGAAAAACACCTTTCAACACAGGAACCCAAGGTCTGATTTTGCTACCTTGCATCACCCTTTCTGCTAAGCATTCACAGTGTGTTAGAGCCCGGCCTCCCCCTCCAAACCCTCAGCAGCACTGCTTGTCTCAGCCCTGGCAGGATCCTGCTCCCCACAGATCCCCCACGGACAGGTGGATGGACACACAGCTACGACAGCAGATCCATATGGAGCATGTGGAGAAGCTACAGAGCCCAGTGCCAGACCCTTCTCTGTGGCAGGAGATCCCAGAGACATCAAAGGGAATCATTCTGGGTGTGAGACAGCGTTTGCAGATTTGGCAAGTGTGGGGTATTTTTAATTGTCTCAATAAACATATAAACAAAATCTGTTCACTCGCTGGGGTTTTTTTCCCTCCTGGGCTCTGCAGCACCATGGACAAGAGGAACTGTAATCAGTCAGCTGCCAAACTTGTAGCTGGTGCTCCCTGTGAAGGATTTGCCCATGAGCCAGGCCCAAATTTACATCCCCTGTCCCTAAGAGGTTTGATCATTTTCTGTGCAGTTTTACGGCACAGCATTAAGACCTCAAAATGCAGTGAGTTCACACAGCAGAGCACAGAGAGTGAAGCTCAGCATTATTGCAGCAGGAGTTACTAAAAGCCTGGACTGAGGGAACGCTGAAATGTTCCCTGGATTCTGGGCATGAAGGGTGCCAAGGCTGCTGATGGACCAGGAAGAGACAGGTTGAGGGCAGTAAAATTCCTGCACTGCCCCAGAGGCTTGATCCACATTTCAGTTCTGACCTACCCTAGATCCTTCCTGGGTGATTTCAGCTCCAATTTTTTGGGGGGAGGTTCCCCTCTATCTCCATCACACCTCTCCCCTATTTCTCTTATTTTGCTGCTCACAGCCCTCGGTGGCTGCTGCAAGATTACATCTCCATTTAGTCACCCCGTGGCGAAGTGAGACGTACCTGACTCTTCTAACCTGCTCTCATAAATCACAGAGGGAGGCAGGGAGGAGGAAAAATCCTGGTAAGCAGCCAGGATGAAGCTCAGCTGACAGCTGCAGGGCAGGGGCTGATGGCTGCCTCTCTGTAAAGCATCTGTCCCTGCTCTCCAGGGGACGAGGCCAAAGGCTGCCTCTATTCCAAAAGATGATTCTCCACCACTTTCTGAGAGACACCACAACACCCCATTCTCATGGGGTGATAAGAAACACAGGGCAGAGCCCAGGGACATTATCTGTGGGGACAGGGTGTCTTTGTGATGTGCACAGTAATGAATTGTCCTCTCTGCAGAAATTACTAAGTTGTGCCTGATGATGCAATGATCAATTTGCTCCATCATGCAAAGCTGTCCATTCATCATGGCCATGACTGCAGCCACTCACACCTTTTTATTGCCCCCAGTGGAGCAGGGGACTCTGCAGG
This sequence comes from Passer domesticus, assembly GCF_036417665.1. Lineage (NCBI taxonomy): Eukaryota > Metazoa > Chordata > Aves > Passeriformes > Passeridae > Passer > Passer domesticus. The sequence continues at coordinate 5,625,725 of NC_087491.1, forward strand.
AGAGCCACAGACCCCTGATCAGGAACAGCCTGGAAAAGGGGCTCCCCTTCTGCCCCAGGCTCCTGGCCGAGGGTACCCATAGCACTGAGCACCCCAAAATCACAGTCTGCTTTGCTCCAGGGGGGTAGCAGAAAGAAAATAAGGGAAAAAAGGTCAAGTTCCCATGGTATCCCCTGCACAAATGGTGCAAGAAGAGCTGGCAGGGTGCCCTCCGCCTGCTTGCCATATCCCACCCCACCTCAAGGACCTCCTGACCTTGAGGGATGCTCACCTGCAGCTGCACCCATTCATCTGTGCTCCTGCAGAACAGGAAGGAGGTTAAGGCACAGACAGATGAGTTTTGCTGCTGCAAACAGCAGGGACAGCAAAGCTGTTTCCACACTCTCCAGATACCCTTTGCCTTTCTCATCCACTTCATTTTTCATCCTCCTCCACTCCCAGGGAGCCTCACACCACAGTGATCACCACGGACTTGCAAAATCACAAGTGCCCAAATCACTGCAAAGCCCCTTCAAAATACCACTCAAAATGCCTGTAAGGCTGGGGCAGCAGTGAGGCTGCAAGAGCACAGCATGGCTGAGATGGTGAATGCCATGGGCAGGGAGAAAAAGCCTTGCTCCCATCCTTGACAGAAGACAGGACTCATGAGGGCACAGAGAGGGGGAGCAGAGTGTTCTGCCTCAGAGAGAATTGAAAATAAAAAAAAAAATAACAAACAAATAAAGGAAAAGTAGAAATAAAAAATCCAGTTGATTGTACTTTGGCAAAGAATTCAGAGAGCAAAGGGGCACACTTGGGAGCAAAACGAAGATAAATCGACAGCGAGTTCAAGAGAATTCATTCTGCTGCTGAACACTTGTCTCTCCATCAGGACATCTCAAAGGCTTGTCAAGCGAAGGCAAGGCTTTTATTTGTTTCTATGGTTGCCATAACGATAGAGCTGTATGTCATGTCAGGCAGCAGCTGAGGCTCGTGCCTCTGATTTATAGCTGCTCAACAGAAATTATCAACTTTTCTGCAGAGCGGTGGCACAGTGAACCGTGACCACTGGGCCTCTGCCAGTGCTGTGCTCTGCCCCCAGGGCCAGCTCTCCTCTTGGTCCCCCACAGCTGTGTGTGCCCCAAGGGATGCTTTTATTATCCCCTGCAGAGATGTTTTTTATTACCCCCTGCAGGATACTTTTATTATCCCTTGCAGGGATGATTTTATTATCCCTGCAGGGATGCTCGGTGCTGGGGCAGCAGGACCTGGGGGCTGTGGCTGTGGGTCCTCCCCATACACTGCCACAACTACAGCATTTCCTGACCCACAGGACAAGCTCTACCTTCCAAAGGCTCAAGCAGAGATGGCAAGGTGCCCAGGGAAGGCCAGCAGAAGGACTGAACACCTAGCAGTAATTTGTTTAACAAAATGTTATAGACTACTGTGTTTAACACCAGATAATGGGAGAAATGCAGGTAAGAGAGAGTGATGGGAAGGGAAGCAAAGAGGGACTTGAAAACAAGCAAAACAAGGTGGGACTGGGATGTATTTCTTGTCCTGGCTGGGGATGTGCTGCCAGGACAGTCTGCCCAGCCTGGGACCCCAGGCTGTGAGGACAGCCCTGCAGCACTGCTGGCCAAGCTCATCTGAACAAAGACGTCACCGTGAGCGTGGCTGTCACAGTCCCAGGCTGTGACTGATGCCATCTTTGTGTGCAGGATCAGACTCTGGGGTCGAGGAAGGGATGCTCAATATGGTCACTGATAAATTATATATGCAAGTTTCATTAACTCTAAGCACTCTCATTCCTAATTTATGACGCACAGCCAAGCACCAAGTTTTGCACACTGCTGTGTCCTGTCCCCTGAAGCCCCTGGAGCATCCTGAGGGGGGATGTTTGCACGAAACCTGTTGGCTCCTGTTTGCTGGAAGTTTCTCTAATGACTTGGCTGCAGCAGGGGAAGGTTTGGACCCTTCATTCCCATCCACCAAAGTACAGCTTGTTGCACTGCCCAGCAATGAAACACACAGAGAACAGCAGTGGAGGCAGCATTTCCCCAGAGAGATGCTGAAAGGCCGAGCCCCACCTGTCCCTCTGCATCTCAAGCATCTTCATAAAAACACAAGACCACATTTGAACCTTTAACCCGCTGAGCTGTAAAGACTTCATCACTTGTTTTCTCCAAAGCAGGCTTTCTGCCATTTCCCTCCATTAAACTCTTCAAGACAAGTGACCCCAGAGCCAAAGGTGTCAGACTAATGAAAGGTCTGCAGGAATGCAGCACGCTCGTTATTACAGACACAGAAGGAACACAGCACTGAGCCACCATCACAGTGACACAGGACAGCAAACGGGGCACGGCGGGTGCTGCAGCTGGTGGAACACAGCCCAGGGTCTGCCCCGTGGCATGGAGATGGGACTGTATTAAAGCCCAAGCACTGCAGGTTCAGGAAGAGTTTCTTCATTGGAAAAGGGTTGTCAAGTATTAGAAGGGCCGCCCAGGGAGGTGGTGAAATTCTCATCCCTGGAAATATTCAAAAAGTAACTGAGCTTGGCACGCAGTGCACTGGTCTGGGTGACAAGGTGGGGATTGGTCACAGGCTGGATTCAGTCCTTGAGGTCTTTTCCAACCCAAATGATTCACCTGCAGGAGCTCTCTGCATGGAAGGACAGCAGTGCTGCCACAGTCCCAAAGCCAGGAAACCCCTTCAGGCAGAGGGAGGGATGGCTGTGTTTGAACACCTACACCTTGGATCACCTGACCTGCTGGATCACCACCCGAACATCTGAACCACCAAAACTTCTCCCCTGAGAAGCTGCTTCTGTCAGCCCAGAGGTAAGGCAAAGAGGCTACAAGGTAAGCAGCTCTGAAAGTACCTTTGCCATTGCATGAAAGCGCCCAAGAACCTCAGAAGAGGGTTCCACCACCCCAGGGTGCTGAGGATCCCGAGCTTGCAGCTGCTCATTTGAGAAGTACTTCAGTTCTAATGCAGAAATAATAGATTGATTTTCACTTCTCACTGTATCTGTGAAACCTTCCATAATTCAACATCAAATATTTATTATTGCGTTTATTAAAGTTTTAATAATTCAGCAACTCCTGTGTGTAAAATACAAGTGCCGTGAACTCACACCTCCCTTATTCTACCTGAGCCACTCCAATATTTATACCTAGAATTCTCAGTTCAGGTTCCCTTTATGAGGGGAGGAGGCAACAGCCTTGTGCCAAAACCTCCCCTCCTCCTGCCTGGCATTTATCCATCCCAACAGAGACTTTTCCACAAGGAGCAGTGCCCAGAGACAATTACTGCACTGGAGCAGAAAACAAGCTTCTGAGCCTCTACCTTCACTGAGGCACTTTTAATGAAGATGTGAGGAGGAAAGAAATAAATAATGTTCTCTTGGCACTTTGGCTTGGAAAATGTTAGCATAAACCCCTTCCTCTCTCAAATGAAAAGCAGAAGTTGTTGCAGACAAGAAAAACAAAGGCCCTAAAAGAGCCAAAGTGTGATGGATATGTACCACTGTCTTTTTTCACAGGAAAGGGAATAAGCACTAATTAGCAACAAAAACACACACACTTGGAAGTGAGGACATCTTTTGGATGCCAGTCCTGGCTCTGCCATAGCTTTTGTAGGCACTTGCTTCAACTACAGCCCTGCCAAGAGGATGGGACAGAAGAATGGAAATCCATTCCTCATCACTTTGGGGAAAGACAAGACAGAAGGGGCGGGGGGACACAAGGATCCTGCTGGTGCCCAGGGAGATGATTCATAATACAACCAAGGATTTTCAAGTCAGGAAATTGTGTCTGGAGTCAACAGGAGAAAGCAGCAAGAAGGAAGGGAGGGAGGGAAGGAGGGAAGGAGGGAAGGAGGGAAGGAGGGAAGGAGGGAGGGAGGGAGGGAACCTGGAGTCTCCCTGGCACCCAACAGTCACATGCTCAATCTTAATTTAATAGGAGAGAGGGGAATGCACACTAAATACCTTCAGAATTAAACCCTTTTAATTTACATTTAAACCCTTGTAAACCAGACCAAAGAGGATAACCACCACCAAGGTGATCAGCAAAATGTCCAGGTATTCACTGAACTCCAAAAAGGAAAGAAAAAAAAAATCTAATTGTATAATTATTGGATGAGCAACATGGCCTTTCACCCTTCATGAGCATCCCAGCAGATACCAGTGGCCAGGTGGATGTGATATAGGTATGAGTTTCAGAAAGATGACAGCCCTTCCATCCCAGTAAATGCATCCATTTAAGCACTGCAATCAACATTACATTTAAGGCACTCTCAAACTGCCTTGCCACAGGTTCCTACCAATTCACCTGCCTGTACTGGCAGATTTCAAAGTTACACACTCAGGCCTGGCCTAGACCCATCAGCCCAAAGAGCCTGGAGAGCAATCACATCAGATTTCTTATTGGAAGGAAATTAATCAAACCTATTATCACAGAAATTACTGCATCCTCAATAACAATTTAAAGAGCAGTATAGGCATTCAAGCATGAAGAAAACGAGAAATCTGCTTCCTACCTGACATCTGCTGGATCCTCAGTCACCAGAACATCTGTCTTGCAGCTGGCAAGGGGATTGATGGAAAGCTCCACGGGGGGGACCACAAAGCTCTTACTGACTGGCAGCCACAGCCCTTGACCCAAACTGTAGGTGGACCTGGAAAAAGAACAATCATGTCACACAGGAACAGTGTCCACAGGGAATGGTGGCCCTCCACTTCCTGCTTGGCAGGCAGAGCAGTGGTGGCACCATGAGATAAGTCAGTGATTTAGTCTTGTCCTGAAAGCCAGATGGGAGAGAAATGACTTGAGATGTGATAGGAGAACACGGAGATGGGAAAAAAATCTCCTTTTTATTCCAGGAGGAGTTTCTGTACATGCTGTTCTCACATTTGCTGAAGGGGCAAGAGAGGAACCCTTCTCTGCCTGCTAAAAATGGACAAATCTTTCAGGTCTGTGACAGACAAATGACACTTGTCCCGTCACCAGCACAAGAATTACCTGGGATTGACCAAAAGGATGCATCCACTGGGAGGTCCTCGTGGCTCTCCCTTCCCAGATGTCCCAGCTGAACCCTCCTCAGACTCACCTGAGTATCTTCTCTGGCGCCTGCTCTCCCGTGACCAAGTCATATCCCCGCTCCAGCGTCGTGTAGGGCCAGGGCCTGGGAGGAGAGAGGGCACAAGCAGCTGAGCCCATCATGGGCTGGGCAAGAGGCACAGTGATCACTCAGGGGGAGGAAAACTGGGCTCCTCACCACCAGGGGAGCCGGGGCAGATCCCCCCAGGCCGGTGTCCCCACTCACCCCTCGCTGTGTCCCCAGTCGCTGCGCACGCACAGGTGCCGATGCACGGGGTCCGGCGCGTACCCTTCGTGGCAGCTGCACTCCCCTAGGACAGAGCAGGCAAGCATGAGATGGCTCTGGCCCAGAGGCATGGCAGTGACTGCACAGTCAGGACCTCCTCCCCTGCTGCCCATCTCTGGTCCCTCCTGTGCCTCTGGAGCACTTTGGACTCCAGAAACCCCCAGGAAGTGTGGAGAAGATGTGGAAAGCTGTAAGAAACCCGTGGCTGTTCTCAGGGAGGGGATTACATGATGCAGCACCCACAGGAGCTGGGGATGAGCTTTCATGATGCAGAAGGTCTGTCCTTAACCTGTGTTCCTGTGAAGTCCTGCAGCCAGGGGTTCACTCCTCAGCAGGGATCTTGACCTTCCAGTGTCCACCCTGTGCAATGCCCAAGGTGGGCCCCACAAACCCATCCCACATCCCCTTCCCAAATCTGCTCTGCCATCTGGCACCAGGATAAGAGAGCAGAGTTTTCTGCAGTGCAAACTCCCACTGAAAGATGCAGAACCCCCAAATTCCACCCTCCCCAGACAGTTCCCGTGCTGTGTCCCCATCCCACAAGCAAGGGGCTCTCAACCCTGCTCCCCTCCGCTCTCTGACAGCAGGAGAAGACACTTCCCACACCAGAAACCCGACTGCACTTGGCCCAAATTGATTCAGTGTTTGGTAGAAATACATAACCCGGAGCAAGAAACAGCAAAATCAAAAGATTAATTGGATTTGCACGTGGAGTTTCTGCTACAAGCTGCTGCCAGTGTTTCCCCCCACCCTCCCCTCCTCTCCCCATCGTGCCTGACGGTGCAGCAAAGCTGAGCTGTAAACACTGCTGAGGTGGGGACCCGGGGAGGATGCTGGGGAGGTGGGGACCCCCCTCACAGTGGCAATGCAGACTGGCAGCTACCTGCGTGCTCCTCCTTAAGCAAGTTCTTAAAATGCCTCACAAGGATTACAGTAAAGAGCTTTATTGTCAGGAGGAAGCGAGATGGGGATTCAGCCGCTGAGATTTTTTAGGAAGAGATGCCTGGGAAGGGAGAGGCAGCAAAAAAAGGAAAGAGTGGGGGGGAAAAAGAGACGGCTAATGATGTGCTAAAATGCAACAGCACCTTCATGAAATATTCACTGCCTCAAACGCGTCTAATATTAAAGATTAAATGTCCTGGGATTTGTCCTAGCGACTTCGAAGCACTGATTTATGATCTGTCAAAAGCTGCTAACCTCATGATTCATAACAGGAGCTGCAGGAACATTGCTGCTCCAAAGGGAAAGAGTTGGGAGAGAGATGGCAGCGCTTGGCCTTGCTCAGGCTCTGCTGTGCCCGGGGGCTGGGGCGGTCTCAGTGCAGGAAAACGCGGGTCCTAATGGCTCCATCAGTGATTTTAAAAAAAGAAAAGTTATTTTTTCCTTGGGTGCTTAGTACGCAAGTTTCCCCAGCCGTGCTGTGGATCATTAATTCCTGGCGCTTATTACATAACAAATATGTGCTCTGCAAATGAGAGACATCTCAAAGTGCTTGCGAAGCAGAGCTGGGAGTCTTGGGGCACTGGCTCACTCTGAGCTCCTGCCACAGAAATTAGAGCAAGTAAAGAAAAAACACCGACAGAGGTCAGCATCCCATGGCCCAAACACCTCCCCCATATCTATGGCTGGGGGTGCTGGGTGGTGAACCCCCTTGCCACGGTGCAGGAGGGTTTATTTTGTCTGCTGGCTTGTTTACTGCTCCGTCAGTTTGGCATCAGAAGGAGGAACTCTATCAACCAGGGGAAATATTGATTTTATCGACTCCAATCCTGGAGGTTCAGCAGCTACAGCCGGTGCTCAAGACTTTATTGGGAGGTTTATTGGGAGGTTTATTTCAGTAAGTGAGAGGGCAAGTGGTGGCACCAGCTGGGGAGGAGATCCAGGGCAGGAGAGAGTGGGGATCAGCTTCCCACAGATTTCCCAGCGTGATCTACACCCCTTTGGCAGAGTTTTGGAAATTGGATAGGAAGGCTCCCAGCACAGGATCAGCTGAGTGCTGCAGTGGGCTGGAATACAGAGGACTCCATCGCCTTGGGTCAGATGTTTTAGGATCTATTCCTCTGTCAAGAACCATGAACTAACAATTAGTGGGGCTTCCAAAAAAATTCAGCAGAACCTGCTGTGCTCTTACAGGTCCTCAGGAGCTTTTGCCCTCTCCCCAACAGCATCCACCTTCTTTCTTTGGCCCCAAAAACTGTTCTGTTATTTCAGTCTGTCCTGTTCCTTCCCAGAGACAATGCTGAGCCAGGGAGGATGCTGAGCCTGGCTAACCCCTATGGAATGAGAAACACCTGATAAAGTGCCTGGAGTGGGGGAACGGGGTTCCCATACCTCTATGCCCTCTTTAGGGTGGGTTTTTCAACATACTGCTAAAATAAATCAAACCATCAAAAAGGCCAAAATAGTCTTTGTTCAAAGCAACTGCATCCGAGATGGACACAGTTATCCACTCAACCCTGCTGCTGATTTAGGATTCAAGCTGAGCTTGAAGCCAAAGTCAACCAAAGTAACCAAGTTTGACAAGTAACTGCACCTGGAGCTGGATGTAATTTCCACAGGTCCTGCACACGCCTCTGTGCAGCATTCAGCTGCTGCAGGAGCACAAATGAATCAGGATCTACCAACCCCCAGGACAAGAATCCTGCTCGCACTGCCTGCACCCTGCCCCTGGCATGCACGGTCCTTCCTCTGCCTTTGGATTCAGAAGCCACAAACCAGGTTGGATAATCCATGGCAATCATTCAGCTGTTACAGGCAAAGGAAGCATCACTGCTCACTCAGTATAAACGAGGGCAGGTCCCAGTGCTCAGCTCTGGAGGTCCAATATTGTATTTCCAGTGTGTTATTAAACAGGTGGAGGGTTTGGCTCTCTTTTTTTTTATAGAAAAGCTGGAAGTTGCTGAAATATCCCTTCACTACACTCTCTACACTGCTGCTGCTGCTTCTGCTGGAATGGGAAATGGGGTCTCACACTGCACCCACACCCTCCCTGCCCATCCCCACAGGGCCTGGGAGCAGCAGAGCAGGGCTGCAGGGTGAACCATCAGCACGCCAGGGTAAGCCTGTTAGCCTCACTATGGAGAGAGTGATCCGTGGTGATAATGCTGCAAGAATCCCCCTAATCCACCCACCCAGTGCACAGCAGGAATGGAGGCTCCCAGAGCCCCTGTGCTCCCAGGGAAGCTGCTCTCTGCTGTCACTGGCACTTTTATTTAAGGAGCTGGAGGAGCTGTGGCAGTGGTGGAGCAAAGCTGTTGCTTTGCTGGTGTCCGTGATTCCCTCCTGGCAGCACGTCCAGGGCTGACACTCACCCTTGTCCTGGAGGAATGCCCTGCTGTGCCAGGGCTGTGCCCCAGTTGCACAGGTACGTGCTGGGGACGAGTCCAGACCCCAGCTGGGGTGGCAGCTGATCTCAAAGGCTGTGGGGCTACAAACACACACCTTCCCAGCTGTGTGAGCACTGCACATGCTCACACCCGTTTCAGGGCTGCCTCTCCCACCCAAAGGGATACAGAGCTCAGCTCCAGTTTTTGTGTTCATTCCTCTCTGGACACACACACATCCCCTGCAGGGAACACACCAGCCCCAGCAGAGCATCCTCAGTGCCACTGAGCCTCAGAGCTGCAGCACCACGCTCCCAGTCTCCCAGTAAAACTCTCTGAAAAGCTCCTCTTCTACCCCTGACACCTGCTGCTCCTGCTCTTCAGGGATGGCACTTTCCAAACCTGAGCCTCTGCTTCATCCTGATGAGAAATGCAACTTCTCTAGAAGCAGTTTAGAACTCTAGGAACAAGACAAAAAAAGTGGCTCCTGCCCTGCCAACCTGGCACAGAGAATGAAGGGAAAACCTGGTGTGAATTTGACAGTTATCCCTCCTCTATCCCTGCTGCAAGTCACCCTCCTCACCCTCATCCATCACAGCACCTAAGTGCAAGCTTAACCTCCAAGGATTGTGCCTGAGTTTAAGCTCTGCACAGATTTAATTCTCATTATCATCTGCTCAGCTCCCACACTGCACCTCCAAGGAACACATGAGCTGATGCAAGGAAGCAGAGAGGTCCCGAGGGTGGCCTGTGTGCCACAGCTGTCACCTTCTGGGCTGGGCACTGCCCCAGAGCTGGCCATGGGGGGGTGAGAAGCCCCTGCAGCACGGTTGCATGGCCCAGTCACGGGGATGGGTTCAGGAGCAGCTCCATACAGCAAAACCCATCCCTCTTCCCTCCTCCCTGTGCTCTTTAGACAAGCACAGAAAATGCTATTACAAGAACATTAGCAGCTGCAGGATTAAACACTCTAATGGCAGAAAATGAGAGTGCAAAGACAGCACAGATAACCTTAACTCGGCCCCTCGCAGGCACGAGTTTTGATTGCTGTTTATGTATAACACTTCAGCCTGGAGCTAAATTAGCTTGGGAGTTAACTGCCTCCTGCCCTGCTTGGTGCACCAGGCAAGCTGTGCCACCACAGGAAAAGGAATGGCATATTACATGGGTTTTGACCAAGTTATTAAACTCCATGCCTTAGAGAGACAGAACCTCGTCCTATAAAAGTCTAAGTCAATAAAGGCACCAGATCCTCCAACGGCGAAAATAGAAGACAGCACATGAACAAACAAATATTACTTGATGTGCACAGAACCTGCATGGTATTAAACTGAACTTTAGGAAGGGGTGGCTGTTTCCATAAACACAAATACACCCTTACCAAGGTTGGTCATCTCCTGATTTAAATGCTCAGCTCTGCAACCTCCAAATCCCCTTAACAGGCTGCCCTTAAAAAAATAGCTCTGTGTAAAATGACTTTCATCTGCCTCCTGCCCACAACACACCCCTGTCCTACCCAGACAGCAGTACCATCTGTGGCTCTGGTGACAAACTGGCCTATTTGGATGATGATGGAAACCCTTTTTTTTTAATCTCCTCCTGCCAATTTCCAGAAAAGCACCTTTGCTACTACATTTCATCTGGTTCTTTCAAGCTTGTGCTTACTGCTTTGGGGACGGGGGGGTGGGGGTTCCAATTGTGGATGCAATGAGAGAATTTTGATGAAGAAAAACCTGATTTATAGATGGGTAAAAAAAAAAAAAAATCCAACACATTTGCACCTGCTAATCAAGGTAGCTATCCATCTCATTTATGCCACTGCTCCAGCAAGCCTGACAGCACAAAATCAGAGGCTGTTTCTTCCAGCATTTGGCCCTGAGGGACTGATTCTCCAGCAGGTCTCTTCAGCAATGCCCACAGAATGTGCAAGTGAATCGGTTTTGTGCATACAAAGCAGGTAATTGTGCTCACAAATCAGGATTTGCATATGCTGCTGGAAAGGGATGCACTCATCGAGCCTGGTGAGGGAGGCCAGCGAGGCAAAGCACTCCTGGAATTTACCCAGGGGTATCCCAGTGTGTGGCACCGGCACTGCTCCCACATCTCTTCAAAATATGGAGAGTGAGGAGAGCTGACAGCCAGTCCCACAAGACAACAAACCTTCCCTGCTCTGGTCTCAAACAGCACAGGCAGCACCTGCCAGGAGGATGGGGGATTTTGGCTGAACATCTCCAGCCAAGGAGCACATCCTGCCCCAGAGGGGTGCCTGTCCCATCTGATGTGGCAGCTGGGCATGGTCACTGTGTCACATCTCAGCAGCGTCCATTTGTCTCTGGATCTGCAGTCAGACCAAGCAGCCTGGCTGTTTCCAAGGCAGGAGGGATGAGGGAGATGACATTTTGCTCATGTGCAGATGTCAGTGCTCCCTCTGAAACGCTCTGATGAGCTGGGGCTTCACAACACAGGTTTCAAATTTGTCAGGGGGGCAGCAATCATTTAATTACAGAGTGAGTCACACGACAGAGACGCAAGGGAAGGCAAATTAAGGTCAGGCAACAAAGTGGATTTTGGCATTTCCTAGTGTTTCAGCGTTTTCACTGGGAATTATTCTCCGCACTGAAGGAGTACAGGTGTCCAGAGTCACAAGTCAATACATTGTGCAGACAAATCCCATCCCAAACTCCAACCCAAAGAGTGTGCTGGGAGAGGTGACAGCTTGAGTGTCACCAGAGAGAGCACGTGTGACCTGGGGCTCTCTGTCCAAAGGTGTGCCAGGAGCCCATGGCACTGCCCCCAAGGATAGGTCCTGCCCACAGAGGTCTGTTTACACCCAAGGGAGCTTGGGACAAGGCTGGATCCACACTGCCATGGAGTGGCTCCAAGGGGAAGGCTGAAGGCAGATTAGCCATAAATGTGCTGGAGGACTTCAATGCTGGCTCTGCTGCTCTTCACAGGGGATACTTTGAAGGTTTTCAGCCTCCAGAGAGGACAAACTTCAGTCCATCATTCTCATGGATGCCCTGTCCAGCCTGAGAAGGCAGAGGACAGGGGAATCCCTGGCACCCATAGCTTGGGATGCTCATAGAGAGGATAAAATCCCTGACCCGAAAAGGTTGAAATCCAGACAGGATTTATGTGCTGCCATAAAACCACAGGCCTTCCTCTCTCATGGTGATAAAAATAAATCACCCTTAAAAATAGAACGACATTAATAAAAATAAATCTGAAAGTACATGCAGTGTATCCTGGGGTTACAGTCTGCCTCAGCCTGGTGGGGAAACTTCTCACCAGTTAAAGGCTGGTCAATGGTGATGAACAGACACGGTGCACTGGGTTATGTCCTGGGGTACAGGGTCAAGCAGGTACTTCCAAAGGCCTAATTTCAGTTCTTGTGAAATTTGGACCTCTTAAGGGAGTCTTAGATGTAGGCTATGAAGGTCAGCAGCCCCATCAGCCAGTCCTGCTCGATCCATGCAGATCCAACTGGCAGAAATGGGAGAAAAAATCAGGTTTATTCATGTGCACACTGCTGGGTTGGAGAGAGGGAGAAGAAGCCCTCAGACAGATTTCCAGAGAGGGTCCTGAAGGCTGAGATGCAGGATGTTCTGCCCTCACCATGGGCAGCAGGGACCATCGGCACCAGGGCTGGGAACGCAGAGCAGCTGCCGAGGTTCAGCTCCAGCACAACTCCCGGGATAATGAGCATCTCTGCCTTCCCTGCAAACAAGCTCTGACACATCCTGCTCAAGCGTGGGGCATCCAGCAAGAGCGACAAGCTGCTCTGGGAGCTGGGGTCGCAGCAGGAGCAGCAGCTGGGCCAGCACGGAGAGGAGCCGCTCCTCACAACCGAGACCACACCAGGATCAGCCAGCCCTGCTCACTGCCAAGGACAGGGCTGGTGAGGGGAGCCACGGGGCTCTTCCAACAGGGGAGTCATGGTCTGGCTCCATACAGTCTCCCTGAGGTTTCTGCTGGAGGCAGAGCTGTTTCTCTCCTCCTCTGAACCAGGGGACAGCAGAATGCATCTCCCCTCTCTCACTGAGCTGGCTGCGTTTTGCCAATGCCTGAAAGAAAAATCCTTTTGCTCTGTGACATCTGGATGAAAAGAGTCTCCTCCTGCACCACCTCCATCTGTCAGCGTGGCTGTTGGCACCTCCCAGCCCTCCTTGGGGCTTTAGGTGATGCCCAGGGCTGTCTTCACAGGGGATTCATCCAGCATCACCCTTCTGCTGCAGCCATGTCTGCCAGTGCCTCTGTGCAGACAAGCCTTGAGGAACAGGAATGCTAAGAAGAGAAGATTGTCTTGACCAGGAAAATTAGTTTGTAAGACCAAATTCAGTATTTGCATCTCAACTGAGCAGGGAGTGATGAGAACAGGGTCACCCCTGCCACCCCATGAGGTGTTCATGACTCTGAAGGTGCTCATGACTCTGAAGGTGCTCATGACTTCTTGTTCTAATCCATGTATTAATGACAGTCAGGGGCTTTGGGAGGCTTAAGAAAAGCCTTCTCCACAGTGAGCCATCCTTTAAACCCCGCAGCAGAACCAGACACCAACATCCTTACCTGCAGCCATGAATCATACACACATGAGGTGAAGAAGCTCATGGCTGAGGGGTAAACAGCTCACATGGAGAGCTGGACTAAGCTGGGATGGCACCCCTCTGCAAGGAGATGGGGTTTAGGTGCTCTTCAGACACTCAGCAAGCCAGGACCACCAGGGACACTTGTCTCCACACCACCAAGAAGGCATCCAACCCAAGGCTGATGAGCCACTGGTGAGTCACAGCACAAAAACCCAGCACAGTCCCCAAGCCACCTTCCCATGCCAGGTCCTGTCACCCTGTGTTGTTTGCTGTGCTCTGTGTTCTTGGCTCACTGCAGATTCCAGGACACCCATGTGTCATCCAATAATGACAGAAAGGAAGGTGAAATTTGTCCTTTGCCCATCCCCACAGCTGGGTCCCAGCAGGGCTGGCTGCTGCTCCACAGGCACTGCACACCAGCAGAGCACGTTCAGCAGAACTCTCATCTAGAGATGGGGAAGGATGGCAGAGTTCACAACTCCACCAGGAAGGGCTGGAGGACAGATCCAACCTGGGTAACGACCAGGCAGGAGCAGGCACTAATGGGAATTGTGGAAATTGTCTAGTGAAAATGGCCAAAGAAGAAAAATTATGGAGATGGGATAAATTCACGAGTAGATTTGCCAGACTGGACAGCAGAAAAACCCAACTTATAAGCAGATAAACTCCATGTGCCTGCAGCTGTCACACCAGAGGACTGTTAAATCCACCATTTCAAATCCCCATCCTGTGCCCATCTTCTTCACATTTTTCTGACAGGGGTCACCACTTTGTGACCCTGCCAGCACCTCTCAGTCCCCCACGCCTACCACCAGGCTAGAGCAGAGGTGAGCCATCAAAATACTCAGTGACAGACCTTCTCCCTCACACCTCCAAGCTTTCCAAGGTTTTCACTCTTGGCCAGCTTCCCTTACCTGTGTCTTGGTCACACAGCTGCTCACAGGCGTCAGTGGTTCTCTGTCCACACAGGTCTCTCACCCAGGGGGACGTGGCATTGATCTGATAGTACAGGGACAGCTTGGCTGGGTTAAGCCAGTCAGAGATGTCCAAGTAGCTCCCCTCACTCACAACGAAGCTGCTGCCTGGGGGGAATGGGGAAAAAGTGTGTTAGGTGAGTGTGGAAATCTGAAAGAAAAGCCCCAAATGTGCATTTTGGCCCAACATCAGAGCACTGCACTCTCCAGGAGCTGCCGTGATGACAATATCTGTAAAATAATAATGAGTTCACTGACAGCTGGTCCCAAAAAACTTCATTTGACCACTCCTCTCCAGAGGAATGTGCTCCAGCAAATGGTCCACCAGTTTCTCTGCCCAGACACTTCCCCACATTTACACTACTGGGATTTGATTCCCAGGTCTCTGCAGAAATGAGGACCAGGGTAATTATCCTGATCTGTAATCAGAGCAACAGTGCCCCAGCTCAGGGAGGAGTTGTCCTGGAGGCACCTGGAGCTCAGGGCACAGATGGGCAGCAGCAGCAGGGCCTGTTCACCTTTTGTTGAAGGTGAGAGGATTGGCCCAACACACAACTTCTTTTGTGAGTTATCTCATACCAGACACTCCCCCACCCTCTCCTTCTTGTGAGTTAGAAGTGAATTCCTGCCAAAAATATTTTCTTACAAAATCTTATGCTTCTTTATTTTGCGAAATGTATTTTTCCCCACTGGCATCTGGGAATATGCATCATCTAATTAGCCAAATAGATTTTCAGTTCAGCCCAATCATTTCCTTATCTAACATCTGAGGCCCAGCATCGCTTGGGGGATTTTGCAGGCACAGAGGTCCTCATTAACTCTGATCTTCAATTACATTGATTATAAGACTGCCTCCATAACAGTGCTGCACAGATCAGAGAGGAGCCAAAAAACCTCTGTCATTAAGTGGTGTTTTGCAAAACTTACCATGGTAAAAGCCTCTAAAAAGAGGGAAAAAAGAAACCTGCAAGGAGGAGTGGGCAAGGGGAACTGCCAAGCAGCACAGGAGCCCACAGCCACCTTTCCTCTAAGTCTGAGGACTTGCAACATGGGCAAAATTTGCAACTGCTGTCTGAAGATTGAAATCCTTCTCAGAGATTACCCAGGGATAGCAAGTTTACAGATCCAGGGCCTATTGTCATGAAACTGTAAGGCTTATGGCCCTTAGTAAAGGACTAGGACACCATTCTTTGAAGCACCAACTGACTTTGATGAAAACCAAGAGATTAAAAAAGCAGGATGATAAACCTGCAGCAGCAGCCACCCCACATGAACCTGCTTGAACACAAACTCTGGATCTCCTTTTGAAGAGGATCCCTGATGCTTAGCAAGAGGGAGCCCTTCTCACCCTCATCCTGCACCACATTATCCATGCAAAGGATAAAACAAGCAGGGCCTCGAGTCAAGCATCCCAGTGAGTGACCTCATTTTCAGGCATCCCAAGATCTCAGCACCATCCAAATCCAAGCCCTAATTTCCCATAAACTCAGGTCTTTGACACTCAGAGTGTTTATATACCACAAACATATTCACAGGCGCATCTCTACACTCAAAGCCAGTGGAGGCTGCCAAGCTGCTGACTGCTCAAGTAAATGAGAATTAGACATCAGAATCCAGCAGCTCTGGAGACACAGCAAGGCAGGAGCTGCCCCACCAAGGCTGTAGGATACATCTCAATCAGGCACAAGGCAGCAGTAAATCACTGGGTAAACCCCCCAGCACCACTGCAAAGCAGGGAAACACTGAGAAGTTTCTTAGAGCCACGTGGTTTTATCTCTAATTATTCTTTTCAATTAATTTTTAAAGATAGCCTTACATATCAATAACAACAGTTGCTGGTTTCTCTTCCCAAACAGACATGCATGTGCACCCTTTGGGAGTGTTTACTATTTACATGTAGGTGTCTAAGTAGTAACCTGTCAATTTTGTTTTCCTCCTGATTTCCACAGCTCCCTAATAAAGAGCAAGGCTTGGGAAGCACGTACGGTTGTTTTGAGACTCAGCTACAGACAACTCCCTCTGCACCCAAGGACTGAAGAGCAAAACCAGTAGCTCTTGATTAAATCCCTACTTAATGAACCCCACTTCTGGTTAAAACACAGCTTGGAAGTAACAGAAGCAAACCCAGCACAAACCAGACACATCACTTGTACTCAGAGGGATGAAGGTGGCTGGAGCTGGCAGAGGATCTTGGCCCAGGACCTGCTGCACCTGCTCCATGGGCAGGTGGGTGATGGAGGGGTGACCTCTGGAGCTCCCCAGCATGCACTCATTCAGGTGGAAAAGACCTCTCAGATCATCAAATCCCACTCTTCCCCCAGCACTGCCAGGGCAACTAAATCATGTCCCCAAGTGCCACATCCACACACCTTTTAAATCCCTCCAGGAATGGGGACTCCATCACTGCTCTGGGCAGCTGTGCTAGGGCTGGACAACCCTTTGAAGAAATTTTTCTTCATATCCAACCTAAACAGCCCCTGGGAGAAGAGGCCAGACCCCACCTGGTTCCACCCTCCTGTCAGGGAGTTGTAGAGAGCGAGAAGATTTCCCCCAAGCCTCTTTTTCTACAGCTCCCTCAGCTGCTCCTCATCAGACTTGGGCTCCAGCCCCTTCCCTGACTCCAGATTTTGCAGATTAATTACTTATTTTGATTTTAGTAAGTCTGATTGAGAAATCATCATCATTATCAGGTTTTTATGGGGGTTTGTTTGTTTGTTTCTTTGAAAAGCAGCAGTGAAAATATTTAAATCCAAAATTCCTGAATTCACGCTCAGTGTAAAATGGAGATTTTTCTACCTCAGCCTGAAAAAACTCAAACCCAGGAAAATTAAAGGTTATAGTTTCCTTCCTCCTTCTTTCCCTCCTTTCTCCCTTTCTTCCTTTTCTTTTCCTCCCTTTTCTTCCTTAGAGGAGGGAAGGGACAACTTCCAGCAAGGAAACTTCTCACATCTCTGAAGCTGAGTGTGTGGCAAGATTTTGAGAGACATTCACAGACACCCTCATCACCTTCACTCCCACTGAAAACACAAACAAACAAACAAACACCCCAACCTCAATCCCTTTTTAGCTTGCCTGTGAAATAAATAACAGGAAAAAACACATTCTACAAATATTTTGAAAGCTAAAATTCTGATGATTTCAAAGCCTTTTCACAAAATTTTTCTCATCACTTTCAAAGAATCCACACACAGAAAACAGTTTTTCAAAAGTCACCATCGTGTACACATCAAAACCACCCTGAAAAGCTCAGAAAGGGCAGGTTGAGGAACAAATCCTTTTAGAAACTACCAAGAACAAACATTTTCCAAGCAAGAGCTGTTTCAAACACCTTCAGCTTGTTGGGAACATCAGCTGGATTTGTTTTCCACACCTACAGTCTCTGGATGGAGGGAAGGGGAGTGATGGGGAACTTGAGGGGGGTAGAACCCACTACAAACCAGCCTCCTAAAACCTTCCTTGAGCACCTCAGACCCTGCTAAATGACCCCCAGATCTGGTTTGAAGCACCCCTTCAGCTGCAAATCCCCAGAGCAGGTCCCAGCACAGGCACTCTGAAGACACCTGGAGGGACTGTCCATCCTGCTGTCCCCCCTGCCAACCTCCCAGGTGTCCTCCTAGACACAAATTCCAAGCCTCCCACTCAAAGCCTTGATGAAATCTCCCTTGAACGGAGACGTTCAGGTCTCAGGGTAAAGCAACCATCAACCAACCAAGTGAATTAAGAAACAAAATGACAGCTCAGCACGCAGCACCACCTACCAGGAACCCCATACCAGGACATGTCCCTCAAATGCTGTTGGAATTACGAGCCAGCCAATGCCATGGAGCAGCGTGGAGAACACCAGGACACAGCCACAACCCCCTCCCAGCTCCACAAGGTCCAGCAGCCCCTCAGGGGATTGATTTGTTTGGGTTTCTCTGTGTGTGTTTTCCACTCCCCCGTTCCTTCCCCAGCACTGATCAAAGCCGGATGAGTTAAGGCAGCGTCAGAAGTTCATGTCTCTCATGCTGGGGTCTCCTTCAAAGTTCAGTGGAATTGCTTAAGCCCTGACAAAAGAGGCTTGAAGTTTTGACATTTCAAAAATCATTTTCAAGAACACAACAGGATAAAACAGCTCAGAAGAGATATCTAACAAGGGAAAAGAACAAAGCACCCAAAAGGCAGCCAAAAGGGTTTGGCTTTTCCTTTCTCTTTCTTTTCAAGGCAAAAGATCAAAATATAATTTTTTTTGAAGAACATCTATTTATTCCTCCCTCTGCTCTTTTTTGTCATCTTTGGTCCATTCACTGTTTCTTGGCCAACAAAACTCCTTTTCATCTAAAATTAGTATTTTGTGTTGGGAAGCTGTGGGAGGTCATACTATAGGTTGCTATTAATGTATCCAGCCCTATGCTACCATACAGTTCTAATTCTGTTACAGATAGTTTTTATAAACACTAAAGGAGAGATGATCCCTCTGGCTTCATTCTATAGGTACAAAGAATAACCCTATTTGATTTCTTTAGAGACCTTTTTCTTTCCCTTGTTAAACTTGAAAGAACATTGCCCAAAGAGACAACTCCTCCCCTATCAGCTCTTCCCCTTGATCAGCTCTCCCTCTCCTGTCCTGGGCCCAGGGCATGAAAACTTCTGCTTCTAAAACTTCTCCCAGAAAATGCCAAAGAGCTGGACAGACTTTGGATGCCCAGGACACACATGTGCTGACTTAAGCAAGGAAATGTGTCTTGGGGCAGGACTGCACCCACAGACTAACACAGTGCTCAGCTTCACCATCCCTCTCCTGCCCAGTGCAAAACCAGGTGATTTGGCAATCATTTAAAGTTTTAAGTCAAACTCTAAGTTCTATAGTCTATTTTGAACGCAGGGACAGCATCACACCATGTTAAAATCCAAGACAACTCTCTTTACTATTTTTTTTAATTATTTCTCTCTTCAAACCAGGTGAAATTCTGAAAGAGAACATTATGATAGAAAGATTAGAAAACAGCACAAGCCTATAGATACATCTTTCATTCAGTCCTCCCTTAGCTGAAGCACTCGCAGTTTATCTCTCACAGTGCTTGACTCCAGGGTGTATTTTCAGCATATGAACTGCACCCATGGGCTCTCACCTGCCCAACCCAATGATGATCAAACCTGGAGACCCCTATCCCCTTGAAACACCATTAATCCTGCCAGAGCTTTCCACCCTGGCAAAGCAGAAGTCAATTAGCAGTACATGTCTGTGTGCAATTACAGCTCAAAGTGGCACCACCTTTCCTGTGGGAGGAGCAGAGTTACAATTTAAGTGTTAAATTGCACTTCCTTGATCATTCTGACAGACTCTTTCTTTGGGTTTTCTTGTCAGTCAGTCTTGATTTCTCCAGGGCTGAGCTCCTGACAAACAACAAATGTATTAATAAGGCAGGTGATGGCTCAGCCAACTTCTCCTAAACTTAAGCAAGAAGGAATCTGCCCACCCTGCCTTGTGGTCAAGCTCATGCTGCCAAGAGATCTCCCATGGCAGCTTTAGACAAAGTAATTGTGGAGGTGTTGGTAAGATCACATCTCTGTCCTCAGAAGTCATCTGGGCCAGCAGTGGCTGAGACAGAAATGAGACTCCTGAAAAAAAAAAAAAAACCTTCTCCTTAATGCTCTGCATCTCCCAACTGCCACGCTGCAGCCCAGGGCTCAGTGATGCTCTCCAGATATCAGAAAAGGGTTCAGGGAAATCCAGCCTAAATCTAATCACATCACAAAGCACAGAGGAGCTGTGATAAGCTTGTTGTATGAATGCAGGAGTCAATGTTTGCATCTCTCCATCTATGGGAGGGAGAGCAGGTTAGCTGGTCAAAGATGTGCCATCCCTCCCAGATCAAGGGTAAATGGTGTTGGTAAAGCTCAGCAGGTGCCAGGAGGTGCCCCCTCCCCACAGGGGTTGGCACCTCCTGCCTCTCTCAGGATGCAACACGTCCCAGCTCTGGAGCAGCTCCTGCTGACACCATCCAAATGCCAATGCCAATCCAATGCCAATCCAATGCCAATCCAGTGCCAATCCTGCTGGCTTTGCTCCAGTGAATCCTGCGGAGGAGAAGGAAGAAGCATTTGCCTTCCCTTGCCAATGGAGCTGCCCCAGGAGCTGGGAATGCCTCTGGCAGGCACGGGGCTGGGGAGCTGGGCAGCAGCCGAGCAGGTTCACGAGCCTGTCAAAGCCACGATAAAAACATGATGTACTTCAGCCTCCAGAACCTTATTAGTTCTTCATGCAAAGAGCGTTTGTGCTGTAAAACCGTCTTGGAATCCCTTTGATCCACGCTGATACAGTTCATAAATTGATGTTAATATTTAGAGTTCATGTCTGGTAACACTGCAGCCATTTGCTCACATTTTCTTGCCAGGCAAGCAGACACAGGAGCGGGAGTGAGCTGTAACACAGGCACGGAGGTGACCCTGCTGATTACGAGCTGCTGAAATAAAATGCAATTTGTAAAGCTGCCCCCAAACACGGCCACCTTACGTGAAACACACAGGGCCTGGAGCAGCCAGACGTGACACTGAGTCTGCAAGAAAGTGTTGCTTTTGTCAGAGCCCTGACCCAGGTCTCCACAGAGCAAATCCCTGGGAGGAGAAAACAGCACAAGAAAAAAAAGTATTTTAAACCAATTCCTTCTGCTGGTTTCAGAGGGGACTTATGGATCTGGGAACAGCTGGTGAACATGGGAGACCCCAATTTCAGAATCTTTCTGGAAGCCTGAAAAGATCACAGCATCACAGAATGCTTTGGGTTGGAAGGGACCTTAAAGATCATCTTGTTCCACCCCTCTCCCACTGGCAGGGACACCCTCCACTGGACCAGATTGCTCAGAGCTCACCCAGTCTGACCTGAGATAGCTTTAGACCAGATCTCTTTCTCCATCCTGGTAAAAACCTGGGGAGCTTCACCTGTAAATCAGAGAGTGTGTCCAGCTTCTCCTTGCTGCCAGAGGGGATGGGGACACAGCCAGTCCCCCACTTCCCATGGCTCATCTCTGTGTGGCCTCATGTGCAGCACATAGCACATCCTGAGTGCCCTGAGGGCATGAGCTTGGTCACCTCCAAGAGCTGCAGAAGATTGAGCAGGAAATGTCAAAAAACAAACAGTTTAAACCAACACATTTAATTAAAACCAAAATGAGAAGTTGTTGTGAGTCCCAACAATTGCAGTCTGCAGAGCAGTCTTCAGGGAAAATTAACACAGGCTGCTAATAGCAGCATCCAATTCACCAGCATCTTGGAGGAGACGGTGGTGGGGGAAGGTAGGAGATAATCTGCAGATGAAACAATTACTGATCAGCTGCGTGGCAAGGACAGCACGGCATCGTTCAGGCAGGCAGACGCAGATGCACTGAGATTTAAACAATAAACAAAAAGAAGCTCCCTCCACCTCTGCCATCTTGTCAGATGCTCCAGCCCAAAACACGGTCTCAAGTAGAAATTCCACTTCAGCTGGGCTCTTGGCTTTGCAAGGGGAGACCTGGGTTTGCTCTCAGGGCAAACCTGGAGAGTTCATCCACACTTGAAGGAGGGACAGAGCCAACACACAGGCAGCTCGTCAGGGTGGGGACACTGCTCACACTGAGCTCTGATCCCACAGCAGGATCCCTGCCGGCCCACACCGAGCTCGGATCCCACAGCAGGATCCCTGCCTGCCCACACCACACCCTGATCCCACAGCAGGATCCCTGCCTGCCCACACCACACCCTGATCCCACAGCAGGATCCCTGCCTGCCCATGACAAGCTCTGATCCCACAGCAGGATCCCTGCCTGCCCATGACAAGCTCTGATCCCACAGCAGGATCCCTGCCTGCCCACACCACACTCTGATCCCACAGCAGGATCCCTGCCTGCCCACACCACTCTGATCCCACAGCAGGATCCCTGCCTGCCCACGCTGAGCTCTGATCCCACAGCAGGATCCCTGCCTGCCCATGACAAGCTCTGATCCCACAGCAGGATCCCTGCTGCCCACACCGAGCTCTGTGCACCACTCCACACCCATCCCACAGCCCAGCGAGGTGCAGAAGGATCACCACAACTTCCCTGGCATACATCTCAGAAGAGGAGGGAAGAAGGTTGTAAATGCCCAAGATGTCTTTGACAAAAACCTGCTTTGTGCCCTTTATTTCCACTTATAAAACAAAGCTCTAGAAGCCCCTTGCTAAACGCAGCCCTTGGCTCCCTCTGCACCACTGGAGGATCTCACCCACCTCTCCCACTAAAGTACAAACATCCACCCACACCGTATATAACCTCTCACAGGCTGTAAAAATAGGAAGCTTTAATTGATACTATATTTCATACTGTTGTGCAGCAAGGACGTACTCCAGGCTGAGTCCTCCAGAGTATCTTTCTCCACCCTGCCTTCCCTGCACGCCATTCCCATTGCTCCGGCTCTACTTTTTTGAATTATTACTTACAAGAAAAAAACAAAGCCAAAAAAACAACTATTGAATGTAGAGCTGAGTGGCTCCCATATTCATAAGAGGTTTTATTACCCAGATGGAAGGACTCTCTTTCCTTTCTTCCCCCCTTTGACACAGCTAAAGGGTCCTCTAAATAATGCCTTGCATTTCCATATCCTCATAAAAGCCACTACGGTTCTTTCCATAAATCTGAGCCACCTCTGAAATCAGAACAATTCCTCCTGCTCAGCACGGGCAGGGACTGCCTCAAAACACAAACCCTGGAGCAGCAGAAGGGAGGAGAGGATGCTCCAAGCACTGTGTTCGAATAGAGAGGATTTAGAGGCACCAACTCGTTTCTGGGAGGCAGGAGGTGCCAGCCCTCCCCACCAACCATGCCAGCTCCTGCCAGGCTCTCCTTGATCCAGCTGCTCCATGAAGTGAAGGCACAGCAGCTGTGCAAAGCAGGCAATAACTGCTCAGCAGGGAGCGAGGCAGGGGCGCCCCATCAAATGAACAAAAGGAAGAAAACAAACCGAGGGAGAAATAAGGGCAATAGAGACAGGCTGGTTATTATAGAACTGCTGCTTGGAATATATCGTCCCAGCTTGGCTGCCAGTTGGCTTCTGGTCCCAGTCCTTCCCCTCCCCTTTCCCACCCTGCCACTCCAGCAGGCTCTGGAGCTGCTTTCTCTAACACCATTCTTGCTGCAGCAGGAAAAGCTGCTTTTCTCCAAAGCTGGAGACATTTGGGGAGGCTTCCCCCCTCTTTCTTTTCTTGGCTCTGGCTGCTGGCACGCCAGAACTGGCTGGCATCTATTTAAAGTTTCCTTCAAAGCCGAGTTCTCATCGTCTAGGAGAGCGATTTCTTTCAGCCTCTGCCTTTGTTTGGCTTCTCCTGCAGAGGTGCCGGTAGCAGCTCCGCTTTCAGATTTTCCTTGGCTCATGGTCCCTACTGAAATTCCACATTTCAAAAGGGAATGAGAGGGCAGCACTCCCTCAAATGGGAACATTTCTTGTGACTGCACCATGGCTGCCTTCTCACAGAGTGTACCTCATCATCCTGTGCAGCACCAAAGGGAACAGCTTCGGGAACCAGACGATTGCAGCGCACGGCGACACCCGCGAGACACGGTGCCACTGTCGGGTGCCACACCAGAAGCTGCTTCAAGACTGATCAAAGCTCCCAGACTCTGCCAGGCCAAACACGTCAGCTCTGTTGTCACCTCGATGCCACAGGGATGCTGATGCCAACCCCCTTTAGCACCCTGTAAAAATCAGATTTAATCCCCCACGGGAGATCTCCAGGGAGGAGCAGGTCCCCTCTTCTCCATCAGCATCAAACTGCAGGTGCTGAGCCTTGGCAAACACATCCAGCCACACTTTCCTGGGTATCATTGAAATTTCCCAACCCAGCTCAGTTCTGTGATGTCTTTAAATGCTTTGTAATATTTTGCTGCCAGTTGGGTGGTGCCTTGGGATTTGTTGTTATTCAAAAAGAAGGGACAACTTTAAGAGCTTTTTCTCTTCCCAAGCAAGAGACTTGTCATCACATAAAATGCTGAGATTTCAGGGAAAGTGATAGCCACTGCAAAATGTCTTGGCTGCTTCTATGTGAAGAATTTGACTGTTTCTCATAAAAAATATTTAAAAAGTTTTCACAGTTTGTAATTATATTTTACAGTTTCATTACAAAGCTCATTTTAATTCTTCTCCAAACCGTTGTTACCAGTCCTCTTGCCACTTTCTCTTCAGAAAAGTCATTAAGTCGGGACTGGAGATCATCCCATTTCCCCCAGTTTCAAGGATATTAATCTGCTTTATTGGTATTTCATTGTCATTTTCATTCGAGTGTTCCCTGCATTTGCATAATTTGCATTGCCACCCCTTTCCTGGTGACAAGTACAGGTTCGGCTTTCCACTTTCATTCTGTGGAGTCTCATTGCATTTTTTTTATTTTCTTTTTCAGGACACACTGTCTTTCCTGGGCCAGAACCATGAGCTGGGAGCAGGATGCTGAGGTCCTGTCTCCATCTCTGCCTTCCTGGCTGACCTTCAGCAAGTACCAGAACCAGTGTGAAATCCCAGTCCAAGTGCTGAACTGGCCAGTGCCCATCCCAAGGGGACACAAATTAGCACTGGAGCAGCCCCATGCCCCAAATGCAGGAGTTTCTGTTCTCCAGCTACTTGGAACCATCTGTGAAGATTTCAAACACTCATGTGTGGCTTGGACAATTATTAAAACCAAGGTGTAGACAAGTCCCTTGTTTCAAATCCTTAAACCACAGAACGGTTTGGCTTGGAAGGGACCTTAAACATCCTCTTGTTCCAACCCCCTGTTATGGGCAGGAACACATTCCACCAGACCAGGTTGCTCAGAGCTCCATCCAAACTGGCCTTGAACACTTCAAGGGATGTGGCATCCACACCTTGATGTTATCTTCATGTCTCCACTCCACTGAACTCATGTTCAGTTCCTTCAATGTGTGAACACAAAGTAGATGCTCTCCTCCTCTTTCCTACAAGGGCCAAGCTGTGACCACTGGGCTCTCCCAGCTACCCAGAGACCACTCTTATCAGGGCTATTCCCACTTCAAACACACTGGTGACTCCCATTCTGCCATGGGGTGATGATTTCAACCCCTCTCCACTGGCCCCTGCAGCTCTCATGCCATTGTGTCTCTTTAACCATCCCCCTCTCTCCAAAATAATAATCCCCAAGAGCTGCCCTCCACTCCAAAGCTCCCAAAGAAGGGTCTGTCCCAGAGCTGGCTGCACCAGGACACCCCAGCAGCTGGTGATGCACTGGCTGCATGCAGCACGTTTCTGGCAGAGAGAAAGTGCCCCCTCTGCATGCCCCAAGCAGTGAGACAAGTGCAGGAACTGAGGAATTGGAACCGACTGAATAATGGGTCCTGTCTGCTGGAAGAAAATGAAATTTGCCCTCGTGTTACTGAAAACTTGCACTCGATGCTCACTGCACATTATAAAGAAAAGGTCAGTGAAACACAACAAATGCAAGGAGCCCAGTTGGAGAAAGCAATAAATAGTGACAGCAGCACTCGTCTAATTTATCAAAACATCTCTGCCTTTGCTCAAACCCCAGTAATTTCCCCCCATGCTGCTGCAAGGGCTGGGATGAGCAGCTCTGCTGCTGCCTGTCTGTGCAGCTCCCAGGGCTCCTCAACGAGTTTGGAGGAGAACAGAAATATCCATCAGACACAATTAGCACCAATGATAACAATGATAATATTAATTGACATGACTGAGATTTTGGCCTTAGGCTCACAGATGTGCTTGTGGAAAAGGAGATCCCTGCAGTCAAACACATCTGGGACATTCCCAAAGAGAGGGATCCCCATGTCCCAAACACACCCAGAGGGGCAGCAGGAGGTGGCCAGAGCTCTCTGGCCACAGAGAGCACGCACAACTTTCCCAGGCATTGTCCTGGGAAAGGCTGTGAGAAGATCAGAAAAAAGAATGAGAAACAATCCTTATGTTAACCTGCTGCACCTGGTGTGCACGTGTGGAATGTGCAATGGAGATTTGTTTACCGAAGGGTAATTTCTTAAATGGCCAATGGTGGTGTTTGGATTCAATTGACCAATCTGGTCTGACTGTATCACACTCTAAGGGCGATGTTTTGTATTTACAGGGTGCCCTGATAAAGGAATGAATTATGAATCTGACTCCATGTTCTCAGAAGGCTAATTTATTACCTTATAATACTATATGATATTAAAGAATACTATACTAAACTATACTAAAGAATACAGAAAGGATACTTACAGAATGCTATAAAAATAATAATGAAAACTGGTGACTCTTTCCACAGCTTGGCCCTGATTGGCCAATGTGTGAAAACAACTCACAGCAGAACCCAATGAAACAATCACCTGTGGGTAAACAATCTCCAAACACATTCAACACATTAGCAAAACAGAGAAGAAGCAAATGAGATAAGAATTGTCTTCCTTTGTTGGAGCTTTCTCAGCTTCCCAGGAGAAAAATCCTGGGCAAAGGAATTTTTCAGAAAATGTGAATGCCACAGGAATGGATTTCTTAATAAGTATAGTATAATAAAGTGATTGATCAGCCTTCTGGAATCATGGAGCCAATGCTAATTATTACCACAACAGGGATGCCATGCCACGACAGGAGGGTCTTACCATCAGCAATGAAGTGCTCGGGGACGTGGAGCGTGACCTTGACGGTCAGCGGGCAGGAGAGCTGCGAGCCGCAGACCACGGCCAGGACGCAGGAGCTGACCGCGATCAGCGTCAGCGCCGTCTTGTTCACAGGGCTCTTCATGGAACCTGCAAGGCACACACAGGGGTGGGTGGGTGGGTGGGTGGGTGGGGGGCCAAAAGGGAAAGTGTACCCAGGGCTTTGTCAGCAGAGGCAGAGGAGCACCAGCACAGGAAAGGCAGGCATGGAAAATAAGGATGGGAGCTCAGCAGAGTCTGTACACACCCCAGGGCTCCCACCACACCTTGTTTGGCACGGGGCTTCATTTGGCTAGAGGAGGGAACCACTCAAAAAAACCTGCTCAAATCCCTACATACACCCTCTCCCTGGGAACTTCTCCCTGGAATCACTCATCACACCTGCTGTGCACCCCTGCTGAAACCACCATCACTTCTTGTCAACACTGACAACCCACTGTGAAACCTTTGTGGAGCAGGACAGGGTTAGGATGGCTGAATCACCATCAACAGCAGCTGGGTGGGACAGAATACCCGGGTTTCATAGGGACTGTGGGGAAGCTGTGCAACACAGAGTCATCCAGAGAGACCTGGCTGCCCCAGAAGATTCAGCTGCTCTTATTGGATACAGACTGGGAATGTCAGGTGTCCAAATGAGACCCTCTCTACTGATGGAGATGACCAAGAACTGTCCCAGACCACCAAGAGGTCTCCACTGCCCAAGAAAGGAGTGCTTGGAGCCTGCATCCTTGAGGCACTGCTGATCCCCTGGACCTGGGGGCTCCCTGCTGCTGCTCTGACTGCACTGCATCCTCCACAGCCCCCTCATCCAACACCTTGTGCCAGCACCCCGCTCTGCTCCAAGATAACAACAAACAGCTCACAAAATTCCTTCTTCAGAGCTTGGGATGCAGCACTTGGAGAGTGTGCCCATGGCAAGGAGAGGGCACAGCCCAGCAATGAACCCAGAAGCTGCACAGCCCATTCTGGTGCAAGCTGAGATGGCCCAGCTGCTGGCAGAGGTGACCACAGCCCTGCTCAGGATTCAGATGAGGACACCTCTTTGATTTTTGGAAGCAGCCTCTCCCCACTTACGCCCCAGCCCTCATCACCTCATCAGCAAAGTGAGATTTAAAAAGCATCAGTTTGAAAACGGAATTGGAAATGGATCCAAGTCACCCCTTGCACAGTCTGTGATTTGCCTAAAGCTGCTGCTGGAGATGCTGGGGCCAGGGCAGGGACCTCATGCCCAGCACAACCTCTGCTTCCCAGGCAGGGACCAAGACCCACCACAGCATCCCCAGGCTGGAGCCTGCACAGGGGATGCTCCAACCAGGAATTTGTAGGACAGGAGACATGGCTGATCTGCTGGAAAATACCCCCATCACTGAGACCAACAGGAGCAAGTAAATTGATTATTTATGAAGCATCTTTCCTTATGCATGGATCATCTGAACAGCCATCCCACTCCTATTTCACAGCTTTACTGCCAATCCCCTGTGCCCCTCACCTTGCAATCCTCTTTTTTTCTTTTCCAATCTTTATTCATATCATCAGCATAAGTTAGCACTTCCATGGGAGGCAAAATCCTCCTCTTGCTGGGCACACTGTGCCTGCCACAGCCCCTGCTTGGCTTGAAGTCATGACATGAATGCAAAAAAAGAAAAAAAGGGGGGAAAAGGAAAAAAAAAAAAGGTAAGGAAAAAAGCCCCCCTGAGGATAAGTGGACAAAATCAAATATACAATGGACCAGACAACGCTGGATTTCACCCTTATAAATCACCTTTCAATCCAGGGTCTTAAAGTGCTTTGCAAACATTAAATCATAAATCCCTTATGAGTGAGACAAGTATTATCCCCTTTTCACAAAGAGCCCAAATCCCAGGTATGATGGCAGCTTTCACCAAACTGCAGCCAGAGTGGAGCTGGAGGAATTAGGATTTCACATTCCCATTGGTCCATGTGGCTTCTTCTCTCCCTGTGACTCAGAGGAGAGCAGCACAGGGGCTTGGAACAGCAAAAATCCTTTTACAGTTCCATGAGTTTGAGCTTGGCTGCTCAAGGAAAGGGACAATTGCTCCAAGTCTCCTGTAACTCCCTTCCCTCCTGCACTCTCTCATTTCCATCACTGCTAATCACTGACCTCTACAAGTGCCTGATGTTTGGTTTTGACCAACTGAACCAAAACAAGGGGGCTTCTGCTCGAGCAGAAATTGGGTTTCCAGCTCAGCTCTTTATTGTTCATGACCAGTTAGCTGCCAGGTTTGAAGGGAGACTGCTGGAAAAGCATTTAAAGAGAGGGACTGGGTTTTTGTTTTCCATCTCTTTCCCTGCTCTGCACACCACTGATGCTCCAGCACTGCTGTGCTGCATTTAAACACCTATCTGGAGATAATCAGCTTCACTCCAAGCCTTTAAAACCACAAGCAAATGTATTTTCAGCAAGGCCCTGCTAACCAAACCCACCTCAGCAGGCTCTCCAGGGCTTCACCCTGGTCCAGAGGTGAGAGAAACTGATCCCTTCCTTCTTCAGCCCAGGGAGGGGATCCAAACCCAGCTCAGTAGCTCAGGCAGCCCTAAATAAACCCAATGCCACAAATGAGAGGTTGGCCTGGCTAAGCCTGGGCTTTCCCTCCTCTCCTTGTCATCCCCAGGCTTTCAGGGAAGTGTTTGAAGAGCAGATTTGAAACTTCAGGTGCACCAAACAATCTGGTATCAATGTCCTTTACCAAGAGGAGGAAGCTGGGTGGGGAATACAAGACCTTTATAGATGGTTGAGAGCCCCAGCACCTTACAGAAGTCCTGGTTTGTGTCTTGTGGGGTTCAAAAATCCCAGTAGGAAGATGGTAACCAGGCATGGCTGAGACAAAACTCACTCCCCAGATCTCTCTCCACTAATAAAAGCTTCATATGTTAAGATCATCTCTCTATATCTTTAATCAGAGATGTTTCTGGAGTGTTCTGAGAGGTTGCAACAAAGTGAATGGATTTCCAAGTGCTCACCCAGGCAGTTTTGAAGGGAAAAATTGGGACCATGGGGATTCCCAGGGAGTCTGCACCCGAGAGTGGGCAGGGCACACCATCAGGATGAAAAATAGGAATAAATTACTTCTATGCAGAGAGAAGTAACTTCTCCCCACAGCCCACAAAATCCAAGGAGTGAGAAGCAGAAAGGAAAGGCAAAGTGCTCCATTTCAGGGCAGAATCATACTTGACACGCTCCCTGCTGGTGACCCAAGGGTGGCTTAATTAGACTGGAAACAAGAGGAGTGTCCAGCACTGTGGTCAGAAGGACTCTGGCCACCACCACCTTCCCCACCCAGGATTTTTTTTTCTCCCCTCAAACCCCAGTGCAAATTATGCTGGTGAGGATGTGAGTCCCTGCTCAGAAACCGCTTGCAAAGCACCACATTCCCCTGCAGATTTTGCACCTGCTGCAAGATGAAGATAAATTCAAAGCCACTGGTGTAAACACTCAGCAAACAGCCCCTCCAAACGCACCATGTCTCCTTTGAAATATCATTTCCTCGTGCATTTAATTACTCACTGCTTTGTACACTTTCCTTTGCCCGCCCAAAAGACAAGGAGGGGGGAAAAAACCCAACAAAACTCTGGGCTCAATTCTTCTTAATATTGGCAGTACTGCCTAAATTTAGTGGGGAGAAGGAAAAAAAGAAACCACAAGGTGTGTTCAGAACACGTATGGATTTATGAGCAACACAAATATCCCGTGTTCTCAGTAATATGCTGTTTCTAAATCAGGCTCATAAATACATGCTTGGGAGATTAGTCTATAAAAAAAAATAAACTTTAATTACCCCCTCTTTATCAGCACAGAGCCTGTGGTGTTAACCATATGTGGGTGTTAAACGCCAAGTGCTTTGCAATCTTCCCCACTCCCCTAGGAGACAATAGCATCACAGCATCACAGGGAACGTTCCGTGGCCACTTGGATATGGAAATGTATTCCCAGCTCCTGAGGAAGACGGGGCTGGGGAAGGAGAGCGGGAGAACAGCGAGTGCTGGGAGAGCTCAGCAACCCCTGCCGAGCTGTGCTGCATGCAGAGCGCCCAGCTCGGGGACAGCAGCACCCCTGGGGGACAGCCAGCCCAGCCCAGCTCAGGGACAGCAGCACCTCTGGGGACAGCAGCACACCTGGGGACAGCCAGCCAGCTTGGGGACAGCAGCACCCCTGGGGGACAGCCAGCCCAGCCCAGCCCAGCCCAGCCCAGCCCAGCCCAGCCGACACCCCCGGGATGCTCCCAGAGCACGCCGGTGTCGCTGCCGTGCCGGAGGAATCGGGTTCCTAATGATCCATCCTTCTGTTCCAGCAGAGGCTCATTAAGAGGACAGAGCAGCGTTTCCAGGACAGCCTCACACACAGACACACACAGAGGTGTTCTACGAGGGGCAGATCGTGTCCAATCAAGTCAAACGCCAATTAAGATGAGCAGTGGTTGTTGGCAGGAGGCTCTGGACATGGAGCAGCCCTGCACGGGGAGGGAGCAGCACTGCCTGTCTCCCCTCCTGCCCTGCAGCCTCCTCTTCCTCAGCAGGATGGTTCCTCTGAGGGATGGGATGGGTCATGCAATAGGGGAGGATGAGATGGGATGGGAAATTGGGATGGGATTGGAGTG
Source organism: Passer domesticus (assembly GCF_036417665.1). Classification (NCBI taxonomy): domain Eukaryota; kingdom Metazoa; phylum Chordata; class Aves; order Passeriformes; family Passeridae; genus Passer; species Passer domesticus. The sequence continues at coordinate 5,657,238 of NC_087491.1, forward strand.
GGTTGGATGGGATAGGATGGGAAAGTGGGATGGGAAATTGGGATGGGAGAGCACATCCTCTTTCCAGCCAGACACAGCTCTCCTGCACCATGACCCCACCAAGCATTCATGCACTTCCCAGCCCCAGAGCCCCTTCCTTCTTAAAGGGGAGGGATGCGGATGCAATGAGCCCCCCAGGCAGGTGTTTTATCACACACCATCTACACCACACCTGGCCCCAGCCTCTTCTTGAGGCTTCATCTTCTCCACTGCAGCCCTGGACAAATCCCAATGAGAGTCCTCAAAGCTCCAGCCCAGATCTGGGTCAGAGCTTGGGCACTGGGCAGTCTTCAGCCTCATCCCAGAGTCAGCAGGATGTGGATCAGCCCTGAAGTGGCAGCTTTGCTTCCCCTGTGTTGGGGGAGAACCCTGAGAAGACCCTCCAAGGACGCAGAGGTGCACAGAGGAAGGGATGGGGGAAAGGAGGAGGAAAGGCAGCCACGCTGTGCAGCAGAAGGGTGAGATCAGTCGTTTCTGGATTTATAGAGGATTAGATCTTGCTGAGCACATGCTGAATCAGATTAATACTATTAACATTTATGAATTATCCTCTAGCAATTAGCCGAGACGTCCTCCAGCACAGCACAGGGAGCTGCAGAAAAGGCAGCCCTGGGCTGTGGGATGCCAAGAGGTGGCTTGGGCACTGTGGGGAGGCTGGGGTTGGGCTGCTGGACCCCACAGCAAGGTCAAGGGCTCATTGAGCAAGCTCCTGGGCATCCCAGTGAGCTCTTGTGCTCCTCCAGCAGCCTGAGCCTCGGCTCTTCAGGTGCTCCTGGAATTATAAAGCCTTATGTACTGAATAAATGTATTTGCTTCCTAATTATACAGCTGTTGGTGGTGCTCCCCCTTTGCTCTAAGGCATTGTGCTGCAGCTGGCAGGGAGACCTCGCCAGCAAATTCCAGCCAAGAGGAGGAAGGGGGCAAAGGCAAAGCCTTGAAGGCTGGGCAAGGAATGAGCAGCTGAGGAGAGGGGGAAAATACAGATGACCAAGGTGGCACAGGCTGAGATGCTGATCCACCAGCCCCATCAGCACCAGGGTCACCACGGGCAGATTCTCCTGCCCACACATCTTAGACCTTCTGGCACAGCAAAGGGGGGAAGAATTTGTGCAAACTCAATTTGCTCTCCTGGCACTGTTGTATTTTTTGTGCATTTCTCTGGGCAGGGACAATTAAAATCAATGAAGTCAGTTTTGCTTTCATGTTCTCAGTGCTGAATTGGTTGAGATAAAATCACATTAAAGAAACAGCTACATATTTAAAGGTAGATATTGCCTGCACTGGAATTTTCTTTCATGAAAATCAATGAAAGCACTTCTCCTAGAATTAAGGCCTGATCTTTTTTTTTTTGTTTTACACTCCAAATGAGTCCCAATTTTACAATATACGAGCACAAAGGCAAATCTGAGTGGAAGGTTTCATTTTAAGAAGAAGGGAAAGCAATTTTCAATACAGTGTAGCAAAAACATTATTCCTACAGGAAAAAGGGGGAAAAAAGTAATCATTATCTATGAAATAGTTTGTGTTGAGTCACAGCCCAGGGAGGATTGTGCTCAGTGAGTGAAGGGCTAGTCAGACAGATAAATTGATTTTAGAAATCAGGAGGAGAGAGAAGTGATGGAGGCAAGGGTGGCAGGGAGGGCTCAGGACCTGGCAGGAGATGTCCCAGGGGCTGGTGGCAGGAGTTGTCCAAGGTCTCAAGTTGTTCATCCTGGCTGGACCTTCATCACACACCACAATGCCTGCTGTCCCACTGCCATCCTGCAGGCAGAGCTGGGATTGGGGAATTGGGCTGCAGCCTCAGAAAAAAAAAAAAAAAGTCCCAAACCTTCTTTTGCCTCCATCCATTATTTTGGAATAATGCAAACTGACAGAACAGGATGGGAATAAAAATCTCGGCTCTGCAACAGCTCCCCAGGGTTGGGGCACATCCCTCCGTGCCTCAGTTTCCCCCACAAGCCAAATGTCACGCAGGAACAAATGTGACATCCACCACCCTCTGCTCCCTTTCCTGCTGCAGCAGGGAGACAAATCCATCGTGCCACAGGAATCCACAAGGAAACGCATCTTCATTTTCCGAGCGGCACCAGCCCTCGCCCTCCTCCCGCCTGCATCCAGCTCCGTGTTTATGTTCAGCTTCCCGGGAAACAAGAGGCTCGTTACCATGCGGAGGGCGACAGCAGAGCGATTAGTGAAATTTGTTACCCACATGCTCTGAACAAAATTAAATTAAAAGTGCTGCTTTGCTGTCAAGATAAGGGCCAAGCCGGAGAGATAATTTTTCACTCTCAAACACTCAATTACTCGCTGAGGCTGTATCAGATACAATCGGAAAATAAATAAATAAATAAATAGGAAGACCCGCACTGCCTCCAGGAACAGATGTAAAAGCCTTTATCTCCAGCGCAGTCCAGGGAAGTTAAAGTGCCTGCAGCCACTGCAGCTCCAGCAGCATTTACCTGCAGCCCCTGGTGCTGCCCAGCCCCAGGTCCCAGCAGCAGCCCCTCTCCCAGCAGCTCAGTACCCCTGGCACGGGCAGGAGCATGAGAACACCCCCACACCTACAGCCACCAGCCATGAAGGGAGCAAAGAGGAGGCTGGAGCAAGCCCAGCCCAGCCTCCCTGCACAGCCCGAGTCCAGCAGGAATGGAGAGGGACTAGAATGGGTTTTATGGGCTGTTGCAGTGCCTCATTGCTCTGCAGGCAAAATAAGCCATCATGAAAAAGCACCACATTTGTTCACTAGCTGGAAAGGCAGCATCCATGACGGAGAGCAGAGAATGGCTGGGAATAAGGAGCATCCCCCACAGTCACAGTGCCTGGACATCACAGTGTGAGCATGGCTGTGGTGCTGGGGTGCAGCCTGCAGGGAGGGAGGGACCCTGCTGCTCTGGGGCATAAAGACAAGATTTGTATCATGAAGGCAACTCACTTCTGAGATTTGGGGATCTGCAGGTCACATGGGAGCTGCGGTGTCCCCTCTGGGCTGCTCTTTGCTGGCCTCACAAAGAGCAGCACAGCTCCATGTGCCATGAACCAGCTGGGTGTGCACCAGGCTGACCTGTCCGTCTGTCCCTGCAGGCAGCAGCTGTATGTTCCTTCCTGAGGGATCCTAACAGCTCTGTGTGACTTCCTAAGGAATCCTAACCTGTCCATACCGTGGGCTGACCACACAAGGAGGGGATGGACACAGGGCTGCCAGGAAGGGAGAAGCATCCCCAAGGACAGACAGACATCTCCAGACACAGCCAGATTCTTCCCTCATGTCCCTGGAAGAAGCCCAAACTGACACGTATGCTTTATCACCTTTTGTGTCCCACTGGATTGCCAACAGCATCTCCCCCAGTTCGAAGGCGAGTCAAGCCTAAGGCAGAGCAGGGAGGCAATTCCCTGAGGAGTATGGAAGAGTGGAATGATGTCCTGCCTGCAGCGTTCACTCAGCTCCAGCAAGGCCAGAGGCACCAGCAAAGAGAGCAGTACCCAAATTTCATTCTGCACCTCGTTTAGTTCCCCATGAAATAATAACTGCCTGCTGCCTCTGGAGATGGGAGAGGATCAAAGCAAAGCTTCCTCATATGTAGTAGACTCCGAATACCTAATATTCCCTTATAAAAGGCCTTGTTTTAAACACCAAATACAGAGGCAGATCAAAGCTCAGCTTCTCATTTCTCTAACAGCCCTCAGAAGGCTCCGCCAGCCAGCCCGGCACATGCACACACGGGGCTGACACCAATCCAAGGTACATAATTGAACTCTGCTAATTTGTCAAAACCATCACCGCGTGCTATGGAAACAGCCAGGTGCCTTGTTCACAGAGACCTCAGCTGAGGAGCATCCCAAAGCCATGCCCTCCCTTCCCTGGGGTGCTGGGGAGCTGGAACAAGAGCTGTGCAGGAAAACAGAGTGGGATGTTTCCCCTCTTCCTCTTTCAACAGGAGAGGGCAGGAGGGGTGAAGCAATCTCAGACCCAAGTGTGAAGGAACAGGCTCAGGGTGGTGCAGCTCGAGCTCAAGCAGATACCAGAGACAGCTTGAGGAGCAGCAGCCAGCTGAGGACACTCCAAGAGACACCCCAGGTGGGTGGACACTGTGCTGGGTGCCCTCAACCATCACAGGAACAAAAGCATCCCTTTGCCTTTGCACCCCATGCTTTGTGTCTGGGTTTCCAGCAACTCTGTACCTGATCTTTGCTGGACAGAGAGTGACATCAGCCCCAGACTCAGGGGTTTGGCAGCAGGTATGGGAACCTCCTGGCAGGTCCCAGGGGCTCCCAGCAGGTCCCAGAGGCTCAGACTAGAGTGCAAGGGAGGGCAGACAGTCTGTGGGTCTCCAAGACAAATGGGCTTGGGATGGCTCAGCCCCTCGCAGGGTTTCCATATGACACCATCACTTTTCCTGCCTCAGTTTCCCCCAACCCAGGAAGCTGAACAGCATCTGCTGCACATTTCTGTGTTACAGAGCAGCTGCTCTGTGGCCTGAGAAAGCAGAGGGAGGTGCAGGAACCTTGACTGTGCCTCCCCTCCAGCAAGGAGGGGCTCATTATACTCACAGAATCCTCAATGAGATGGGCACGGAGCTGATACAGCCTTGGAGTTACAGTGCTGCTGCTTCCCCCACACCTTTCACTATTTGATTTCATCATCAGGCAGGTGCTGCCTATGACCAGGGGAACTCAGGGCTGCACGGTCAGACCTGGAGCTGAATATAGTTTGCTGGGCACAGGGCAAACCCACCCCAGAATGAGAGGAAAGGAGCAGGAGTGGAGTTTGTGCACAGGGCTCTGCCTTCTTGCTTTAGGGGGATTTTTGCTACTAATATTTTCCTCTCAAACTCCGAGTGGAACCTGACTGAACACATCCCCTCCTGAAGCATCAAAGCTTTGATACAGCCCTGCTGGCCAGCGGGGGATGTGGATTCACATCCTTACAACACTGTCAGGTTCTCTCTGACAGAGACTTCAGCGCTGGTGGAAGGTGTGATGACCGACAGTCCTGGAGACCAGAGCCATCTGTGCACCACAGCCAGAATGCAAAGAAGTTCCCACAGTTCCTGGTGCTCCCAGGGGAATGGGAAAGGGGAGCCAGCCCCCACAACAAGCAGAGCCTTGAGGTGCACAAACCTGGTGCAAATAGGTTGCAAGAAAGTCTGATTTCTGGAAATCCTTGAGGAGTCAGTACTGAGGGTCAGCAAGAAGGAGCAAACCAGCCATTCCTGGCCCCAGCTGAAGGCCAATTCAGCCTCTGAGCACAGAGCTGTGCACAGCCTGACAGCCTCTCTCAGGACTTGCTTCACTTGGAAAAGCAATCTGAATTCCAGCTCCCTTGAGACTGCATGCCACAGAGCAGAGCTCACCCTGATCCACCAAAGTGGAGAGTGGGGAGCTGGTGTGGGCACAGGCAGGGCACTGTGGTGAAGAGAAGGGTGTCTCACTGAAGATTTGGGAGTGAACAGAGCATTTCTTGGCATAAGCCAGCAGTGCCTCTTCCAGCTCAAATCCCAGAGATGGGGCTGAGCCCAACAGCAAAGGCCAAGACTCCAGGGGAAGACCTCCTCTGCTTTATTCCTTACACTCTTCTGCTCTATAATTTCTCCGGAGACTTTCCAAGGACATGGTAACATCAGTCTAAGGGTATCCCACAGCCCTAGAGGCTGGGAAGGTGAGTGGTGCAGCATGCTGTGACCACAGAAGGTGCTGCCTCTTACTTCTCTGTGTATTCCTGCACTGAAAACCAGATACCAATGGGTCTGAGCTACCAGAACAAACTCTCCCTTGCTGAATATTTTCCTGTAGGAATGTCTCTCTAATCTGCCTTGCCAAAGCACTGGAGAACCTGCTGTCCTCCTTCTCCAGGAGACACAGGAGGCCACTTAACCAAGCTCAAATAAAAGCAAACCTGCACACCTCCTAAGTGGAAACTTCCCATCGCATCATCTGGAATCAATGCCTTGACAGTGCAAGTAATTAGGCTCAATCCTACAAAATCTTATCCACGGAGAGAAACCCCAAGGAATCCCTCTCCTTGGACCTGATAACTATCCAAAGGCACCTGCAACGACACGCAAGCCTGGCGAAATCGATAGGGGAACATCATTGTAAGAATTAACTGTATCTGACGATGCATCCTTCTCTATTAGAGTTACGATCCCGTCCAATTATGGATCTTGGCTGAACTTGTAATTATGAGTTCGGTACTACGACTTCCCACTACTCTATTGCTTTGCTTCCATGAGGAGAGGAGAGTCAATGAAAGGATAATGGAAAATTCCTTTCAAGGATGCAGCGATGGCCAAATTTATCTAGACAGGAGGGGAAGTACAATGGGGACTTTATGCAAGACAATTCCCTCTGTTAGCCCCCAGTGAGCATGAACAAACCAGGTTCTCACAGCATTGCTCAAACACTAAGGCAGATCTAACAGCCAGCCCTGTGCGACGGTGCGAGGCAGCTCTGCCTCCTGAATTCCCTTCAAACCCAGCCATCAAAGCTGCCCAGGTGAACAACAGCTTATTCACAGGGAAAGAAAGGAATTCTTCCCATTCATCTGTTCCTTTATATTTGCCCTACAAGGAAGCTAAAACCAACAACCAAAAACCAACATAGACGTCAATAAAAATATCTTTGTACCTGACATCCAGTATGAGCCTTTTTCAAGAGACTTACAGAGCAGTTGACCTCAAGAGGAATGACATCAAGGCAGCCTTGCAAAGATTTGTCTGCTTGTCATTAAAACAGTTTTCCATCCTTTCCTGTGCCCTATCACCCCTTTTCTAGTGGAAGCTGAACAAAACCCAAACTTCAGTGACTTTTCCAAAGTACCCAAGGGCTGTTACAGTCTGCCCAGTGTTCCTGAATAAGTCACTGCAAAAGCTACTCCAGTACCTTGGAAACTTGATTCCTGTACCAGCAGTGTTTTGGGACAGCTTCTTTTGTCCCTGTTTGCAACATAACCAATCCCTTCCTCCTATCACACAGGCATGAAGATGATCAGAGGGATGGAACACCTTTCCCATGAGGAAAAGCTGAGAGAGTTGGGATTGCTTAGCCTGGAGAAGAGAAGGCTTAGAGGTGAAGAACTGCAGCTTTCCAGTACCTGAAGGGAGCTGGAGAAGGACATGGAATGACAGGACAAGAGGAAATGGCTTCAAACTGGCAGAGGTCAGGGTTAGAAGGAAGTTTAAGCTTAAGCTTATTGGGAAAAAAGTCTTGACTATGAGAGTGGGAATGCCCTAGCACAAGTTGCCCAGAGAGCTGTGGCTCTCCCTGGATCCCTGGAAGTGTCCAAGGCCAGGTGAGACAGGACTTGGAGCAACCTCAGATAGTGGAAGGTGTCCTTGGCCATGGCAGGGGGTGGAGCAAGGTGATTTTAAGGTCCCTTCCAACCCTAACCATTCAGGGATTCTGATTTTATCATTTTCCCCTGAATGCAGCTGTGTTTGTACCACAAGTAAGGAACTCGGGAACCCTCTCATCCTTTTCATCAAAAGCTCATTTTAAACATGGTGGTGATTTCTCTTTCTTCTAAAACACATAAAAAACAAACCCCAAACATATAAAATTGAAGGCCCACAGCCTTTGAGCAGGAACAACTGCAGCACACCCCTGTGCATGCGTGAGTTTATTCCTGTGCACAACCATCGAGCTGATCAGAGGTGTTGAGGCAATTTCACATTCAAATAAACACACTGGAAGCATTTATGGGAATGGCTCATCATGGAAACAAATGGGGCCTCGTGCTGCTGCGGTGGGCACCGAAATCTATCTGGCTGCCACGCTCTGCCGAGGCCCGGCTCCCCGCACAAAACAAATGGAGGGAGCAGACCCACTGTGCAATTTTTAAATTGCTTCCCAACGGAGTTATTTCCCCACAGTGATTTTTCAAACCCAGTAGCAGCAGCAGCAGCAGAACTCGTCCTCTCCTCCACCAAACAGCTCGGGCTGAGAGTCCCGAAAAAAACCAATCCGGCGTGATGTGACAAGAGGAAATGCGGACACTAATTTCAAACTCCAGATGATATTTCAGTTTCTTGGCTTCTCTAACTCACAAAAAGAGCCTAAAGGGACTTGGGTCTACAAATCCCTGCCCCAACCCTCGTTTTGAATTTGTTCTTTTTAATTGCCTTTGTGCCAAGTGGAAGGCTGGGCAATTTTCATCCAATGAATGCTTTGCATGGGAAATAAAGGGCAGAAAACAGGAGTTTGGAGCAAGGAATTGCCAGGGTAACCATCCCTGACAGCTGCACCAGTGCCAGGATGAGGACAGACACAACCACTCCCCACTAGTGCAGCTTTGGGGAAGTGCCAGGGCATGTGGAGGGTAACTGATATTAGAAACCATCAAAGAAACCCAGAACCTCAGCAACATCACTGGGAAATGGGATTTACGGCTCCTGCACGGTGCTGCATCACACAAACTACACATTTTGGGACGTGCTTACCACCACAGACTGGTGTGGCTATCCTTTAGACTCGGGCAGTGTCAGACACCATCACCCACGGGACAGCCAAGGTGCTCAAGCATTTCTTTTCCCCTGGCACCAGTGTGCAACCACAGCGACCTTTCGTACCTTTGCTTCGCCTCCGGCTCCGATACTGCTCCGTGTAGAAGGTGAGCTGGGTTTCATCGTCTGCCTCTGAGCCAGAGTTGCCTTTGGCACGTCCAAACCCGATCCCACCTGCAGGCAATAGAGAGGAAAAAATCAGCCCTGGCAGCTGGGATGCTCAGGAGCAGGTGGAGCCAGGAGCTCCTCAGCAGAGCTGAGGATTTGGCCAGCAACCCCCACTCCTTGCTAAGGTTCTTTGCTTGGGGTCACCAGTAGTGATCAGGAATTTTACCACTCATTATTTCATCAAAAATCAAGACCCCACAGTGTCCATGGTGATGTGAATGTAAGAAGACACTTCCTACCCTCAGAAATAAAAACACAAATCTATTTCAAGGAACTTACAAAGAAAACCCCTGAGTGTGGCAGCTGCTCTCCCCAAGGACACCTGCATGATGAAATGCAGTGAATTTTAGCAAACCCAGCAAGGACAAATAGTACAGGGGAAATACAGCCCTTAGGGGGCACACATGACCCCCCTGAGTGTTTTTCCTGCTCCTCAGCACCCAATTTGGCCCATCTGCTTCCCTGGTTTGCTGTGACAGCAGCATTCAGGATGGCAGGAGCAGGGCTGGGCCATGGTTCACCCGGCCTCCTCCTCTCCAGATATGGTGTGGGATGCAGCAGGAGCCCAGCTGGCTCCATCCCCAGACCCACCAAGAAGCAATGGATACTTAAAAAGCACCACAGACTCTAATTGGCAGAAGTCCTTCAATCTTTGCAGAGCTTAAAGCAAAGAGGCCTCTGGGGATTGACAGTGGCCCTTTAAACTGCCATTAAAATATTTTACTGTTTTTAAAAAATCTTTTATTCTAGGCAGCAGCACAATTTCCCCATTTCTTGGCAGGAGAACAGAAAATGAGCGGTGCCTTCTGCCCTCTGAAATCCTTAATCACAGCGATGAGAGGTGGCTGGCAGGAGCCAGAGGGACGCCAGGAGCTCGGCACGTGGCTGCTGCCCTGGCCATGCCCTGACCTGGCCGGGCAGTGCCCTCCAGGGTAGTCTCAGCAGCAGGGCAGGAAGGGGCTCTGCTGGCTCCTTTCCTCCTGGAAGCAGCAGGAAGGGTCAGTGCTTGCACACAGCAGCATTTAGTGCTTGGGCAGGGGGGGTTTAAAGATCCCAAACCAGGACCCATCATCAACCCCTCTTCAGCCACAAACACCACAAAAAACATGATGCACCTGCACCAAGGGGTTTGAGAGACACAGCAGAGTGGTAAGTCTAATAAGACTTATTTGCATGAGTGAGGAAAATCTTAATTAACCTGGGCTTCTAACACAGGCTTTTGGGCAACCAGCCAGGGCTGCAGCCCTGCTGCAAATCCCCTTCTCACTGAGCAGGGGCTGCTGCAGTGGCCAGGGCTGGGGGACAGACACCAGCTATGGAAGAGCCCCCCTACTGCTGAGAGCTCAGCACAGCCATTGCCCCTGCCTGGGAGAGGAGCTGGACGCTGCCTGTGCAGGCAGGACATCCCTCTGTCACCTTCCCATGCACCAGAGCTGGCCCCTTTTGCACAGGCAGATGGCTGGGGTGGACAGAGGCACGACGTGGTGCTCTCTGTGCTGTCACACCCCTCTGAGGTGACCAGGCAGCTGGCACAGGCAGCAGCTGCTGTGCCAGCCCCCGGCCCAGCCCCCTCCGGCCACTCTGCGTTTGTGTGCCGGCTGCGTCCCCGTGATGGATGGAGCTGACATGTTAAATTACTCAGGCTGGATGTCTTCAGAGAGCTGGTGACAGCGATATTGCATTTTCTGATTACCCAGCACTGAGCAGGATGTATAAATACAGCAGTGGTGAGACCCGGCGCAGGTCCCCAGCCCGCAGCGGAAGCGTCTCCTCTGCCCCAACATGCAGTGCCAGAGGTCAGCCTGGCAGCACGAGCCTGGGGCACACACATGGCTGCCAGGGAGGTGCTTTTACACCTTCGTGCCATCAAGGATGCTCGACCACATCTCAGTGGTGGTTTTGAGGATCTCAGAACCCAGTTGAGGCAATCTGGAGGACACAGGGACACTAATCCTCAAGTAATCCTGCCATGAACCTGATTTCATGTTTAACTGGCCCCAAAATCTGACCAAATTAGCCCAGTGAGGCATTTACAACTGGGGCAATGCCTCCTTTTGCAGGTCCATTACCAGCCTGGGTCATAGGCTGCTCACCAGGGCCTGGGGCTGAGCATAAACATGATGGGGCCAAGGATGCTCATGGCAGAGAGCACCCACGAGCAATTACTGATGAACAAGGACAGCATGCAGGTAAAGCCAAGCAGTCCTGCCTGCTAACATTCCCTTTCCTTCAGAAAGAGGGAGAAAAACACCCAGTATCAGAAAATTAAAATATCCTAATCACTGCAATTGGTTATAAACTGGAATAAGATGCTTAAAAGCACCTTATTCCAGTTTATAACCGATTGCAGTGATTAAGATATTTTAGTTTCCAGAGAACAGGGAAATGGCAGTTTCGAAGGGCTGAGTATCAGTAATGCACTGGCAACTCTCTCCAGCAGCTCTCACAGGGAGGTACACCCTCTTTACACCCAGTTTACTCCTGCTTTTGAGACCGGAGAAAAAACAAAGCTACCCTTCCTCACCCAACCCATCTCCTGCCCAGCTCGTTCAGCAGGGGCAGGAGGCAGGCGGGGAAGGGGAGCTCAAGGAAGATGCTCTTGTTTCTAATCCTGTTTGCAGATTTACAAGCTCGTTAATCCCTTCAAATAGATCTCAGCTCAGGCAGGCGCCGGGGCAGGGCGCTTGTTCTGAGTGCAGCATTAATTTAGTGGGGAGCAAGGTGGGGTGCCAAGGCAAACACCTCGTTATGGTGCAATTAAAGATGGTCCCGTTAATGCAGAGTGGGGATAAGGAAATAAAATTCAGGAACCAGAGTTATCCCCAACGACTTTTTGTTAGCTGAAGCCACATGTATATTTTCAAAAGCGAGATTTTTGTCTTTAAAGAGGAAATAAAGAACAAACGTGACATTTTTAATCCTTTCCCTGAAGCCAGGAGGTCGTAGAACATCTCAGGGAAAGAGCTAGAGATGTAAAAGGAATCAAAACTGAGTTAAAATAAAGAAATAAGTAACAGTAGCTGTTTGGATAACTCCTATCTGAGGCCAAGCTGACCTCAGCTACTTAATCCTGCAAAGTTGGATGTTATAATGGAAGTGGAAGCTTAGTTTGTCCCCGGCGGTGCCACCTTGGGTGACATCTCTGTGATCTTTCTGCCCTGCAGCCACTATCAATGGAAAAAAAGATTCTCCACATCCTTTTCCTCCAGAAAAAGGGCAAATCCCTGCACATACCACAGAATTCAAGACCCACAACTTCCCTCATCGACCATGTTGGGTTCACCCCATTCCATGCTCACTCACCCCGTGCAATGTTGCCTTCTGGGGGTTCAACAAGGCCCTCTGTTCCCAGGCTTCCCAGGAAAAACTGGGTGAGGAATGTCCTCCCCAGCACAGCAGCAAAGTCCATGCATTAAGAGCTGGCAGGACAATACAACGAGCTACGTGGAAATTTTCAGTTCAATTAATTTAACCCTGAAAAGAGCACCAGAAAACTGGGGGGGGGGGAACAAAAACCCCAAGTATGGAAGTATGGTCAGAGAAAGGTAAATTAGATGCAGATTTAAGGAGAAGAAAAAAAAAACCCAAACATTTTCTTTTGAAACTTACCCAGTCAACACCAAACTCATAAAAGTATAAAGAAAAAAAAGCCCTTTAAAACAAAGCACCCTGTGGCAGGGGTATGTTCAAACACACTGGCTTCACATACAGCTGGGGAAAACTCTTCCTCCTCACCAGCCTTCCCTCTTCCTTCTGTCTCCACCCAAAACACCACCAGTGCAGGAGGTGCAGCAGCCAGGTGAGAGCTCCATGGGCTTCCACTGTGGAAAAACTGGCATGATGCTGACCCCAGACAGCAGCCCTTGCACAGCCTGATTTCCACCAAGGACCAACTCAAAGAGCTGGACATGATATCATGATTCAGGTGAGGTGAAAGCCCCCAGGTGAACTCCAGAAAAGCCTCACCAGCAACATGTGATGCCCCACAGGCACCACAGGACAGTCAGACAGGGCAAGGTGAAAGCAGAGGTGTCCTGGCAAAAGCAGGACCACGGATGAGCCCAGCTGAGCCCCAGCTCCTCCCTCAGGGACCTCTGGCTAACTCAGGGCATAGCCAAGACCTCCAGACCACAAGAGCTGCATCCCCTGCAGGCAGCACATCGTGTCTCAGGAGAAGGACCATGATGGGTTATTCATTCCCAAATCCAGAGTGTTTTTAAAGCCCTGCCCCAGGAGAGGGCACCAGACCCCCTCTCTGCGCAGAGCAGCCACCCCCGGGGCCAGCTCCCAGCCCGGGCTGGGCACACAGCTCGGTCCCTCAGCCAAAGCCACAGCTCAGCCCCTGCCCTGCCGCCTCTCCCCAGGGCATCGCTTCCCGGCTCTGGGGCAGCCAGGCTGGGATGCTCCGGGGCTGCGTTTCAGGATCAATAAACGCTCTGGAATGCAGCATCCTTCCCTCCAGGTCTGCCAACCCCCAGCAAAGACTTCTTCCTTCCAGCCCAGCCCTCCCACCCTCGGCTCTCTCCATCCTCACTGTCCCTCAATTATTTATAAGCTCTGGATGTGCTTCACTCCGTAGAAGTGTTTAGGGAGAAAGGTTGTATGAAAGAGTCATTAGACAAAATAAAGTTATATGGCATTGTAAATAGAGAGGGTGGTGTGGTTTGGTGGTTTGTTTTGTTTGTTTTTTTGGGTTTTTTTTGTTAAGTAAATCTACTTGGGAAAACAGCACCTTTCCCAGCGCTGCTGGAAACACTCAGGGCTAAATCAGATTTAATGAGGAGCAATGGGCAGCAGCTTATGCACAGTCAGAGCAGGGAAGTAAAGCAAGGCAAAGTTTATCCCTGATTTGTTTCCCTTGGGCTGGGGATCAGGTTTGGATGGTTTATCCCATCCTGAAGCAGTAGCACTCGCAAACCCTTTCAGAGCCTTTCCACAGAGGAGGAAATCCTTCTGCTATGTGCATTTCCTGCAGGGAGAGTGCTCCAACTGTAGGGCTTTGATGAGGTTAAACATTAATTAAATCAAACCACAAGAAAATAATTACACACATGCATCCATCAGGCTGACTTGTCACTACTCAGAAACAAAGTTGGATGCAAACCCCATCAGCGGAACTGTCATGAGGCCGTTAGAAGGAAATGAATGTATCCCAAATGGACAATTTCATTTAGGGGGAGGAAAAAACAACTCTCGTGGATTGCAATGGATTAATGAGGCAAAGGGCTTATGTTTGCAACTGGATGGAAAATGTAAACATCCCCAAGTTGTGGTCTCATCCTTTACCCTGAAGGGCTGTTTGCACTCCAGCCACTTGCCTGCCGGAGGCACAGGTAACCACAGGCTGTAAAAACAAAACCTCCAGCACAGAAGAAGCCAGGGAATGGGCAGGGAAAGGCATGGATCAGCCCAGCAACAGCACCCAGCCACCACCTCTACAAGGAAAAAGATATTTAAATTAAGAGGAAAAAAGGATGGATGGGATGGGGCTGTGCAGAGCAAGATCTCCACTGGAGACATTGGGACTGCCTGGCTTTTGGGGGATCTCTGAGGACTGAGAGCTTAAAATCTCTTCTTTAGGCTGTGCTTATGAAGGATCTCCATGGCTGAAGACACTGAGAGTCAGAGTCCCCTCTTGAAGCCCATGGGGTACATTCTGCCAAAGGCTCCTGACCCCTCACAGACTCTGGGCACAAAACAATCTCATTTTCTCATACTGAGGAAACCAGTGAGGAGAGATGGAGAGGGGTGCTCGTGTCCTGATAACCACTGACTTCCCACGGTCACTAACAGGCAGAGAAACCCTGGGGAGGTGGGAAATGGGGTGGGGGTGTCTCCAGAGACTGAGGACAAGCCAGGCTGGCTCAGGGCCACACTCTGCTCACACTCAGCCAGAGGCTCTGCCTGCAGCTGGGCACTGTGTCTCCTCCTAAGCCCAGCTGCAAGGATTAACTGACTTGTTCCATTAGTGACCAAAAAGCCTCTTACCTCCAGTTCAGAAATGAAATAAAAACACACACAAAAGAAAGTAAAAACAAAATAAAAAGAAAAAAAAAAAAGAAAAAAAGAAAAAGAAAAAGAAAAATAGGCTGGAGCAGGGAATCAGGGCAACTTTCCCTGACAGTCCCTGTGGACCCCAAAGCACCCACACTAAAATCCAGAGACAGGCATTTGAATAACTACTAGAAAACAAACCAAATAATTTAAACCAGTTAAAGAGTCAGAACATTTTCTTCACACTAAGTAAATAATTTATGGGCAGAGCTATAATAAAAAAAAGCCCTCTCCAGGCCTGTATCGCAGGAAAACATATCAGGAATAAAAGATCGCATTTCAGACTCATAAATAAATGAAAAACAAAACCAAGAGTAAACAGAAAGAAAAGTATTTCCTTCCCAGCTCCCAGAGCTGACACAAAGACCCTCATTGCACTGTTCAAGGGACCTTTATCCCCATCACCCCTGAAGGGATCTGATATCTCCTCCTCCTCCAGAGATGGAGACCTGGACCTCAAAAGGCACAGCCTTTGTGTGGTACAGCCTTTAGATCCATGAATGCTGTGCTCCCACTCTCTGTGCAGCCCCTAAAGCCCCCAAGCATTGGGAAAGCAGAAAGAAGAGACGTCCTAATAATGTGAGTGACAGCCAAAATGAATTTCACCCATTCATGAAATTAAAACCTGACAAGAAATTATTTCATTGTGTTTCAGCTGGGGCAGCTGACAGGGACTCTGGGCTTGCAGCAGGATCCCCTGGAGTGGACACAATGTGACACAAGTCACAGGCACCTCCACCAGCCCACCCAGAGGATGCTGTGTGGGGTTTGTCCCTCTCTCATCCCACCACAGAGGAGCTCTGGTGTCCCCAGGCTCAGCAGTGAGGGTGAGGAGGCTCCCACCTTCCTCCCCAGCCAAGCTCCTCTGGCCATGGCTGATGCCTTGCTGTGGCTACCTAGAACAGAGGCTAGACAAGATGAAGACAATAAAAGTAGGTATTTGTAGTAATTACATATCCTCTGAACAGAGAGAGACATAGTTCTCTCCCAGGATTTTAGAAGCCGTGGGAAACTTAGAGAGAAGAATTCAAACAATTATTATCTCACTTTCTGTAACCATTGTTTATAGATATGATTCTCCAGAGTGTGCTATTTATAGTTCACCAATAGTGTGAGAGAAGATTCCTAAAGGCCAATCAGGTCTTAGGTCCACCGTTGTTTCTGTAAGAACTGTAGATTTCTAATAATAAAGTGTCTTTTCATGCCTTCTGATGATGGAGTCTCTGTATCACCCTTGGCTGTCCACAGTACCCCTTCAGTGATAGGCATTTATTAAAGGCCTCCAACAGCTACACCTTGGGCAGTCAGAAGCCTCCCAGAGGCTGCACCCAAGCTGGACAGTGGTCACGAGTTTTTCAGACAGATATAAATTTGGTCTATTTGCATATCAGGGATTAATCTTCTAATTACATCTTCAGGTGATGAAGCCATACACCCCAAATATACCCCCAATTCACTTCTGTTTGTACTTTTTGTGGTCTGAGGCATCAGGGTGTCCTTGGATTTCAGGCTTAGAAGGATTTCTTTGTCTGATCAAAACATGAAGACTGTTGCTAACACTTCATATGGAGTTTAGAGTCATACACTAACGCGGTACAGGATTTGTAAAACATAAAAGCTCAAATCCTAAGGTACCGTGACTACATACCTCTGTCACTGTCATATTTTCTGGAAAAATCCCTTTGCCAGGATTTCTCTCCTAGGAAGCTGAGAAGCCTCAGAGAAAAAAGAAAACAATATTATCTCATTCACTTCTCCTGTGTTTTGCTGCTTTGGAATGTGGTTTGGACATTGTTGACCAACAGGTGCATGTTTCATTGGTTGCATGTGAATTGTTTTTTACTGATTGGCCAATGATGACCAAGCTGTGTTGGACTCTGGAAGAGAGAGTCACGGGTTTTTCATTATTATCTTTTAGCCTTCTGTCTGTATCCTTTCTCTATCCTTTAGTATAGTTTAGTATCGTTTAGTATAGTATTCTTTAATATAATATAGACCATAAAATAATAAATGAGCCTTCTAAGAACACGGAATCAGATTCCTTCATTCCCTTCAGTGACGGGGACCCAGCAATCACCACGTACCTCGGGGCCGGCTGCGGCGTTTCCGTCTGCCCACGGAGGTGCTGCGCAGCGCGGGCTGCAGCTGCCCGATCTCGATGGGCGTGTTGGTGCGGAAGCTCTCCTTGAACTTCTGCATCAGCGACTCCACCGTCTCCTGCGTCACCTCGGGAGCTGCAACACCAGCAAAGGGGCTGTGGTTACAAAGCGCCAGGGCCACCGTGTCCCCTCTGCCCATTAAACCTTGAACCTCTGACTTCACCCACAGGGACCCATCTGGCATTTTTCAGTTCTTACCAAAGCCACCCATACTAGAAAATTGTGAGTTTACAGAAATTGTGTTTTCCATGCTGCTTTCCTGTTGGTATTATACTGCAAAAGTTCCATACTGTTGTGTCCTTATCACAAAAGTTTCATTCCTTCCTGGTGTTTTGTCATGGGCAGCTCTTCAGAGCACTAACTCTTTCTTCCTCACAAAGTAGCCAACTGACTCCAGTTCAGCCAACCCACTCTTTTACAGCACCCAGTGCCACACCAGGCCATGCAGCAGCTTCCCTTCCTTGTCTCTAAATCCCACATGTAGGACACAGTTTGTGGTGGTTGGGGTGGGGCTGGCCCAGCCTCATCCCCTGTGGCACAGCTGTGAGCAGCACTGACAGCAATGAGCCATGGAGTGCCCAGGTGTGATGAGCAACCACCAAAGGAACAGAGGGCACACAGGGGCAGTGCATGAGCACGAGGGGGATAAAAGGTTGGGCTGAAGGACAAGAAGGGTGACACTTGCAGCATTCTGAGGAGGTATGAGGTTACTTTGTATGGGTTGAAGCTTTTTGAAATTGTATGGTGATACCCTGTGTATCATGGCTGTCTCAACTGTGTCATGTGCTGTGACACCCACAAGTGATGAGGTGATGTCCTCAGCCTCCCCAGGGTGCTTTTGTACCTCTCTGGGCTGCAGACATGGTTCTGAATTCTGCTGGGGCTTTTGGGAGAGGGAGAACCAGAGAGCAGATTGGGATGGCTCTGGAGAGGATCCCTCAACACAGTACTGGGAGACAGAGAGAGAGCATCCACCCAGTGACATCAGGCAACAGAGAAACAAGGATCAAACCCCCTGCCTGAGTTAAGTGCCAGCAGTGGGAACCATTTCAGGAAAGCTACAGAAAGAGAGGGAGCTAAGGGACCAGCTGTGTAATGTCTTTGAATTTTCCAGTACCGGCTCCCCCAGGAACCACAGATCAAAGACAGAGCTCCCCAAAGCCCCCAACGTTTACGGTAGGCAGAGCTGAATCCTGCAGTGTCAGATGCCCCAGCAGCCAGCATCACAGGAGGAAAAAATATATCCAGAGCAGAGAAAGGTCTCCAAAGAGCACCCACTTCCATCCCCACAGCACACATCCCCCTGATGTGCCAGGGAAGGATGCTGTTGCAGCACTGGGGTGGCTCAGCCTCCTGCTGCCATGTTCACAGAGGGAAGCTCAACCCTGCAGCTCCCTTGCCCAGCAGAATGCGTGGCAGGGCTTCCCCTGAACAGATGGAGAGTTATCCAGACCTTGGGGCTGTGTGACACAGGACTCGTGGAGGTGGAGCAGGGAGCTCTGGAGTGGCTTGCACAGCTGAGGCTTATTTACCAAAAGGAGGCCAGGAGGAGAGCACAGAGGGAGGAGGAGGAGGAGACCATGCCTTCAGCGAGGTCACAGCAGTCTCAGGGCCCTTGCTGGGCTGATGGGACCGTGGTGACTGTACCCATCTGGCCACCACGCTGGCACAGCCATCCTGAGGCAGCTGCTCCCACACCTGTCAGTGGAGCAAGCACCAAGAGGAGGGGAGGGGGGTCCCTCAGCCACTGGCTGTTTGGGATGATGCGACAAATACCACAGGAATTGGGAGCAAAGGGCTGGTGCAGCTCACTGCTCTGCACAGGTGTGCCAGCACATTGTTGGCTTCTCTGTGCCCTTGAGCTCAGGGGTTTGGAGAAAGGGAATCAGGAGGGAGGACAGAAAAGTAAAGCAGAGGAGAAAAAAAAAAAAGGAAGGGGAAAGAAAAAACAAATGAATGAAGGGAAAATGAGAAATTAGAAAAGACCCTTGTTGACATGATGTCAGCAGAAAGAGTTTGGCATGGGTGGGCAGCATAGGAAAAAACCCTCAGTGACAAATGAAAGACAGCAGTGCTTCAACTGTGTGAGCATGAGGGGTGAAGGATGAAGGGAGAGCCCTTCATGCACTGCCAGCAGTGCCAAAAGGGAGAGAGAAGAGACCACTGCACCATAATGGAATGAGACAGCACTTGCTGGGGCTGTTCATCACATCCACGAGACAGACAGGCCACTGCAAACCAAACTGCCCTCTGGGCCTCCCCACAGCAGCCCTTGGAGGTTCCAGCTGGTCAGAAAAAGATGGGAAGAAGCACTACTGTGGGGTAGACAGTGGCTTTAATAATTTGCTTTAAGTACAGACCAGCCCTGAATTGGTCAGGCAGTTGGATTAAATGACCCTTATAGCTCACTTCCAGCTGAACTGTTCCATCCTACACAACCCTGCAAGCCCCACTGGACTGCCTGTGCTGATGGGGAGTCCGCCAGCAACTCCTGGCACCTCCACAGCTCCCACATGCTGCTCCCCAGCACGACCAGCACGACACAGCCACGTCAGCAGTGCCCAGGCACCAGCTCCTCCCAGCACTGCCCAAACATGACACATTCCAGAGGCGACAGCACTGTCCTCCCCTCCAGCACAGCTTGCCAAACGCCTTCTCTCCCCTCCCCAGCTTCCAGGATAAATCCACCCGGGCTGCTGAGCTCACATCTTCGTCACTGTGCTGAGAGATTCTCCATCCAGCCTGGCAGAGGTGGTGGGATCCACCCCGAGGTTTGGCACAAGGCTATGATCTCCATCTCCCCCCAGGAGCAGGGGAATCACGAGGCTCTCCAGCCCCCACAAAATCAGCTTCCCTCTCTGGCAGCACTTTAAGGACACAGCTGAAGGTCACCCTACCTTTGCAAAGCACAGCACACATTCCTGACGAACACCTCCCTCCTGTCCACCCCCATATTCTATTTGAAAAGTGATTTGCTCTCCTCATGGCTCCCCTATTCGTTTGCACGTCTCCCACAAAACAATTCCTACCCAGAGCCATTCTCTCCTCCTTCCTTTCTGCTGGCACAAATTGCAGTGGGAAAATATGTTGTTTGGCTTAAAAATTACAACAACAACAACAACAAAAAAAGTAGTCATCAGCTGAACAATATGAGCAATGTTTGGGTAAAAATACGTTGCAATGGAGATGGGAAGCAGCAGCATTTATTTCAGCACAGCCAGGAGAGCTTCACCCTCCCAGACACACTGGGTGGGTATGGGGGGCTGTTCTGGGGACATGCCACAAGCAGGACCTCACCATGCCAGGAGGGATTCCCCATCTCAGAGTCCCAGGCCTGGATCAGTGCAACCACTCACAAACCCTACTGGAGAGATGAACTATTTGTGAGCCCCCACCAGCTGTGCTTGGGTGTTGTCTCCACTATTCCAAGACATTCTCTAGGCACTACGAAGCCTCTCTGACTGTGCAACCTGTTCCCAGCCAGCAAGGCCAGGCAGTGATGGAAACACACCTTAGCTCTCAGGAAAAAGCTCTCAGATTTGTTGAAGTGTTTCAGTCCTCAGACGTGGCCTTGAGGACCTCAGTGGAGCAGCTTCTCCACAAACTAGGCTCAAACCTCATGGTGCCATTGGGTGGTGGGAGAGCTGGACAGTCCTACAGCTTGGGGTTTGCATCTTATTAAAACAGAACAGTGAGGTTTATGGTCTGCAAAGGTGCCAGCTTCCATGAGCCTCAAAGTCTTTGGTGTCTGGCTTAAAGGTTCTTTTACTGGAGCCACAACCACCCGTGCTCTCCTCACACAGCACCTGCACTCCCACAGCTGCAGGAGGACAACTGGCAAGGCAACAGCAGTTTTTATCAGAGCTTCCCACACTAGGCATGGACTAAAACACATTTTTATAAAATACAGGTTTTTAAACATCTGGTTTTCCCATTCCTCTCTTTGATTTGTGGCTGTCAGAAGGCAAGTTATTGATCCCTCAATATTAACAGTGGCCACAACACTCCCAGAGTTTCAGGGAGAGGAATAACTCCAGAGCGTCTCAAGAGCTGCTCAACTGAGCATTTTGCAACAAGACAAACTCAATCAAGGATTAAATGGAAAAAGTTTGGGCACAATTAGAAGCCACGGTTAGTGGGGTTTCTACCTCCTGACCTGCACGGTCCTGTGGAGGACGCAGCCCCCTCACCTCAGACACTGGCTCTTCTCAAAGACTCTCCTGCCCTTTCACTGACTACTTCCAGTATTTTTCACATCTGCTTTTTCTAGGCACAGGGCAGGGGACTCTCCTGGGAACCACTGACTTGGGTTCTAAAGGTCTAATTCATCATCACGTCCCTAACACACTGCGGGAACACCAGGAAAGTGCCAGTTTAATAACATTATAATTGTTTCCTCCAAATCAACACCCTGATATTCAGCAAGCTCATTTTGATGTTTCTCGATCAATATTTTAGAAATTTGTGTTCCACAAAGTATTTCAAGAAATTGACTTTCTGATCCTATTTTGGAACAAGCATAAATTTCACAATACTGGAAGTTTTCCACATGGTGGAAACCCTGATTTCTCACCAGCTCTAAATAATGGGTGTTTGTTGCTTTTCGAAGCATGAAATAACTAACGGTGTTTGTTCTGAGACTGGGATGTGGACTGATTTTCAACAGTGCCACCCTGAAGGTACTGAGCTCCACAAAGCACAGAGCTTTAGTAGCATAAAATTAGGTAATTACACTGATGCTGATGTGATGACAGTGGGAGAGATTTGTACAACAGCTTTGCATGTACCCAGAGGAAAACACATCTGGGGAGCCACATCCTGCCACAGAGCACAGGAATATGGCAAAGGCAGGAGGAACACTGTGAACTTCACCTCTCCAGCCATCAAACCTGTCTTGAGCAGAAGAGCCTGTCCCCTTTGGTCCCCTGACCTCCAGCAGTCCATGTCAAGTGCCACTGTGTCCAAGAAACACAGGGAAGCTGCTGGTTGCATTCCACAACCAACTCAGGACATATATATCAGTTTTATTTAAATACATAAACATATCTGCATAGATATACTTTTATTTAAATGTATATCTCTATATATGGAGATATATATATACAAAAAAAACATCAAAAGCAGAGATGAAGGAGGATCTGCAAATAGCTCTTTTATGAACTGGGGCTCTCACACACAGCAACAGAGGGAGAGAGGAACCCAGGAGCATTTTGAAAACAGCCTTGTATTCCGTGTTGACTTTTTCTTTCTTCTCTCTCCTGGCCCTTTTTGTTGAGTTTTAAAATATAGGCTGTATACATTTTTTTAGCACTGCTATTAATACATAGCTATTAATACGCAGCTATTAATACATTAATAGATTATTATATACATTAATAAATCTGTCGCTATAAAAATAGATCTTTATACGCAAAAGTCTGATTTCAATTGCAAATTGGAGGGGGAGGGAAGCAGAAGAAAAGATAAAGTTTTATTCAAGATGTCTCCTTTGAAGGAAACTGAACAAATGTACTTTCCTCCTTCATATATTCATGAGATGACTGCTTCCCTACCCTGTTCTCCACCACCCTCAGCTCCGGGCTCGGAGCCAGCACAGCCCTTATCTGGTACGAGGCAGGGGAAAAAAAAAGTCCTGATAGGATCAGAAGTTTTCAGTAGTTTAACAAATCTGGGAAAAAGTCTCCATTGGGTTCTAATAAAGCTTTAGGAGCGTGACGGGAACAGGGATGCTGGGAAAGGCTGGTGTGCAGTGGGGAGGGATGGAGAACAGCATCCTGCAGCTGGGACAGGGAGCCCAGGGCACCCCAAAACCCTCCTGGACATGCACCCACTCTTTGCTTTTCACCTTCATTGCCAAGCTTTGCCATTTCCCCCATCTGCATGGAGCAGGACAGAACATCTGCAGCTGCCATGCTCACTGCAGCTGGGTGGGCAGGAGCTGGCGGGACCCCCATCCCGCTGGGAAGGGATGGGCAGAGCCGGAGCCCACGGCAGCACCCACCCGGCACCGGCTGTCCTGACCCTTCTTCATCCTCTCTCCAGTCACGGCGCTCAGTCACTTCCCAGCTAATTGCCTCCACTCATGTGTGCAAACTCACCGTTTACCGGGAAATGTCACGGAATGTTAATTTCATTGGGAATGCGCTTCCATGTTTTTATGATGGGAAATGAATAAGCATTGTATTAATAGCATAATTTCCAACTCCAGCCGCAGTCGTGGCCCCGTGGATGGATGCTGTGAGTTACTCATCACCCTGCACCTTCCCTGCCTCTCCAGCTCCCTCCTTTCCCTCCCCCTCTCTTCCCCCACTTCTCCTGTTGGTAATTAAGATAATGCAGTGTAATTATAAACATATTAGGAAAGATCAAACGCTGAAGAGCCGCGGTCCGACAGTCCCGCCTCTGCCTCACACCTCTGCCTGGAGAGCACCTCTCGAAAACTGATGGGTCCCTGCACTCCTGGGGCTGCTCCAGCTGCTCCTTCCCAGGAGCTGTTTCTGGCCAGGCAACCCTCAGCTCTTCAACAGGGCAAAGACTTTCTAGCACACTACTTCCCTAATATGTACAGGGCATTTATTTCTTTATCCTCTTTGTCCAGCAAAGAAAAACTTTTGGTGGTGGGGTGCTGCCTCATCTCCCCGCAGGCCAGCACTGAGGAGGTCCAGTCCAGCAGAGACTCCATTTCCCATTTTTGCAGCTCTAATAAAACCCTTAACTTAGGGTTTTTTTAAGAGACATCATAACTTTTTTGCTTAGGTAGCCAGCAGAGAGGATGAGGGAAGATGGGCAGACCCTCAGTATCAGCTAATGCTCCTCAAGTTATCAAATAATTGAAAAGTTAAATAAGAACCCTCTGGAGGAAGCTTCCCGATTTGGTGCTAATGGGCACATGGAACAGTCGGGGCTAATGTTGCGTGGAGGAGAGACACTGTCTCCAGAGCACAGAGATTACCTCCAGCTCCCTCCCTCCACCACACAGCTCCTGCAGCTCTGCAGAGCCAGAGGAGACACTGCCCCATGGAGCCTGCTGGGATGGGGGCTTGCTGAGGGAAGGAAAAGGTCCCGTCCCCATCTGTCTGAGGAGCCACTGCTGGAGGACAAACCTGGCGGCAGCAGCACTTTGTCAAGTGAGTGTGAGCAAGTGCCAGCACCCCAAAGGATGGGCGTGGGCAGGACAGGGCTCCAGCAACACCCACAGCTGGCCAGTATGGGTGGGAAATGTGCCACAGTGGCCCCCAGCCAGTCTCCACCACTCCCCAACTCCGTGCTCAGGAGCATGGTGCAGAATGAACTTTTTAGTTAGAAAATACATTTCCTCTGCCCAGCGGACAAAGTGACATTTTTCACAGTACTGACAGTGCTGTGCCATGTGTCAAGATGAATGAGGGAGTGATGCCAACGCACAGGGGAAGGACAAACTACCAAAATCTCCCAATGTGGCCAGGAGATTCAGCTCCAAAAGCAGCGCCAAAAGGAACAACAACCTCCTGCACTGGGCAGGACATGGGTGGAGACAGCAGGCAGGAGAGAATGAGCTGAGAGCTGGTTTGTTAGCTGAGGAGAAGACCTGGGAACACCCAAAAAGCCCAGGATATCAAAACCAAACCTATTCCAAGCCACGCAGGTGAAGTGAGGCTGAGAACTGCCACACTCACGGGACCCAGTGGGAGAGTCGCAGCAAACGCCATAACTCAGCGGGGCCGTCAGAAAGGATTGATTTGAAGCACCTTGTTAATAAGTTTCCTCTCCCACTGGTCCTTCAGGGAGGTCAGTGCCTAATGATAAATGGGACTGGAAGGTGCCTGCAGACCCAGTATCAGCACAGGTGCCCAGCCTCAATCCATCTTCCTTAGGAGCCAGCTGACAAAACCGTCTCGGTGCCGCAGCCAGGTAAAACACAACCGATGGGAAGAGGACACGCAAACAGAGTGAAGAGGTGGTGCTGCAGCTGCCCTCCCTGCTCCCTTCTCCATAAAACCCACAAGTCTGGGATGGAATGATGGGGGAAAATCTCCACACGCCAACCGGTGGAGCCACAATACCACTAAAAGGCAAGGAGAAAAAGGGCTGAGTGCTGTGGTGTAAGACAAACCCATCACTCGTTCAGGTGACAGCATCCAGACAAGCCTCAGCTCTGAGCCCCACATCCCCAGGGCTGAGTCCTAACCAGCATCTATGCACTTCCAGTAAAAATGGGGAACGTTGTGGAATTGTTCTCCTTCATCCCACATCCTCTTCTGATCGGTCTGACTTCAGAAACCAGTGGCAAGTTTTCAATCCATGCTGATTCCATGAAAGCACTATCCCTGGAAGTGTCCAAGGCCAGGTTGGATGGAGCTTGGATCAGCCTGGTCTAATGGAAGATGTCTCTGCCCATGGCAGGGGATTGGAACCAGATGATCTTTTAGGTTCCTTTCAGCCCAAATCATTCCAGGATTCTGTGACAGGCCTGGTCAGAGCTGAAGCTCTCCCAGGTCCTCTGCATTGCACACAAGATGCAACCCAGCTGAGAAACTCAGGAGAGGCAAGGACACCTGAGATCCCCCAAGGCAAGTAAACAACCATCTTTTTTTTTTTTTTTTGATTTACCATCAGGGGAAGAAAAAGAGAAAAAAAAAAAGAGTCATCTTGAAGCTAATCTTGGTCAACAACTGTCCCACAGCCCAGCTACACTTTTAAATAATGTAGTGCTTTATCAAACATTCATAGTGATGCACAAAGTGATGAACAATGTGTGCCTGGCATTTATATAAATATAGCTCCTGATGGCTTATTTTCCTTGGACAGCCAACACTTCACAGCTTATCTTCTGTGAGCTTGTGATTTCGCCTGGATGGAAAACACTTTGGACACCTGGGGAATCAGGACTACTGCACATGAAACTGCCATGACATCCCCACTGGACATCTGCAGCCCCAAAAAACTCCACAAAATTCCTCATTCAAGAGCTACTGCTGACTTGAGGTGCCAGAAGTCACCCAGCTCTGGCTGGAAGAGGGGGCAACCAAGGGTATTTCTTCAACTTGGGATATTGTGGAGTGTCAGGGTGAGACGAGTCCAAGCCTTGCAAAGCATCCGGACTTCACAAATCCAGCATCTCTTCAGGATGCTCAGCAAAATGCTGGCATAATAAACCACTCTGTTTCTGTTCCAGTCCCTATGGCCCCATTGAAAGCCACTTTTCCAGCTGCTTCTTCCCTCCTCTGTCTCATTAAATTAATGAGCAGGTTGTAGCAAAGAGAGGGCAGAAAAGCATTAAAACTTCTCAGGAGCCCACCCCACCAGCCTCTTCTCCACAGCAACAGTTGCCATGGGCCAGGAAGAGCCCTGGCTGACCCTAGGTGTTTACACCTTAATTAGTCATTAAGCATGGGCCACAAAACCCATGAGCCAGGAGTTGTGGGGCCAGCAAAAAAAGTCCAAAACCCCAGGAGCTTCCCTGTCCCTCCTGTGCCATTCTTAGAGAGAGGAGTATGTAGGATATAGCCCTTGTGGGAGAGATGTCCTGAGTGTGCTCCCACACATCTGTGATGTGCTTTGATCCACATCCTTGGGGGTGTAAGGGAGGGGAACTGTGTCCCACAGCCCCACCATTCCCTCCCCTCACACTGTCCCCCAACACTGGGGAGGACAACCCACATTTGGGGTGGAGGTAACCATTTCAATGGGATGATCAAAAAAAACCTAAAATTCCAGCCTGGCACCTCTCCATTGAGATCTCCAAAGACAGTTAATACATTAATATATTAATTATGACTGTGTTTATCTCTGCAAAGCACAGCTTTTCCCTGGCAGGTCAGGACATTTTCAAATCCACACTGAAGCCTGAGCTGGCATCACCACAGAACCAAAGACCCAATGGCATGGCTGGCGTAACCTCTCTAACTGGGGCCCTCATTCCCTTCATTAATACATTCAATTCAGCTACAATTGAACATGCTGGGCTTGAAAACAGCTTAAATGTCTCTGTTAACTAGAGACACTACCTAAGCATGTCTGGAAGTGCTTCCCTAAATTAGGAGCCAATTCCTGCCCTGTCGAGCCCCCACCATTTTTTTTTTTTCATTTTTTTTAAGCTGAAAGTTGCAGCTGTTTTTTTTTTTTCAGACAGGACTAGAGGACTGTGAAAAACCACTTTTCACTGGCAAGCTATGAGAATATACATTTTCAAAGGTCCCTATAAATTACAGAAAGAGTTGGCTGGGATTAGAGCTGGGAAAAGCTGATCACGTACAAAGAGGGTCATGATCCCATCAGGTCACGGGGAAGAAGAGCCCCAAGACACATCAGATGCTGGCCTGACGCAGTGTCCCATTTTAGCCTGCAGCCCCAGCAAACGTTAAGCCATCACTTTATTTATTAAAGGCTCAGAAAGCCTCTGGTTAATGCTGGGAATCAGGCTGGAACTGCAGCTGATTCCTCGAGCCAACAGCAGACAGGGGCTCCCAGCCCCAGGATGAACCAGGGATGGCACACCTTGGCACAGCCATGAGCCCAGCCAGGCACCAGTGTCCCTCAGGAACACCAGGCTGTCACCTCAAGGACACCATCATCAGGCCAGACATCTCAGTCCTGTTGCCTGAGTGCTCTCCTTTCTCCAACATGGAAAGCAGCACCATCACCTGTCCATTGTGAGGGCGTCACCCCCAACTCACACCCATCTCCAACTCACTGCAGAGCTCAGGTATTTGCAATCAATAGTAACTCTAGGGGACAGCTTGACTCCCTGCCCTCCTCCTGCACAGCTGACCCCCAAAATGCCCCTTTCCACAGCCCCAACCTCCTACCCTCCAGCCACAGCACTGCCTTACTTCACCCCAGAGGAGTCTCCACTGGAAGAAAAAAACAATTCTGAGATGCAGCCACCAGAACAGCTACTCCAGTGCTGGTGGGGGGCATAGGAGGCTCTCTCTTGCCATCATCAGGATCCTTCCCCTGCTTTTTGCTGTTACCTCAAAGCCATTTGTCTTCCCTGCCTAAATCCCTTCTCCCACAGTTCTCCTGGCCTGCACCACCCAGAGCAGCTTGGCTGTGAGGCTGGGAGGACCACAAGCCCTGATATCAGCAGTTCCCAATATTTCCTTATGCTGCCCTGCCTGCTGTCTGGCTTGGCTCCCTCTCCAGCCCCCAGATGAGGACTGGACCATTAAATGACAGGCCAGGGCTATCGGAGCAGCCAGTGGCAGAGTGGAGCTGGATCCACATCTCCAGGTGCACTCTAGGAGCCAGATCATCTTTCAGGAATGCTCAAAAGCATCTCACTACCACTGCTGAGAAAAGCAGCCATGGATTAAGTAAGAGAAACTTCAGAGGTTTACCTGAGCCAACACAGCAGGGGAGAAGTAACTCCAGGAGAGGAATTCAAGATGAGTGCCCAACCACACCTTTGATATGCCCATGGTATTAATCATTGGAACCATCAGTAATAAGTCCTGTCTCCTGTCTAGACTTGGAAGCCATACCCAGACTGCAGAGCCTGTGAAGCCAGCACAAAGGCCTGCTTGAAATGTTCTTTTTTCAAACATGAAAGAATCTGAGAAATAAAGATGGGTCCTTTGTTGCAGGAGTGGAATTGCAGACAGTCGATTTTCAAGTCTGATTTCTCCTCACTTTTCACCAGGCAGAAGTTCTATTTCTTGCTGATCCTTAAGAGATTTGGTTTGGCAAAATCTCTCTGAGGAACTTGTGGTGATCCCATACTGAGGCTGCTGGACTTTACCTTTGTTTGCCAGCTCCATCACTGTGTATCCAGTGCATCCCAGACAGGGATGGAGCAGAGCCACCTGCAATGGACTGGGGCCCAAAGTGCCTCCAACAGGACTGATGGACAAAAGCAAAGGGCTCCTGCTGCTGTAGGATGAAGCTGTGTTTGTGAGGATGAGAGCTGTGTATATTAAAAGAGCAAAGCACATGAGGAATTCCCGAAGGGATGGAGCTTGAAGCCATCTGCTTGGAAAAAGCAGGAGAGCAGAACTCATGAGGAGCATGGACTGGAAACTCCACAGTGAAGTGAGGACAGAGGCGGTGAGGAAGTGACAACATCTGCACAGATGTACCCAAATTCATAATTATTGAACTCCATGTACATACTGGGGCTGAGTTCAGAGAGGGAGGGTCTCCAAAGCAAAGACTAAGACCCCAAAAAGGGCACCCCACACCAGCAGACCCCACTTGGCACCATGCACACCCACTGAGCACAAAACCCTAGAGACCTTTTAATTGCCAGAGAGAACCCAAACCCACGAGGAGACAGAGTAGTCCCTGCTCCATCCCAGCTCAAGGGATCCTTCTGGATAATTAGGACAGCCTGGCTATTGCTTCCTGCCTCGCTCCATTTCATTTTATTATTAGTAAAAAAAAAAAAATACTACTTTTCTACTTTTCTTCCTAAACTGACTTGGATTTTTCTTCTGTCTAAATTCATCTGGGCTCTGTACAATGTCACCAGGTCAGCTTGTGCTCCTGCTGCAATTCTAATTTTGTCAGCTTTACATTTTCCAGGCAGTTGGGAGATTTTTCTTTCTTTGCTCTTTTTTTTTTTTTCCCCCCAAGTCAAAAATGATTTTGCATAACAGTAATAACGTTAATGGCCCTGCACACTGCATCCAGATTACAACTGCAGCTAGGGAGAAATAAACATCTCATCTTTGCCCTGCTGTTTATCTCCCCACAGCAGAGCCTGGTATCAGGTCAGAACCTGTAATTTCATTAACTTTATCACTCAGACACGCTTGTTGCTAGATGTCATTATTCAGCACATCACTCCTGTGTTTTGTTTGTGCTGGGATTCACTTCAGATGCTCTGCCACCACACGGGAGCATCCCTCCCATCCACATCACTGCCTGAGCTGGGGAGGAAAGTTTGGCTTGCTGAGCCGTGATCTGCAAAACATTTGTGCTGCTCAGGCCCCCTGGGCAGGGACTGCATGGAGCAGAGCCATGCAGAGCAATTCCCTGCCTGATTCCGTGACTAGATACATCCAGAAGTGGTGAATAAAAAAACCTCACAGAAAGAAAAATGGACCCAGCAGCCACCAAGCGTGGGGTGTGCAAATCCCCAGTGATGGGCAGAGCACAGCCCAGCTCCCGCAGTCAGTCAGTGCCCAGCACAGGGGGGAGGCTGCAGCACAGGCAGGTGGAGGGTGAGCAGAACTGCTCCATCTCCACTGGATTTGCCATCCCTGGTAATTAATGCCGGGAAGTGACACTTGAAAGAGCCTGTGCTGACAGCCCCTGTGACGATAGCGTTTGGAGCCCGCTGACAAGTCCCAGCTGATGCCTTATCACAAGGCAGCTCAGCAAGAGCAGCGAGGAGAGCCTTTCCCACGGGAGCTGGCGGATTCCCTGGGATGCAGGCACAGCTCCACAGCCATCCCCAGTGACCACAATGAAACCTGGCAGTGCCAGCTGGGCACCAGGGAACGGCTGATCTCATTGTGGCACTACAGCCACGCTCCAGTTGGGTGTCCCTTAAAGCCTCCACCTTCAATCCAGCTGCAAAGCCATGCCCAAGCAGAACTGGTTTCCAGTCCCTGGGGATCTCCAGGCACCTGGTATCTGTAGCTTCTTCACCCCTCATGCCCTATCCCCAGAGGAATCCAGCTGTGACTGCTGCTCGTGTGCAGGCCAAAGCAGCAGGGAGCAGCATGTCTGAGTCACCACGTTTCCCCTGCATGTGCCATCAGGTCAGAGTGGAAAGCCCACAGCACATCTATTTATACTTGCAGTCTAGAAACCCTAGATCTGAGCCACAGCCACCTCATCCTGGGCAATCCAGGCTCTAAGCAGCTTCAGCAGAGAGGAGGAAGCAGCACAAACCGTAGCTTGGCTCCTTGAGCAGAGCCTCATCCAAGAGGGAAAAGTGCCCATCTGGGAGGAAGCATACGGTGAACTGGCACAGTCTGGAAGGATCAGACTAGGCAAGGCAGAAACCTGCCTCGATCCAAGGCACAAAGCCTGATGGCATCACAAGCAGAGCTGGTGGGAGCATTTGGGAACATCTCTCCCAGCTCAGGTATCCCACAGGCAGCTTCCAGCTTGGGGCAGGGGGTTCAGTCTGTGTAAGTTCATTATTGCCAGTTCCTGAAGCCCTTGGATAGTTTAATATTCTGCTCTAGATCTTGTTTGATATTTTGTTTTGAAGAGCACTGAAATGCAGTTACTGCTGTCTTCCCCACTCACACAACTCTAAATAATTTATAGAAAAGCAAAACAAAGAAGAGAATATGAAAGAGGAAAGAAGGTAGCTCAGTTATGAGATATGAAGGCTTTCATTAGTTCATTCTCACTGAGCAGAAGGTTGAGGAAACATCTCTTAACCCCATGGGCTGGTAACAGCCAGACACACACCAAGAGATACCAACAGGGATGCCCAGAGCAGCACTCAAGGATGGCAGATTGATCCCTGGGCACCTTCAAATCTGTTTGAGCAATAATACCCATCACAATCATCACAGCCTTGTTTAAAAGGAGAAAGGATAGAGCATTTTAAGGGTGGAAGATTATCAACCTCAGCCACCACTTATGACCATCACAAGCGCAGGGAGCTGCTTTAGACACACCACATCACCTAGGCTATCCCTGGCTGCTCCATGGAGCCAAAGAGAGTCCCTGTCCCCATCCCTGCCACCGTGACTGCTAAGTCTGTCGGGAAAGCCCACACAAGAAAGGAAAGATGGTTCAGCACCAAAATCCCTTCCCTGCACAGAGCAAGCCAGCACATCCCTTCCTCGCTCCTGCTGGAGTCACTCACAGCACTAATATGCTTTGCTTTTGTTTATTCAAATGCATTTTACTGTGCATTGCGGGTGAACAATATTAAATGGCTCATAATAACATTTCAATAAGCAGAGGTGGGTGTAGCAGCTTCTGACAGACAGATTTTAGAAATGCAAGCAATCAAGTACGTGTTAGCCGAAATACCCTGGGGAACGCGCTGCTCCCCAGCAGAGCAGAGACAGAAAATCCACAAACCTTTCTTCTCGTAGTCAGGCTTCTCCTCCCCGCCCCGGCCCAGGCTCTCCAGCGTCCTTGTCACCTGGCTGCCAAACTCATCCTCCCTGGTGCTGGGCTCTGCCCGCCGCGGCGTCTCCTCCTCCTCCTCGTCCTCGTAGTCGTCCAGGATGGGGGTCTCCCGGATGGGCACCCCGATGACGGAGTTGTGTGCCTGCAGGCGCGAGTTGCGGAAGCTCTCGCGGGCCTGGGGGCCCAGCAGCACCGAGGGGATGTAGTGGATCTCGTGGGTGGCCTCGGTGCTGGCGCTCTTCTGCGGGATGCGGCGGCGCTTGTGCCAGCGCCGCTGGGCGTACAGGGCCACCATGAACACCAGCAGCAGCAGGAGCAGCGCGATCAGCCCGCCCTGCAGAGAGAGCACAGGGCACTGTCAGCAGTGCGCAGGGCGGGGAGGGGTGGTGGGGTGCTCCAGGGTCCATAGAATCACAGAGTGATGGGTGGATGAGATCCTAAAGCACATCTCATTCCACCCCCCTGCCATGGGCAGGGACACAGAATTCACAGAATCACTGGGTTGGAAGAGACCTTCAAGATCATCAACTCAACTAAACCCTGGCACCCAGTGCCACATCCAGGCTTTGTTAAACACACCCAGGGATGGTGACTGCACCACCTCCCCAGGAAGACCATTCCAGAACTTTATCACTCTTTCTGTGAAAACCTTTTCCTAATATCCAACCTAAATTTCCCTTGGTGCAGCTTGAGGCTGTGTGCTCTGGTTCTGTCAGTGATGCCTGGAGAAAGAGCCCAGCCCACCTGAGTACAGCCACCTTTCAGGGAGCTGTACAGAGTGATGAGGGCACCCCTGAGTCTCCTTTTCTCCAGGCTGAGCACCCCTAGTTCCCTCAGTGGTTCCTCAGAGAGTTTGTGTTCCCAGCCCCTCTCCAGCCTCGCTGCCTCCTCTGGACATGCTCAAGCATCACCATGTCCTTCCCAAACTGAGGGGCCAGGACTGGACAGCATCCACTGGGGCAAGGCTGCTTCACACCCCATCCAAACTCAAACACTTCCAGGGATGGTGCACCCACAACTTCCCTGGACAATCTGTTCCAGTGCTTCAGCACCCTCTGAGTAAACCCTCAGAGCACCCTTCCATCAACAGCCCCTGAACCACACACAGGTGGATTTGTGGAGCAGCCATCTCCCAGGTGTGAGGTCATGGGCAGGTAGATGAGGATGCTAGGGATGGTTTTCAGCTGGGAATAGCACAGTGACACCCCCAGCCCAACTCTGACCATTCTGCCAGGGAATTAGTTCTTTCCACCTCACTCCTTGGGACCCCCAGGACCCCTACATGGGGAGAAAGGGAATGGGGATGATCACAGTCCACCACTTAGAAGAAAAAAACTCATTAAAACAACATTACAACTGTAATCCAGGAGCAATAAAGCCTTAGCAGAGACACACATTTCCCAAAAATGATGGTGCAGCAAATGGCCCCTCACAGGTGATGCTCCCAAGGCATGGTTACCCCAGCTCAAACATTTCTGGTCTGATTTCCCTGTGGTTTCAAGATCAGCTGCAGAGCTGGGGCACAGCACAACATATTCCAGGCTCAGACATTCTCTACAAACCTCTTGTCTTTCTTCTCCTCCAATTTTTATTCAATACAGCTCTCAACAACATGAACAATGAAAATAAAAGTCTTTGGGAAAAAAAAAAACAAACTTCCAAATATCTACATGTACATGGAAGTAGCACATCCTCTCAAGGGAGCCTGGCTAGGGAGTACCAAAGGGAGCCATCTCTGCCTCTGGCTGCTCTGGAAGTTAAATTCATCCCTACACACACAAGAACTGTGCCTGTGCCAGCTCCCTGCCTGTTAATCTCTGCAGCATCAGAGCAATTTTATCCTGTGGCAGACAAGCAAGGCAGGGCATGTAAATCAGGAGCAGCACGAGCGACCAGGGCTTTGCAGCATGACAGGAGCAGCCAGGGCAGGGCAGGCGTTCCTTGGGCACTGGGATGCCACGGCCAGAGCTGCACCGAGCTCTACAGCAGAGCAGAGGCGTGGAAATGTTCCCTCTGCATTCCATACAAAGCACCAGGCTGCACCTGGAGCACGGCTCTGACTCCTAAACAGGAGCAGCTGTGAGGAGGTGGCGGTGCAAAGTGCAGCTCACAGGATGAGCTGCCTCAGGAGATGTTTCCGTGCACCACAGCCTGCCACAGGAGGGGCCCAGCCCAGCACGCCCCACGTCAGGATCCCCTCCTCTCCTGCCAAATTTTCCTAAGAGATGCAGGACTCCAGGGTTCAGGACACTGCTCAGCTTGAGCTCCCCAGTTTGCATGATGTGCACCATCAGGAAAGGAGTTTTGCTGTCCAGGAGGTGCTCTGGGATCCCTGCATGGCAGAGGGGCAGGGCTCGGTGGGTTGCCCAGGTTTATGCCCTGCAGTACCAGGGCACTTCAAGGACCATAGGGATGAAGACCCAGCATGGCCTTCCATGCCCAGAAACAAGAACCAGCACGGGCACCTCAGCCTGGGAGAGCAGACATCAGCTTCCTTGGATTTGCACAGTGCCTGATGCATGGAGAGCTCAGAGCATCACAGGAACTCCCTGGCCTGAGCCACCCACAGGCTGCAGATGTGGCACTATCAGTCCTCACTTTTATCTGAGGGCCTGTTCTGCTGAAGATGAGCATCAAGTTGGCCAATTTGCTACATTGCTTTGGTACTCAAGCAAGGAAGGCATTCTCACCTGTGTTTGGTGAAAGCCTAAACAGAAAAAACTCTCATGCAGGCCTTGAACTACCATGGAAATTGCTCAAAATCACTCAAAAGTGAGAAATTTCCCTGGGAATTTCTGTAACGGATGAAGGAGAGACTGCTCATCCTGCCAGGGCCCTGGCTGGGTTGTAGTTGCTTGCACAAAAGGGGGTGTGTGCATATTTAAGTATGTCAGAGGGATGGAATTTCCTCCTGGCATTTCCTCAGAAACCCAGTTTGCAGCAGAGAAACCATGGCACACCAGAAGGGAGGCTAGGCCAGGTGACAAGGACACAGCAGGGCCACAAACTTCAACAACAAACCCCACTGCAAAACCAGGTCTGGCTCATGTGCCAGCATCTCTACAGCAAAGAGAGGCTTCTCATGGTCCAGAAGGGCTTCAGAACAACACTCCTGGATGTGATTGCTGGGAAAAATCTTCTCCAAGGCCTTCACCACCAAACCCCTGAGCTGCCCAGCTGGGTATCACT
This sequence comes from Passer domesticus, assembly GCF_036417665.1. NCBI lineage: Eukaryota > Metazoa > Chordata > Aves > Passeriformes > Passeridae > Passer > Passer domesticus. The sequence goes on from NC_087491.1 coordinate 5,692,369, forward strand.
CACTCCTTTGTCCATTCTGCCACTACAAAGTGCTGCAGGGCAGAGCACTCTGCTCCCATGGGCACACAGGCACTCACCCTCCATGGAAATGCAAAACCAGAGACATCCCAGATGCCCAAAAAAGGTCAGAGTGACAGAAAAAGCCTTACAGGAGGAGCAGCTGTGCCAGCTGGAGCCAAGGAAGGGGTTCAGGCACCCATGGCAGGCCTGGGGCTGTGGATCTTCCTGGCTGGGCTCACCTTATCTCTGCCCCTGGGAAATGTCCTGGAGAAAATAAAACTGTTGGCATATAAAATAAAGATCTCTCTGCTTCGGAGAACCTGCAAGAAGGCATAAAGGCACAGAGGTTCCTGGTGTGCCATTCCCCCTCTGACTCAAGAATGACAGGGCTGGCTCAAGGAAGCCAAGGGCTTCCAGCCCAGCTACAACTCCCACATCCTCTGGGGACGAGCCAGAGATCTCTGCTCTGCCAGTCACTGGGACAATGGCCCCTGGGAAGGGCTGGGGGTGCCCGTGCCAGCCCCCTGGGTGAGCACCAGGGGCTCATCACAGGCAGCTCAATTCCAACGTGCTCCTTTAGTCCCTGACCCTGTACTGGCAGCTGCTTGTTTAACAACACCACACACGCCTTGAGAGCTTCCTGGGAAAAAGGGGGGGGGAAAAAAGAGTAAAACTTAGGAGGCGTTCAAGCCAGCCTCATTTTAATCTATTTTTCGTGTTAAATTATCCAACTGAGGGAGCGGGAGAGAGAAAGGGGAAAGAAGGGATAATATGAGAAATGTTTTATTTGACAACGTGTCATTCGGAAACTGATTATTTCTGTCTCCGAGCTTTTTAATATTCCCAAACAATGGCCGAGCCGCGTGGGGATTTGGTATTCTAAGGCTGGATTTATAATACTCTGTTCTGCAGTGATAAGAACACGGGCCTTTAATCCTCTGAGCTGTGAACATGCATATTCTCCCACGTAATGTCCTTCCTGCCATGCTCCTGCTGCCCTGGGCCGGCCGAGCAGGGGCCACCAGCACCAGAGCATTGCCAAGACCCACAGAGAGGAGAAGGAATGGGACAAGGAAGATGGGGGAGAAGAGGGATGGCGGGAACAACCCACGTGTGGAAAGAACTGCAGGGCTTGTGGCAGCAGAGCGAAGCTCAGCTGAAGCTGAAGAGCAGCAAGGCTGGGAGTTATTTGAAGCCCAGAAGGAAAATCAATGGGAGAGGCCACCCTGAGGCCCAAGAGACTGGACCCTCACATAAATTATGAAGGCTGCCACGATGTTGGATTGGAGGGCCATCACTCGGTGGGAGTCTCTGAGATGCTGAACAATTTCTGGGCAGCAAGAGGACACCTTGCTGCTTTAAACACAACGCCCACCTTGCCCTACCAAGCCAGTGAAAGACAAGGGAGTCCCACTGCTCCTCTGGAGTCCAGAGAGGCTTCCTTGCAGCAGCCTCTGGCCTCTCCAGCTCTGCTCCCCACAGTGGTGTGGTGTGACCCCTTGCAGGAATCCCCCATCCCTGCAGCCTTGGAGTCAACAGTGACAGCCCAGCTGTTCAGAAATCAAGCCCTGGCAGACTTCCATCTGCCACCAAAAGGGCTGAATGCACAGAAGAAAATCCCAGGCTGGAGGGGATGGTTTGGGCTGGGCAGACCTCTCATACCACAGCATCCCTCGTGTAGGTCAAAGCAAACCCAGTGCTAAACAGCACAGCACTCAAGTCTGTGCTGACCTGGGCCCCTTCCTCCCCACACCAGCACAAGTTTTTGTCCTCAGGCAAGAACACCCCTCTTTATTTCCTAACTTGAAGCCATTTATTGTCCAACATTGTGCTGGCAAGCAGCCCCATTGCTACTGAGCTGCTGCTGGATGAAACAGGCTCCCACAGCCCCAGGCATGGCTCCAAGGACAGTCCCCAGGACAGCTCAAGGATGCCCCATGGGCTGAACGAGCCCCCAGAGTTGGAGCATCACAGCCCCTGCATCAGCCCAGCAGCTGAATTAAGGGGAGCAATCAGGTACCAGCAATAACCACACAACCCTCGGGGCTCTTCACACTGTGTACTTTTCCTTTATTTCCTTTTTGGCTGTAAAGGTAATTAAACACTAGGACAATTTACCGAGGGGTGTAGTGGATTATCCATCACTGTCAATTTTAATTTTTTATTTTTTTTTTCAATCAAGCCTGGATGCTTTTTGAAAAGTCATACTTTATTTCAAATGAGAAAAAGAGGCTTCAGGGCATTCTTGCACCCTATGCAGCTCTGAGGGAACAGCAGATGATATCATGGTCCTTTCTTGAATTCCCCTCACCCAACAGATGATCCCACAGTTCTTTCTTTAATTCCCCTCTCCACAATTTTGGCTTTCCCACAATTCAGCTCCACAGCATCTTCTCTGTCATCTGGGGCATTTCATCCCCTCCCAGGCAGCCCAGACACACAAAGCACCACCAGACCCGGGATGCAAAGAGAGGTCAAGCAGAGCCAACCCCATCCACAAATCACAGCCACCCCCTGCCAGCCCAGACCCCCAAAAACTGCAATGCCAGAGATGAGTGAGCACCAGGCAGGGAAACTGAGGCACAGAATGGGGGACATACAGCAAGCCAGCATGAAGGCTAGAGAGAAAGAGACAAACACCAGGGTTAAAATATATACAGATATGTACACCAGGGTTACAAATATATACATATATGTACTCCAAACAGATCTGGATCCAGTCCTGACTCCAGACCAGTCAACCCCACCTCTGTCTCTAAGAGACAAAGATGATATACAGGGCAAATCTCCTAAAATCCAACATTTTCTCCCTGTGCATTTCAAATCCCCACTGAAGCACAGCTTCACCAAGGTGCCTAACCACACACTCAACTTTAAAAATGTGTTTAATTCCCATTACAGTCCATGAGCCTAGAGCACACGCCTCAGCGCTTTGCTGAGCAGGGACAGCTCCTTGAATTGCAGCCCAAGGAGAACTGTATTACATCTCTTTTTTCCCTTCTTTCCACAGCTCACCACCTCACTGAGCCACAGATACGACTGGGGCACTGCCTCCTGGGGGTGTTGTTATCACAGCTGTGTCACCTGAGCCTGCCCAGAGGTGACAGCATCCCTGAACCACCCTCTCTGAACGGGTGCAAAGGAGCACAGGATGCAGCCCAGGGGTTTAAGAGGAAGGTTCCCACAGGAGGGCTCATCCAGACCCTGCAGATCCTCCTACCGTGCTGTACATCCACACACAGGGCATAAATTTCATAGTATATACAGTCCTGTAAACTACAACACACACACAAGCAATGAGAGTTACAGTTGCTGTGGGAACCGTAACTTTAAAATCTCTGACTCTTCCATGAGAAAAAAAAAAAAGAACAAGTCAGACAAGTCACATTTTCATATAATTTTTTTTTTTTAAGCCACGCTCAGTTTTGTTTTGCTGTTTCATCCAAGAAAGGAAACAAAAGAAGGAGTGAACCTGCCAATCAGCCTTTCTGTGCTGCTCAGACATGCAATGTGATGTTCCAGTAAATGTTTATTTGAAAGGTCTCCCAGGCATCGGCTGTGTGCAAGCACCAAAACACACAACCCTCAATCACAGCCAATGTGCCTGCGTGTCCCGAACTGCACATCTCGCTAGGATAACAATTCAAAATGACTCCTAATCCATTTTTATTATGTAAAAAAAGGCATTTATTTGCAGCGAGCTGAAAGAGGAGGGCTGGAGGTGATTTTATTAAGTACCTGATTGCTGGCTCTTTTTAAAGCCGGGCGCAGATTGCATAAATTGTGATTTTAATGCGCGCTAAACGGTTCACCTAAATGGGCTGACCTCCTAACCCAGAGCCTGCCCTCAGAGAGGGAAGATTTTAAAATTCATAAGGTCTCCTGCGCTTGCGCTCTTGTTTTCCTAATGTGGGCAGCCTGGGAGCACAAAGCTGAGACAAAAACAAAAGCTTTTCCTTCCCCCTGAGGAGTTTGAGTTACAGAGTCCCAGTCCTGCTCCACGCTCAGCCAACAAGAGACCCCTGCACGTGTTCAGCCCACTCAGCTCATTTCCACCCCATCCTGGTGTCATTCCTATTCCAAAGAGGAGGGAAAATTCACTTGAATTAAGGAAAAACAGACTGGATTTTAAATCAAAGAGGCCACCTCATCCACAGTAAGTGTCTCCCAGTGCAGGTGAGGATTCACCAGCCAGGACAACATGCTGCAGGCTGAGAGTGCCCACGGCTGTGGGCACAACACAAAAAGCACCTCCTAGTGAAACACGGGGCAAAAGGAAAGTCCCTCAGGGCCACCCCTGACACAGTGTCCCTCCCTGCACCATCCTCAGCACAGAGCCCAAACCCTGACTGTCCCCAGGAGCCCAGCTCAGGTGAGGAGCATCCCCATGCCACAGCCACAGCCCAGCAAAGGCACTCCTGCCAGGGAAAGGACGAGTGGGAGCCCACCCAAACTGACTGTGTGTGGCCCTAACACCTCCCCAGCTGAGAATGAAAAGCAGTGAAGTCCTCCAAGGTGCAGCTTAAGCCTGGTTTCACTGAATCCACCAGTAACATCTCCAGGGATGGAAGGCACTTGCCATGGGACCTCCCAGAGTCAGTCACTGCAGGATCCCTGACCTCCCAACCCTTTCCAAACAAAGGTTTAGCAAATGCTAAAAGAAAGGTTTCAAATTAGGAGGATTATTACAATATCTGCCAGCACAGCATTTGCTAGCAAGTAATGAAATATAATTAAAAGTAAAGAACACTTGTCAGATAAATGACAAACACGTACTGCTGTTGCAAAAGTACCTTTGCTTGTTTTTTTAATAACTGTGTTTATCCGCTTCCTCACTAATTTGCAAAAAATGCAGTTAATTCTCAGTGGATCTCACAACCATTAGTGCGAATTAATGCTGTTCCCACTGTATATTCTGCATATATTAGAAAAAAGATTAATCTAATAAGAGATGCACATCTCCGGGTGAGGGAACACGAACACGAACACGATTCGCATCGTGCCTGCAGCTCCCGAGCTCCTGAGAGGGGCACAGTACAACACCCGTTCTGCTCAATTAACCAGCCTCTTCTGGGGCTGCCAGACCTTGGCCATTTGTCCAGAAAACGTGGCAGAGGTGCAGAAATTCACCACAAGTACAGGGACTTCTTAGAGAGCCAAACCCCTCCAAACACCATTGATGGACCAGGTCTCCTCTGCACTGTGGTGCTGCTGCTCTACCCACGGTAAAGATGGGACAGAGTGGAAAAGGGGTTTAGCATTCATTTATGGACTTCTCAAGTAGTTTTTAAAGATGCTAGAAAGGTGCTATTGTATACACAGACATGAAGGAAAAGAGCATGTTTTGTTGGCTGTAGAGTTGGGGTTGTTTTTTTGGGTTTTTTTTGGGAACAATCCAGGCTATTGCATAAAAAAAACCAAAAACCTCCCAACAGAAATAACAACCCACAAAAAACAAACCCTGCCTTGCCATATTTAAAGTGCAAACATTTCAGCATAATGAACATCCACAGCTGAATGAACACAAAACATAGCTTTCCAGAAGGAGAGGGTGGGTATTCAAACACATTATCAGGGATAAAGCCTCCGTGCACGTGCCCATGTGGCATTTGGCATCTGAAAGTACCTTGGAATTCTGGCATCATAAGTCACACTGCAGGAGTCACACACCACAGCCCCTCCACTGGTACCTGGGGCATCACACACCAAAGGGAAAAAACAAAACAAACCTCATTTTTATAAATTTTAATTTATTATTTGATAAGAAATTTGAAAACTGTGCTGCCCCCCCAAGTAGAACAGAGCAGGGAGATCTAAGACTTTGATTTACAGAGAAGATTCCAGACCTCAGGAAACCTACAAGCCTTCTCTCCCAAAACACCACAGCTATTCCCAGCAGGCTCTTAAAAGCCCAGTTAAATACAGCACTTAACCATACACTTAACTCCCATTAACTTCACTGGAACCTTGCACACAGATAAAATTTATGCCATGTTTCAGGGCTTTTTCATCTCCCAGGGCTTTTTCATCTCCCTGACAAGAACTGAGAGTTCCCTCATCCAGCTCTCCATGTGATACTTCCAAACCACCTCGGGGCTCAGCACAATGGAAAAACAAACTCATGGGGATGGGTTTTCCTGCTCTACAGCTCCCACACTCATTGCTCACAAGTTCACAGAAACCTTTTTGTTCTTCAGCACATGTTGATGAAACTGCTCCTTTTTCACCCAACCCTCTTGCTGTATCAAGTGGGAATATGGAAGTTGGGGAATGCATCAGATTTGTTTTTCTCCTGTTATTTGAAGGGTGTGAGAGCAGCAAACTCTTTCCTGGGAGAAGGTGGGGCAAGGCACCTTGCCACTGGGCTGTGAAGGGAAAAGCTGGATTTGAACCTCCCAAAGGGCCCTTTGAACCCCCAGCTCTGAAGAGGTCTGCACATCCTGGGGACAGTCCCCATCCCCAGCCTCCTGAAATTCAAGTCCTTTTACTTCCTTTTTTTTTTTTTTCCCCATATGGATACAGGACATCCAAGTCAACAGAAGGAAAGCAGAGGTGACAACATGGCAGTGATGCCACCTGGGTGCCACCAAGATGACCTGCCAAGCTCCCTTGTATGCTACAAGGGGCTGAGACAATCTGAGACTCTCACTCTCCTTCCCACCTGGGAGCAGAGGGTTTGGAGTGGGATGCATGGATAGAGAAACAAGAGCTCCTTCCCAGATGGAATGAGGATTGCAGGGCATGGCTGTTACAGCTGCTTCACCCAGCTCAGCTGCACCACACCATGAGGGTCGTGGTGCAAAGGCTGCAGCCCCCCTCCCCAGGCAGCAGCAGCTCAGAAAGTGCCTGGTTGGAAGCGGGAAAGGATTCATTTCAATTAAACGTGCCTGGTGCTCCAATCGAAACCAATTAATTCTCCCCATCTGAAAGCTGATTAGCTGGGCTATCTGGGTAAATGGATAATAACAGGCTAATAACCCCCTCCCCGTGCACACACCGGGGCTGCCGTCAGGTTTTTGACACCATGTCTGCAGCCTAATTGCAGCATCTGTGAATAACTGTGGAGCAGATCCCAGCTCCATCCCTGGCAGCAGGCAGGGACCAGGTGAGGATGGACACTCCAGAGCCAGGCTGAGACCCCATTACTGCTCCCAGGCTTCCAAGAGGGCTCTGGACAAGGAAAGCTGCTCCTCCAACCCCAAAATCTCCCTCATCCCCCTGGAGGCTCTCCTGGGCACTGGGATGGCAGTTCCCAGCTCTCCAGCCCCATCCCTTCCCCTGGCTGTTATTAGCAAGTGTTTAACTCTACTGCCCACCTGCCCTCCTGATCCTTCTCCCTCTGGAACGTTCTCCCACCCAGCACAGCCTGGGACAGACACAGCAAGGTGCTGAGATCGACGGGCAGAGCTCTGTGCCTCACCCCAAACCAGCCCAGCACCCCCACCGAAGCATCCTCCACTAACCCAGGCTCCTGAAGCTGCTCTGAGGCTCAGCAGTTCAGACAGCTGAACCCAGCCATGGGGATGGCAGCCAGCAGGAGAGAGCAAGGGAAGGCACAAAGCCATCCCACCCTTCTGTGACCCTCATTCCCTCCAGTCCCCAGGTCACCACTAATGCCACATCAGCCCTGGTGGCACAGCCTGACTCTCCAGGTCCCAGAAAAAGGGCAACAACTGGGGAGCTATTGGCTGGAATTCTCCATCTCTGCTCCCTATTTTTTTTCTTTCCTCACATTTGGGAAGTGCTAACTAAAACCCACTTTTCCAAAGATGTATTTTTGGTTAAGGGCAAATGCTGAGCCAAATTGTGAACGGAGAAAAACAAAGACTCAATCCTGCTGCCATTTTCTAATCAAATTTCCTTTTACTAATTTGACAGGCCTGTTTTGAAAATTTAAATGCAAAGTTAAAATGAAATTAGATTCCACAGCTAAATAGGAATGGAGACAAAATGTTTCAAATGGTGCTAATAAAGTCATTCTGCCCACACCTTTGGGCTCACAAAGCTCCTCTCCACTCCTTGTTTGTTGAGTACTGAGCTTTAGTTTGTTCACTCCCCCCACCATGCACAGGCATCCCCCAGCAATTTGTTTTTAGATTTCCCTCTTTCCTTCCTGTAGGAGGCAGGAAAACAACTTCCACCCAGCTCCAGCCCCTCGATGTGGTGCCTATCCTTCAGCTGGCCTGAGGTCACATCTAATCTAAATTAAACCCAGTTTATTCAATGCTCCCATCTTCAGAAGAGCCCTGCAAAAGAAACATCTTGGCCTGAGGGGAAAAAATGATTGGGAGATGAAGATCCAGCCTTGTGTGTTCCCAGAGAGGCTCACCTGGGTGGCAAGGAGAGGAGGGAGCTCGGGCTGGAGATAAGCACCCTTGAGAGGCAGCTCTGTCCTGCACAAGCTCCTCCACCTTTCAACCCCTCTTCTTGCTCCAAACAAAAAGCCTCTTACTCCCCAGGGACTCAGCTGTTGTCCTCAACATCTGACCTTCTTTCAGGCTTTCATCACTCAAGAGTAATTTCCCACAGAACAAAGGAAGCCAAAAAAAGAATGGAGTCTCTACTTTGTGCTACAGAGTGCTGGAAACTTGGTGGTTCAGCCTTTCTGCTTCATGGCTGTGATCCTTGGAAAAGCCCTTGGAAAAGCTCCCTCAGGGAGCAGCCCCACCTGTGTTTCAAGGCCGTGGGACTAGAATAAATCCATAAACCCAAGGACAAATGCAGTAGAGTGTGCTGGCAAGCACAGAAGGGCAGCACAGTTACTGATCTAAGACCAGGTGCCCTCACACAAGCTGGACAAGAGTGTGGATTTTAAAACCAGAGGCTAAATGTGTCTTGCACAGACCAAAGAGGAGCTCCAGGGAATGAAATCCCAGAACTCCGAGCCTCAGCGATCCAGATGTCCTGTTCCTGCCTCAGGCACCAAATGTCCCTGTCCCTGCAGGGACGAGCTGCTGGACCTGTCATCACAGAGCAGGGTCACAACCCAATCTTCAGAGGGCAGCTTGAAAAGAAAAACTGATGTGCTTAGACCCCTCCTCTTCAAAAGCAGCAGCTCTGGTCACCCTCCACCCCTGGGGGGATGCCAGCCTGCATCCCTGCATGCTGCCAGGAGCCAGAGAAATCCTCATTTACAGGAAAAGGGTTTCCATCCATCACTTCAAACCTCCTGCTCATTTAAATCTGTCCAAACGGTGCAAAAGTTATCTGAAATCCTCGGCAAAGCTGGGCTGGAGGCAGAGCTCTGGTGGGGCTGCTCGACCCTGATCCGTGTCAGACCGGGCAGGCTGAAACATCGCCCACAGGGACCGGGAATTCTTGCAGAGCAGGACAGAGAAACATCCATCAGCAGCGACAAAGGGCTATTGATCCTGCCCGAGGGCACAGAGCTGGATTCAATGACCGCTCCAAATCCCTTCCGCTCCACAGATCCTACGGAAAAGCAAATCTTCATCCTGCAAAACCCTTGAGAATGAAGTGCTCTTTGAGTGTCCCCACGGATGGCAGTGCCATCGACAGCACAGGGCTGGCACTGCGGAAGGGCTGGGGCACTGGAGAAGCAACTCTCCCACTTATAACAAACAAACAAGCCAAAACCAAACAATCAAAAAATGGCAGAACAAAAAGCAAAGAAACAAAAGAGTGTCCTCATGGATGGCAGTGCCATCGACAGGACAGGGCACTGTCATCGTGGCACTGTCAAAGAGTTGGGGCACTGAAGACACAACTCCACTTATAACAAGAAACAAGCCAAAACCAGTCAAAAATGGCAGAACAAAAACCAAAGAAACAAAACCCAAAGAAACAAAACCCTGCAGTCACACTTTCCACAGCCAAAGCACTGCAGCATTAACCTGAAAAACTTGTTTAAGAGAACAACAAGAAGTTATCAAATGCAGTTGTGGAGCCTGGGGCGTGCAGGTGAACCTTCCATCCACACCCACATCCCTGTCTCGGCCACCTCCCAGCCCCAGGGACCCAGGGCAGCATTCCTGAGCACAGTGAAAGACACTCAGAGGTGCAAGGAGAGCCAGGGTCATTGGCTCATCCAGTCAATGTCCCAGTTTTCAATATTTGCACTGTCAGGATGTTTTCCAAACACAGATAATCGTTTAAACCCAAAACTTCTTAGGAGAAAAAAAATGCATGATTTGCAATTATCCCATTAATTAGGAAAGGAAGAAAGAAGTCCAGAATTTGTCTGCATAAAACAGAAAGGAGCGATGAAGTAGCTACACATGAATGTAGTTAAACTGAAAATTAAAGTCATGGTTCTTATTTCTGTGCATGGCACCCTTCAGATCCCAGTTTGGTAAAAAAAAATATATATACATACAGCTGTATGGAGTTTCTATTTCATGGATATACATGGGCACATGTGAACAGAGACATGGAATATCAAGCAGGGCTCTGGTCTCAGTCAGCTGCTGAAGGGTCCTGGTGGGACCAGGGGACTGAGGGGACCCCAAAGCTGAGACAAGGGAACAGGGGAACAGGCATGTAGGAGGTCACATCAGCTGTGCCACAGAGCAGGCAGGGAAGCACATGGCCTGCACACAGGGCGCTGGAAGAGGACGACCTCACCCTCCTCAGCAGTTTTTAGGGCTGGTGCATCATTAGCAGGTCTCCAGCTGCCCTCCTTCCAGGGGACCAGAGGATCAAGAGTGTTTTTCTCTGCTTTTATACAAGACATGAGCTTGTGCACATCCTCTGATGTGCTACAGCTTCAAGGCTACTGAGTCAGCCTTCCAGGGCTTGTCTGAGCTCCCAGAGCCCTTCTCCAGGACAGCCACACTGCTGTCACCTCACTCAGGGACAGGCCTTTTTGTGGGCAAGAGACCTACTGAGTCATGCAGCAACTGGGAAGACAACCCACCTTTCAAACTGGTATATCTCTCAGAGAAGGTCAAGCTGTTCCCAAAACCAGGAGGGGTTTCACACTCAGCCCTCCAGCTTCTCCATATATTGAACCATCCTCATGCTCTTCTCTTCTCCTGCACCCAGCCCCATTTTTCTCTCACATTTAGACAAAGCCTGAAATCCCTTCTTGTTTCCCTTCAGTATCACCATCATCTGTGAGGGGGATCACAAGACCCCCTTCACCTCCCTTCTCTGCAGAAACCTCCCTTGCCTTCCCCTCTCCCTTTTCTGCTCCTCATCCCTCCCCACGCCAAACAAGGACGTTCCATAACCTTGCCAAGTGCTTTGGGAAGAGCCTGAAGGACACAAGAACAGTTCCTGAAGAGCAGCTTAGTACTAGCTACTGCATCAGCTGCTCTCCTGACCAACGTCCCACTGCTGCTGCCTGTCATCTACAGGATGGGGGAAGCCAACAACCAGACAAGGAAGACAGGAGGAGAAATATCTACCTGTCTCCAGCTTCCCAGGCCCAGGAACCAACAGAATTTAAGGACAGACACAGCTCCAGCCCTGCACAATTATTTCACAAAAGGGGGAGCAGGGGATGAGCAGAAGCACCCCAATAACACAAGAGCTCTCCCAGCTTTTTGAAGACATATGGCTCCTCTCCATACTTCAAGCAGTGAGTCCTCCACGCTTCCAAATTACAGCTGCCTAAGCTGTTTCTGCAGATATTTCCTCTTTCTATGCAATCATTTGGCTAATAAGATGAGCAGGTTGGGCTCATTTATTTTGGACACTGTTCGTGGGTCATTAGCAGAAAGGCTAATCATTGCATTGGCAGAAAATATCACTTCTGCTTCAGAGCTGGCTGCACAGCACGGGGAGGGGGAGAGCGCAGGAGCCTGACAGAGCCTTTAAAAAAAATAATAATACAAAACCCAAGTTGCACTGCTGTAGAAGTGGAATTTTCCTCTGCTGTTCCCCAAGGTGCCTGCTGTTTGGATGAAGGGACAGACTCCAGTGCCCCAGGCAGCTCTGTGCTCCCTCTCCCACGCACGTGCGGCCTCCAAGGGCCGCAGGAGGAGGAGAAGGAGGAGAAGGAGCAATGCTGGCGGCACAGCCCGGCCTCCCTGAGCCACAGCAGCACAGCAACACATCCTGGAGATGCTCAGCCCTCCCCCAGTGCAAATCCAGTCGGGATGCCAAGAGCCCCAGGACATGAGAGCATTTTCTGGGATGGTTTGAGGTTAGCAGAGCAGATCAGTTGTGATGCCTGTGCTCTGCCCGCAGCACCTGAGCACTAAAATCCACCTACAGACATTTAAAGAACAATCTGCATTCAGTGTGAAGGCTGGAGTGCCAGGGGGGATGCAGAACCCCAGGGCATTTGCAGAGCTGAAGCCTGAATTTCCAGGAGACACAGCAAAGCTGAGCCCTTCCCACTTTTCTCTTGAGAGGTGACAACAGAAGCAAAGACAAACTTCTGAAACACAGCCTTGCCAAAACAGCAGCACTGAGAGCAAATGCTGCTCCCCAGGCTCAGCTGCTCCCCAGCCAGCTCTCTCCAAAGGCCTGGAGGAGCTCTGCCCTGCGGGTATCGTGCCAGGCAGAGCACAGGGACACAGAGCTGCTCCTGCTCCGCCTCACGGCAGCTGCTGCCGTCACCCACTGACCTGGCAAGGGCAGAAATGGGGTGTTTGAGGGGACAGCTGGCCAGGGCACAGGTTGTCCCCTTCCCCAGCAGACACACAGCCAGCACGCCTCCCGCTCGCCTCCCCCAGCTTCTGCTGCCCCAGATGTCCCTGCCGTGTGTGCTGCCACGGTGCCATGACCTTGGCTGCTCTCAGCAGCATCCTTCGGGCAGGATGGGGCTCCCACCTCCCCCGGGAAGCTTTCAGCAGATGTCCCTCAGCTCTGTGCTTCCCCTCCTGCTCTCCAGCACCACAGCCAGGAGCCCCAACACATTTCCCAAGGGGTTATACCAGGAGGGAGCTGGGCAGGGGGCCGGGGTGCAGTGTGGGGAGGAGGGACACCAGGAATTAGTCCCTGGAGTGCTCCAGCTTGCCTTGAGCCACCCATGCTGAGGCTCTTCTGCTATCCCATGGGAGCATCGTGCTGTTTCCCAAGGCCAAGCCTCTCCAGCCCCACAGCAGAGTCAGCCCCAGCACAGAGGGGGAGCCAGAGCTGGCTCTGAGGGGCTCTTCAGCCAGAGAAAGGGGAGAAGATGATTTGGGAGCTAATTTAGAGCTTGCATTTCCTAATTCTTTTCAGACACCGAGGCTATTGGCAGGCAGTGTTACAGCCCCTGCCAGCCTCAGCGGCTCTACAATGTCCTTCCCTTGGCAAGGGCAGCAGTGGGCAAAAAATAACACACAAAAAACAAGGGACACGTGATGGAGAGCTTGGCTGAAGGTTCCCTCCCCCCATTGATCTGTGTGCCAAGGAGGAAGATCATAGGGGGAAAAAAAATTTTTAAATGAAAGCAAAAAGACCCCATACCACTTGTTTTGCTACGTCCAGGCTGTGGGGATGGAGCTGTGGCAGGAGGTGAGCAGATATAACCTGAAGCCATTGCTTTGTTCAGGCCAGGACGAAGCCATCACCCTCCCAGCCAGCACAGGGAAAGCAAGGCAGGAAGGAGCACTTGGACACAGGCTCCCTGCACCCCACACTGCTGTATGGAGCCCCAAAAGCAGGACCTGGCACTCAACACCAGCAATCCCACACAGGTAAATTATAAATTCTGCTGGGTGCACACTTGTGCTAACAGGATTGAATGCATGGGAGTAAAAAAGGGATTTTGCCTCAAAATGTCATGGCCCAAAAAGGCAGGGTGGGTAGAGCCTCTCTCCTCCCCAGCACATGCAGACCCCATGGAGGTGGATGAGGATGCTGTGCAGGAAGGAGCTCACCAGCACCCAGAAAACACCAAGGGTGAAAAACCTGCTGCTGGAGAATGGCAGCAGCTCAGGGAATGACAGGATGAGTCCAATATTTCATTAACTGTTTTTCAAAGAAGGGAAGGAAGGAGAAAGATCAGAAGAGCATGGGGACAACCCCAGCCATCCAACCCAGGAACAACCGATGGCAGCACTCACACACAGACCCCCCTGCCAGGTGACAGCTGAGCCAGGGGGATTCTCCTGAGGAGGGCTGTCCAGCCCCCACCAGCCACTGCAGCAGAACAGGTGATGGGAAACCACTCCAGCATGGAAAGGAGGGAGACTGGATGGCAGCAGAGACACAAACACCAGCAAAGGCATGGTCAGGTGAAATGTGACCATTTTGGCAGAAGCACACAGCACACGACTGTCATTGACCTGCTCATTTTGCATCATATCAGCAATCTGGGCACCAGCTTCCTCTGCTGGCTCAGCTCACCCTGCAGTCACCTCCAGGCAGCCCTGGGAGCACAGCCTGCTCAGCTGCACCCACCAGGTCCCAGCTCCAGGGTGGGGGACACAGGGATAGAGGCAGCCAAGTCTAAAGCAGTCAGGAGGAGCTTGGTTGAAAAATCTCTCTTTGTGTCACTAAACCCTCCCTGCAGAGCACACCGAGGCTGACGAGATGCTCATGTGAACCCCCTGTCCCTGCCATGAGGGGACAGCACAAACACAAGCCATTGAACAGCCCTGCTCATCCCTCCCTTGCCAGCACACAGGGCAGAGGGGTGGGAAGAACCAGGTCACTTCCCTTCCTGGTTTGACAAGGCTATTCCCCAGCTCCCAGGGCTCAGCAGCAGCCACTGGAACACCTCGGACTCCCCCTCCTCCCCTCGGCCCCCAGACGGCCAGAGGAGGAGCTGGGCTCTGTGGCAAAGGCAGTTCAAGTACAGAGAGAAGAAAAGGAGAATCACAGCATTCAGCACAAGCCACCAGTGTCCCAGGTGGATCTGGGAGAGGGTGGGCCTAAACCAGTCCCAAGGATGCCTAAAGGCAAGGTCAATTGCCTATAACCCTGAGCCTGAGATTGGTGCAATGAGGAAAACCACAGCCAGGGCAGCAGGAAAGCTCAGACTTGCCCGAGGAATGGCTGGTGAGGAGCTGCTGCCCAGCTCCAGCTCTGGGAGGGGAAATGGAGGTGCCTGACACTGCTAAAGCATCAGTGCTTTTGCTGCCATGCACCTGCAGGGTCCCTCACCTTCCATCTGAATAAAAAGCGAGTGGTCTCCTCTCCGCCAAGGAGCTAAAAAAGGAGGCAGCTAGAAAGGAAAGCCACCAGTTTTCCTGCTGGATAAAGGGAAACACAATGAAAAAAATATCCAAGCCCTGAAATCCATGTGCAACCCAGCAGGGCTGGGGCTGATGTTCCCACTCACTCCCCCTCCAGCCACTGCCATAAATCCAGCCCCAGAAGCAGGCACCTGAGGCAAAGCTGAGCCAGTCAACCAGCTCCCTTCACAAACAGTTATTTTCCTGCAGTTTTATATAATTGGATTTTAACAATAAGCATGATTTCATTTTTTTCTCTCTCCCCTTTTCCTTCGCTGCACATCGTGAGACTTCACAACGAGGCTCCTGCTTGGAGCTGGCAGAGACCTTTCCAAAGCTGAAACAGAGCTCGTTCCCCCTCACCCGTGGGGATGGAGCAGGGAGGGAGGAGGTGGAGTGGGAGCAGCGACAGGTAAAAATAACCATACTTGGCCTGATGTTGCTCCCAATTAAGCCAGTGGGAATTTTGCCCAACTTCCGAAGCAGCAAGACCCAGACACACAGAGAAAGTGCTCTGCTGTATGAGCAGCCTAAGGATGGCCAGAGAAAATCATGGATATGTGAGCTTCTTCTCCTTATTTCCTGCTGGTGGGAGTCTGAGCATCCCTGCCCCGGGGCCAGGCACTGCAGAGGCTGCAGGCACTCCGAGGGTGATGATCAGACCCACAGCATCACATCTCCCCTCCTCCAGGCACAGTTACTCCACACAGAGACTGGGAAGGTTTTTTGTTTTGTTTTTTTTTTCTTCCCAGGAAGGGTTTATCTGCTCAGACAGTTTCACATCAGCTGAAACTAAAGTGTAAGTGGTTTTGGGGAGGATATAGAAAGTGTTGAAGAGCAGAAACATTTCATTCTGACACTTTCCTGAACAAAAAGCACTCTGCCTTTTCACGGCATCGCAGTGCCTTGTGAAACCAAGTCCAATTTATTTTTAAATGGGAAAAAAAGGAAAGCCCAAACTGAGAACAAATATATTTCTGGGGACAAATATGATATTGCATTTCATCCTGTCTTTAACACTTTACTCCCATCTCCGGGCTTTGCCAATCAAATGAGAATTCAGCCTTTTGTGGTGCTGTAATGGAACATCTTTCACAACCACCTTGAAGCTGTTCTGCATGAGGTTGGGCATAGTTCACCTTCACACGAGCCAGCACCTGACACCAACAGCGCTTGAACGGATGCAAACATTTCCAGCTCACATTCAAACACGAGTCACAACTGAGAGCAGTGAGAACTGCAGATAACACAAGGTTTGAAAGAAAAAAAATAAAAGGCATTTCGCTGCTTGTCTCAAGACCAGCCCAGCTTTCAAGCCCACAGGGATGTGAGAGCTGGGTGAGGCTCCTCGCCCTGGGTCAGAGCCCATATTGTACCAACAGAAAGATGGAGATTATAATGTTCCTGCTGGGACTAAAGAGTGTCAGGCATCCCCCAGCACAGCACAGCCTCACCAGTGAGGAGACAACACCCTTCACCCTGCCAGCATTCCCAGGAAAACACTCTCCATTGTGAGGTACTACCTCGGAGCCAGGGGCCACCCACACCCAGCCATCACTGGAGAAGGCAGCATCCACAGGAGTTTTCCTGGAATAACATTTCCTGACAATTTTAATGCCATATGTACTTTGGAGCCTGGCAGTTTAAAGCAATTAGATCCAGGCTGGGAGCTGCAAAGTATTTCTGTGTTTACATCAATGTTTCAAAGGTACCAATCCACTACTCCCAGCACTTTACACACAGGATTGGCACGGGGCTCTCACGTGGAATTGCTCTCTCCAGGAGCCCAGCAGCTCGGTGAGAAGCAACCTGTGGAGGAGAGAAATGGAAACCAAGAGTGAAGCAGAGCCACCCCACCGAAGCCTGGATTTCCATCTGCTTGTCCCACACTGGGGAAAGAAAAAAACACCACCAAAAGGTCAGGCACCAGCTATACCCTGCAGTGCTGTGGATGCGAGTATTTTTCCCAGACAGATGGTGGGAAGGGGAAGAGCGAGGAGGAGGAAGGAAGGGAACAAGTTCAAGACAAGCCTCTGAGATCAGCAAACTGATAAAAATATCCTCACAGTGCCTGGCAGCACAGAGGGACCCGGCCTGGGGGTGAAGGCAGGCACAGAGCGTGTCCCACCCCGTGCCACAAGCTCACACTGCTCTGTGCTCCTCACCCCACTCCCAAAATCTTCTCTCTGGCATTTTTTCCTGCATCTCCTCACGACTCCACCATCCTCCTTCCCATCTCTCACACCCCCTGACAACCCTGGCCACTTTTCCAATGGGAGTTTTTAGGTTTTCCCTTCCATGCTCAATTCTCAACACGTCGAGGCTGGGGAAATCTTCTCAGGCTGTAAATCCCTCCCACACCCTCGATGCCATCTGCAAAATCCAAACCCCTTCCAGTGTTTCCCATGGCTGCTTTTCCCCCCAGTTTTCAATTGCTCTGGGGATGAGATGAGAAAGTTAAGTTTGCTCCTCAGTTCAGATGAACTGAGAGTATTTATTCAGCCTTCCTTTATCAGAGATGCAAATCAAACACTCCAGTTACATATTTTAACACAGTGGGGTAGAAAAAGTCTGATGGAGAGAAAGCCATAGAGGGTCTAATGTATTCACTGGAGCTAAGGTGGAAAACTGAGAGACTGGTGAAAAATTATTAGCATAACAGGTGCCATTGTCACAAAAGTGACAATTTGAAGACAAATCCCCCAAAATTAATTCCCTAAATATCAGAGCACATCATTAACTACATTTAGTCCCTGTTTTATACCAGCTCTGCAAAGGAGATTGGAGAGGAGGGGGAAGGTGGATGAAAGAGGCTCCTTCTCCCAGACAGCAAGGAGTTGGTTAATGGCACATTAAAATGGAAATGGAGCTTGGAGCCAAAGCATGTCCCATGCTGGGAAAGAACAGATGCCACCACAGTGTCAGGGTGAGAGGAGTGGGACTTCCTTCCAGCACGGACCAGCAACAGCTCCTCTGTGCCCCAGTTCCAGTGCTCCTGCAGGACTGGTGGCTTCAGCTTCCAGCTGGGCTGAGCTGCAGCCCCCTGAGCCAGAGCCTGCAGGCACTCAGGCCCTCTGAGCCAGCAGGGTCCCACCAGTCCCTCAGGAACCCTGAAGAAGCTCAGGAAAGAACTGAGGGCCACCTTCAGCAGCGTGGGAGGATTGGTGAAGGTCTGAGGATTGCTTGGTTTGCCATCAGCACGGAGCCTGCAGCTTCCATCCCCATCCCAGGGATTTGGGGATGCTTGTCCACCTCCACAGCAGGGTGGGCAGCTCCTTCTCCTCTCCCCACATGTGATTCTCACACAGGGACATGCTGAACCCAGGGGTTTTAGAGCTTTTCTTTTTGGTTTTGTTTTTTTAATAAAAACAGCTCATTGGAGATCAATTTAGCTTTTTAATACCTTTCAGATAAGAAAATCTGCTGCAGCAGCAATTCTCTCCCTATCTTAATTAATTTCTAAACACATCACAAGCTGGAAGTGCATGTTTGATGAATCTGGTTGACCTCCTGGTGCAGAAATGATGACACAGATGTTGTGCCTTCTTCACTACCTCATTACTCATGTCACACCAGGGTTTTTTTTTCTCCTATTGAGCTGGCTGACAGGAGCTCCAGTGCTGCCATCAGCAAGACAAGCTGCAAGGAGCCAGAGGAAGGCTTGAGCAAGGTTTTGCATCTCTGGAGAAGCCAGGTCCACTGGTGCTCCAGCGATCCCACAGGACACAGCAACATACAAGGGAGGGAACAGAATCCACTGGGAAGTTTTGCACCAAGGAGGACAAAATACTGCAGGGTAAGGAAATGAGAAACCCCACAAAGAATGGCCAATCTGAGGGGAATGCTGGGGCTGAAGGAGCCCCAGTGGGGATGTGCCCAAAGCCCACAGGATCTGGAGTCACCCCGAGAGCTGTTTGCTGGGGACAATGGGAATCAGCCCAGCTCTGAAAAGGGTTTCAGCCTCCTCTCCCCTCCCATTCAAGCTGGTACAAGCCCAGTTGCACTGGAATGATATTATCCACCTGTGGGAAGGAGAGCAATCATAGAATCATGGAATGGCCTGGTTGGGAGGCAACTTAAAGCCCATCCAATGCCACCCCAGGGACACCTTCCACTGTCCCAGGCTGCTCCCAGCCCTGTCCAGCCTGGCCTTGGGCACTGCCAGGGATCCAGGGGCAGCCACAGCTGCTCTGGGCACCCTGTGCCAGGGTCTCACCACCTCACAGGGAAGATTATTTTCCTAAAGGTGATCACAGCTCCTAAAAGCTTGCTTGCTCTTGGAGATTCCTCAAGGAGCTGGAGAGCTGCCTCAGCCTGAGGCAGCCCCAAGGACGGGGCCCAGGACACGCCAAGGATGCACTGGGGCACAGGATTCCTCCCCAGCTCCACCTCAGAGCAGGATGTGAAAGCAGAGGGAAGAGTTTAAGAGCACAATTTACACTCAGCTCAGGGGCTGATGGAGCACAGGACCAGCAGCTGATCATTAGGGAAACATCAGAATGTATGGGAAGAAGAAGAAAAAAGGAAACTCCACAAATACGAGTTGAAGAAAACCCTCTGGGAGACCTAGAAGGTAGCAGGTAACTTGTCTGCTGCCAGCACAGCCAGCAGAAAGTGGGCATTAAAAATAAAAAACAGTAATTTTTTTTTTTTTATAAAGCAGCCTGATGAGGTCTGGTCACCTTTTACTCCAGACACCTTAGTGGTCCCTTGCAAGGTGATGGCATGAGATGCAACAAGGCTTTTCTCATGATCACTCTCCAAAACTCCAGCTTATTTCTGCTGGAGCAGAAGCAGCACAGAGCACATTTCTAAACCTCCCAGTTTGCAGGGATGGTCCTGGCTCTGCTATCCCATACTAGAGAGATTTCTTTTTTTACTGGCATCACTCACAAGAGAGGAAATTCCATCAATCCACCAGCAGGATGGGATGGGGCTTTGCTTTCTCTTCCCAAACCTGCATCCCCACACTCACAGGGTACAATGGCCCTAGTGATGTCTGATCAAAAGGTCAGTGCAGAGATAAAACCTCTGTCCCACCCCTCCACCCCTCTACCCCTCAGGGCCTTACAAACAACCCCTTTTTAGCCAAACCCTCCAGACATGGCCCAGGGCTGCATTAGCACCACACAAAACAATAATTAAACTGCGACACAAGTCGGTGGGGAACAACAAAAAGATAAATCTCTCTTATGTTTTGTTAAATTCAGCAATTTACAAGGCTGGAATAATTAGTGGTTTAAAATGTTTTGACACAAGCAGCCCCAATAATCATGATAAATCATATCAGGCATATGCCCAGATCCTTGAAGTGACAGATGACAAACAGAGCAGTGACAAGACGCTCCATCACACAGGGAATCATTGAGTTAATGGAAGAATTATTGCTTCTGAAATCCACTCTAGTCCCATTGTGGGGGACATTCCAATTTATCAAAGCCAAATGAACATTAATTGCTGCAGCCTGGTAAGTTTTCGAGCTGCTGTGACCTTCATTGAATTTTAATCCAAAACAGATAAGATTTACTTCCACACAACAGGAAACAACACAATTAAACCCAAATGACAGCTGAGATTATGGTGAAAAAACACAACAGGCATAATGACAAAAATATTGATTCCTTTCTACTTGACACTGTGCTTAAAAAAAGGGTAAATAAATAAAATCTTGCATTTGCATATTTGTTTTTCGTTTTCCTTTATCCCTTCTTTTCATTTGGGAGACAAATTTCAGATGCTCAAGCCAAGAGGAAATGGGTGGCAGAGAGTAATGGAGACTGAATTCCCTTTAACTGCAGTAATTAATGTTATGTCTCATTGGGGAGAGATTAAGAAAAAACAGTTAGGAAAGGAAAAAAAATAAAAATTAAGTATTATCTTGCTGTCAAAGATGCCCTTGAGCTCAGGTAGGGAGGCATGAAGAGGGTGACAGTCAGTCAGGGCTTTGCAGGGGTAGATGGTGGCCACAGGGACCATGGCCCTGCTGCACTGGGAGCAAACCAATCCAAACCAGGAAGCCATGGACTGACAGCCAGAATCACTGGAAGGAGGAATAAACCCAGGATTTGCACCTCCCTGGAGCCCCCGTGCAGCACAGAGGGGGTCTTGGCTTTAGAGGCAGAGCAGGAGCTCCCAGCCAGGCCATAAACACCTTCAGAAATCCAACCAGCTCCTGGCTTGGAGATGTCTCACTGCCCAATAACTGTGCCAAGTGCTCCCTAGGAGAGGGATTAACCAGATCCCCCAGGCAAACCTTCCCCAGCTCCTATAAATCACCTGCAGCATGAGGACAGAGGTAAAAGCAAGTGTTAGAGCTGCTTCAAGGAGATGAAGGAAGCACTTTGCCATGTCCCCTCCTGTCCCCTGGGGAGGGATGCTGGGCTGATGATGGACAGGGCACACAGAGCCTGAATGCCAAGGCAGCACTGGGGTGGGCTGGAATCACAGCAGTGATGGTGGTTTAGTTCATGGAAAGCACACAGAGACATTGGGCTCCGTGGTAGGAAGAGGAAGGAAAAGTATTTGGGAAGGAGGGCACAGGTTGTATCCTGAGGCAAAAAGGGATAAGGACATAGAGGGTGTGGGGACAGGAGGGGGACCCAGGGCCCCCAGGGCCCCCCGTACCAAGCACAGCACAGCCAGGGAACCCCATTGCTGGGGCAGGAGAGCTGAAGTGATGGGGGCCCTCTGGGATGTGCTCCAGCAGGGGTCAAGAAAGGAAATAAAGGACGGGGAAAGCAGCCCGGGGGACATGGGTTAAATATTCCACCCAAGAAACAAATAGCTGTGCCCATTTTATTTCCCCTGCAGAGCTCCATGAGGCCTCAAGGAAGGAAAAAAAAAAAAAAGGAAAAAAAAAAGGCAACCAACCAACAAAACAGAATCATCTTTGCTGGTAACTCAAAACTTGGCTTGGGTTCACTTAAAAAGTTAATGAACCTTCTGAAAAATCTGGGCAAAGTTTCAAGCCTGTGCTGCAGTCCTGACCCAGGGAAGGGATCTGCAGGGTCCTGCCTCCCCAGGGACACATGTGCAGCCTAGACCCCATCCCAGACCCAGATCCATGCCCAGGACCTCAGCTCCTGCTGCAGGGAATGTCAGAATTTATAAAGACAGTGGAGTTACTGCTGATTGTGTGTGGCAGGAACAACTCCTTCTCTCCTGTTGCTTTTGCAGGAGGGAAAAGAGGTACAGAGCAGGAATTAACTCTCATAACAAAGCCATGGGTGCTCCCAAGCCACTGGCAAAGCACATCTTCCCTGGCTAAACTGGGATTAGAGGGCAAACCCATTCCTGTGACATTCCTGTGACATGGCCAGCAGTGCTGTCAGCCCCATCCCCCGGCACTGCTGCTCCCCCATTCCGAGGTGCAGCAAAGGAAGGCTCTGGCCAGGAGCTTCTCAAAGGAACTTTCAAGCATCCACTCACTGCAATCATCTCTTGTATTTTAGAGATCATCTTCAGCAAGAGCTGAGGACCAGGACTGAATCTCTCCCTGCTACAGAAAATCTGCATTTCAAGCAGGAAGCACCAGGCTGCAGAGAAAGTGTCACCCCACAGACACAGGACAACTCTCCAGGGCTCAGGTTTGCCCACAACAGCCAAACATTCCCATACTCAAACCTCCTGCCAGGGATGGAGCTTTTCACACCCACACATGCTGCACTGTTTTCTTTCTTTGTTGTCTCTCACTTACATTTTCAGGCTCATTTTCCAAGTGTGAATTTCTAACCTTTTCCCCCTCTCCAGCACCCCATCATATTAACAATTCAGCAGGACATAAAAACATTCCCTATCCAGCTCAGTAAGATGCAGCCCCCAACTCCTTTCCCCTCTGGCATCCAGCATCTTATCTTGCCCAACAGCCTTAATGCAAAGCCTCTCTCCCTTCTCACATGTATTCACTGCCAGATCTAAAGCCCCACTGATGAGACACTCAAAAGACCAGATTTAAGTTGTAAAAGCCATATAGCTGCTTGTTCAAATTAAATATATATATATATATATATATATATATATATATATATATATAAAAAAAATAAAATATTTGTGCAGCCATTGTCTCTCTTCCTCCTTCCAAAACTAAGGTCAGAAGCTGTGGAGATGACCCAGAATCTAAGAGATGAACAGGTTCACCTTTTGCAGGGTTGCTGTGTGGGATCTTCAGGCCTTAAAAACTTGCTTTGGCAAATACGTGGCATGCACACACACTGGATATACCAACCTAACTTCTTTTTTTCTGTATCTTATCCCAATGGGATTGAAGGGACAATACACTAAATCCCATTTTACAGATGGAGCTCTAAAACACGGAGGAATCATGGATCAGATCCAAACACGTAGGCATGCACCTCATATGATACTGAAACTTTAAAAGGCAGCACAGCACATAAACAGTGCATTATTAAAAGGTCACAAACACCCCAGATGGAGACATTCAAAGCACTGGATCATCTTTTTACTTTTAGGTCAGGCTTGTCCTTTGCAAGAAATGCTGCAGCCCTTACTCACTTCAAAGAGAAACTTCAGCTTCAGAAAGAAGTGGCCAAGCCCAAAATCTTGCCTTTGCACAATGCCCAAACACAAAGACCAAGCAGAAATACTCCACTGGCACCTCACCACTTTCCAGCACAGAGAGGAGGAACTACAAGGATCCTTGTTACCCTCCCAACAGCTTCTTCCTCACACTCTTTTGCCTTGTTTCATTTTCTCAGAAGATCAAGCACTCTGTTGTTTTTTGCTTGGTTTTCCTGGCCAATTCAAACACATTTCTCCCTGTCTGAAGACCCAACCAAGAAGAGACACCAACATCTGCAAACCAGACTCACCACCCTGCTCCTCACGCCCCTCCTCCAAGGGGGTCCCTCCATCCCCACCAGCAGCTGGGACTCACCATGACTGAGATATGAAGGATGTGCATCTGCTCCTCCACGATCTCCGAGGGCTCCTGGAGGCTGGGTGGGGTGGCCCTGGAGAGCTGCTCAGCGCTGCTCATGGACACGTGGAAGTAGAGGGTGCCATTCTCCAGCCACTGCTGCTTCCAGTGCACCAGCGAAATGTCCGACACCGTCCCCGACATCTCTGCAGGGACACAACACACAGCTCAGGGTCAGCTTTCTCCACAATGCCCAAAGGTGTTGTTCTAAATTATCAAGGAAATTGGGATTTTTGAGCCTTACCCCCAGAACTGCTTCTATTTAATTTTAGCTTCTACCTGTTACTTTCCTTATATATGAACAGAAACGTTTGTCTTCTTTAATAAAAATCAAGGGGCTACAGAGTGCCTGGGGATTCCTAGAGTAGGAAGGCAAGGACAGCAAATCACACAGGATGCCCTAAACCTCCTGTGGCTTTCCCAGGAAACAGGCTGGAAGGAGTTCCCAGGGAGCTTTAGCCAAGCCCAAGGGAGTTTCATGGCTCAGGGAGGCCACTCAGTGCCAGACAAGGCAGTGTGCAGACACCAGTACACATTTTGCTGGCATTTACAATGGAAACCTCCCTCCAGCCATGAGGCAGCAGCACAGCTGTATTCAATAGGGACACTCTCAGCACAGACTGTGAGCTCCAGCAACAAGGGAAAACCTCCAGGCTTGACAAATATCTATTGACATTGGAGCTGCACCTGTCAGTCACCTTCTGCAGCTTCTGGTGGTTTTACATCTCACCCAATCCTGATTTACAGCACCCTGGCAGCCAGGATTACAGCACACACCACCAGCCTTCCCTGACCTAAGGCACTGCACTGAATTGGGGGTTTGGAGACCCCAAAGGGCACCCCCAGACCTGCAGACCTGTGGAGGCAGCAGCTCCCAGCCTCAGCTGCAGCTCCTGAGTGGGCCAGGAGCACTGGCAGCTCCACAGCTGCCCAGCACACTGCACACAGATCTCTGCAGAGAATGGGTTTGGCAGCTTGGCAGCTGAATCAAAACCAAAAAAAAAAAATACTAGTACAAAATGAGCCAAAATATTTCTCCTTCCACCACATCTTTTTTTGTGTTTGTTTTTCCATTTCCAGTATAAGCAATGGGAAGCAAGACAGGTCTTCTTAGTCACTGGGCCCACAGCTTCAGCAGCTTTGAGGAAGACCCAAATCCAATTCCCTCCTATTTGGGGAGAGACCAGGTGTGACAGCCCCTGACCCCCCGTCTGCAGGTGTGTCTGCCCCAGAACAGTCAAGAACACAGGCTCAGGTAATTTTGGTACCTCAGAGGGAACAGAGACAAGGTTCTCCTCCTCCACCTCCTCCTCCACCTTGGCTGCAGAGGGTCAGTGGGGAAGACAGCACTTGCTCCTCTGCAGGCAAAGCAGCCAGGGAATGCTGGTGGCATTCTGCATTTCATTACTCTGAGCCCAGCTGGGCAAAAGCACATCCAGTTCCAGCTCCCAGTGGAGAGGAAGGAAGGACCAAGCCCAGCTGAGGCTGTCCTGAGGGGCCACCCACACCTTGCAGGACACAATGCTTCCACAAGACACCTGGGAGGTGAGCAGCCACTCAGGCTACAAGACCAGGCACTTGCACTTCTACAAACCCAGCCTAACAAAAAAACCTCTCAATCCTCCAGGAACAGTTTTTCTCACCCCTGAAATCAATATATTTTCCAGGAGCAAGCTCCTGGCTTCCCAATGTGGATCAAAAGAGAGCCAGCCAAGCTCTGATGGAGAAGAGCCCATCACACCACAGGTCCTGCAGGGCTGAGGGCAGGGCCAGGGCCACCCCATTACTGCCAGATCCCTGATTCAGCACTCACTGGTGACACTCCAAGCCACCACTGTGTCACCTCAATCTCACCAGAGGGGTTTGCTCATTGCCTCTGCCCCCCCAGCACTGCACCTTCCTTATCCCCAAACCCTGTGCACACCTGAGCACTCAGAGAAAAACCAAACAGCTCCTGACCACACCTGGATCCATCAGGAGCTCACTCTTGTGCTTGGGAGGGGGTGCACGAGCTCCCTGTCACATCCCTGTCACTGCCCTGACATCCTGCTAATGACCCTTCTCTCTCTGACAGAAAAGGCTCTTTGCTGCAGCAAATCAGCAGCAAGAGGCTCTTGCTTGTACTCTGGGAACTGTAAATCACAGCAGCCCTGCAGCTCCTTCAGGACCTGGGAACCTCATGGAAAGAATCCTGTGTCTCTCCCCTCCAAGCAAAGCTCAAGCAGAAGGTTTCTTATTGCAGTAAAAATAAGAATAAAATGAGAGAAATATCAAGGCTGCTTAATTGCAGTCATCTTCCCAGCAATACTTCAAAGGTCTGTACTGAAAAGCATCTCCTTGTCTAATTAAAATCAAAACAAATGTTACTTTTAGGAGCAAAGGCACTCACTCAGCTTTGCAGCAGAAATCCAAGATCTTCCTCAGAGGCAAACAGGCCATGGGAGAGCAGGGAAGCATCAAGGGAAAGACTCTGTTATGCAAAGCCATAATCTTAATTCTGTCCAGAGGGACAGTCACCCACAGGAGGGGATGATTTACAGTATTACACACTCATCACACACATATCCTGCAGCAGACCTTTCCTGAAGAGCTCAGCAAGGAGGTTATACCACTCAGCCCACAGCACAGAGCACGTGGATGCCACCAGGACCCCACTGCTGCAGTTCCAAAGGCTACATCACATTAGGGAAGCAAGGAAAAATCCTCCAGGGTCAACCTTTCTCCAATTTTTTTCCCTTACACACACATTTTTGCATGGGATGTTTAAAAGGATCACAGAGAACATTTCTCAGGAGTTCTGAAATATAGGCAATTTTTTGGATTTTAGCCTAGACTGAAGATAAGCCTGTTTCATTTTCAAAAGGTCTCTTCCAAAAGTAGAAACTTCAATTTAACATTCATTTCACAATTTTAAGCAAACCCAGCAGCCAGGAAATTTGTGACAAACACGGACTTGCCAAGCCTGGGTACCCATTCCCACACACTTATAAACACTTGTGTGCTTAAACTTTCATTTCAGGGCACCTGGTTATTACCCCAGCACCCCCAGGACACCACAAGCCTTCAATCAGATTCACCACTCACAATAAAAATATTTCAAATAAAAGCTTTTTCAAGCCCTGTAGCTGCAGAATCCCTCAATCCCCAAACACAAGGAAGTTTTTTGGCCTTATATACCTGACACTAATATTCCACTGCCTGTGTTTCACTGGACACACATTGTCACTCCACTATCTGCTGTAGTTACAGCAGTGAAAACCCATCCATCAGCCAGAATGTAATAGTCTGCAGCAAGATTGCCTGTTATCAGAGCTTTCAAAAGCTTTTGGAACAAATTAAGGGCATTCCTGCACCAAAACTGAATGAGATACAGTTAAGGTTTTAAATGTGCAGCAATGGAAAAGCACTTGTGGTCTGTAACTGTTAAAAATCTCAGTATCTAGTGGATGGGGAGCTATCAGATGGGGCTCAAACAGCCCTTTGTGGGTAAAACA
The DNA here is from genome assembly GCF_036417665.1 of Passer domesticus. Lineage (NCBI taxonomy): Eukaryota > Metazoa > Chordata > Aves > Passeriformes > Passeridae > Passer > Passer domesticus. The sequence continues at coordinate 5,719,872 of NC_087491.1, forward strand.
CCAAGTAAAACAGCCAAACAGATCATCAAACATCTGCCATGCCACCTTCCTACCTGCTCGCTGTGCTCAGCAGAGAGGAGACAATGAAAAAACAAAGAGGATCCTCCTTCCCCAGAGGAGGCAGCCAGACTTCTCCCTTCCCCTGCTCAAAGACCCCAGGCAAGCACCAGCTCCACCCCAGAGCAGGGGCCTGAGGAATGTCCTCTCCCCAACACCAGCACATATCTCTCCCCTCCCAGCCTCTCCAAACCTTCACAACTGCCATCATCTCCCACCACACAGCTCAGCCAAGCCTGTGTGCAGCCCCCACCAGCTTTTGGTACCACCTGGGGATGGTCTGAAAGTAAGAAAAAGACACACAGAGCATTTCTGCCTTTTCTGCTCTTCCTTAAGCTCTGTGCCTTACACAACTTCCACAGTCTTTAACATTTTCCTTGGAAATCAATCATGCAATCCAAACAAAACTCTTCCCAGGGCTCAGCCTCTGACCTGGGCTCGTGCCCATCTGCAGGTCACCCACCCAGGACAAGACAGGGGACAGCAGTGACCACAGTAAAATCCCTTCCAACCAACTCTCTAATCCCCTTTTTCCCTTTGCTGTTGCTACAACCCTTTCATATAAACATTTCATTGAAATCTTCAACTTGTATTACAATCAAACTTAAAAGCAAAGGGGACTAAATGCATTTGGTTGGGAACCAAGACGATTCCCATAAAAGCAGATTATGCTGACATGATGAATACAAAATGAAACAGCCGATATTAAAGTTGCAGGATTGTTACTCCATGCCTTCAGGCTCCTGGACACCCTACCCATCTCCTCCCTCCTCTCTCCCTCGGTCTCACTGAAGCCAGGGACAGCCTTTTCACCTCTGCCTTCTGCAGGGCAGCCTGCCAGGCTTGAAACATTCACCAGCTCTCCCCAGCCCGACCTGATGCAGTGCCTCGACATTCACCGCTTCTGGGGAGGCTGCAGCCCTGCCTTATCTGTCATGGTGTTTTACAAAGCCTGTGTTGTATTTAATTGGCTTGTTCTTGCTAATCTACCATGATTATTGTATTTTTATTTCATTCTTGAAGGCCATTATTAAAATAAGCCCTTTTGCTTAGAGCAGTTCATCCCCACAAGGTTCCCCGCCCCCAGATATCCAAACCCTCCTGGTGCTTCCTCCCGGCTCCCCAGCACTGCTCAGACCTGCTGGGCACCTTTCCTGTCAGCACCAACTGCTCGGGGAGATGGGTGAGGAGCCACTGAGTAATTTCCAGTGTACAGATCCAGGCTCCTCTGGCCTTCTTCCTCCCCACCTGCTCCATCCCAGCAGGAGCTGCACCCCGCAGCCAGGCTTCCTCATCCACCTGCACAACTCAGCATCCTAGCCTGGCAGAGGAAAAGCTGGAGATTTGGTTAGTGGTTGTATTTCCTTTTAGAGAGACACAATTCCAGCTTGTGCCCCCTTCTTCCATGCCCCTCATCCTGCCACACCATTCCATCTGCTGTTCCTCCAGGGGCTCTCCTGAGTTAACGTTCTCCAGAGGCACCAACCTCGGATAAAGTGTTAGTTTAGAGATTCTTCAGTGCTAGCTACCACTTATGCTAATAAAGCAAATTTATGCAGAAAGTCATAAACAGAGAGCTCTCCCCAGTGCCCTTGCCAGCGCAGGATTGCTCCCTGCGGAATAGATTATCACACTCAGTGCAGACTAGTTCCAAAATTACTCTAGAAATGGGGCTTCCCCCATGCTCCCAGGGGGGCTATTCTGCAGTCAAACAGGCCCTAAGAGTTCTAAGAGTTTGGGTCTTTTGGTGGCAATATGGTGGAGTTTTTTATCCGAATCATTAGCTCAGGTTTTTTTATTCCCTTCCCCTCCACTCCTGTTCCTTCCCTTGCACACCTCCTCCCCTGCTCCCCCCTCACAGAGCTCCCTGGGGCAGCACACAAACGCAGCTGCAGATCATAAAAAGTAATAGAGAAGCTCAGAAATTTAAGAAAGGGGGGGGAAAAAAAGAGATGACAACCTCTCTCTGATCATCTCCTTTCACAGCCCCTGTCTGTGAGAACACAGTGCTGCACCTGCAGGGCATTTCAGGGGTGGCTGTGCATGGACATACAATCAGGGAATGTTTTCACTTAGAAAACCCCTCTGAGATCACCGAGTCCAGTCGTGATCCCAGCAGTGCCAAATCCAAGGCATGGTGCTGGAAGGAGGAGGGCTAGAGACAGACCCCAGGTCCTGGGGTGGTGCAAGGGGGGTCCCCCTGGCACCAAGTGCAGGCTGGAGCACCCTCTGCATTCACTGCCAGCAGCACCACACACCTGACCTTGGATGGGCCAAATAATATTACAAATCAAAGGCGACTCCGACGAGAGGAGAGAGAATGATGGATCTGACTTTATCATTAGAAGGTTAAATAATTATTTTATTATAGTATGTATATTATATTTAAACTGAATCTGCTTTGTACTCACTTTTGTTTATAACAGTACAGAATTGCACTCATCTTTTGATTCTCTCGTGACTGTCCCGTGACAGTCATACACACTCTCCTGGCCCTGACAGGCCAAGGGAACAAAACACCCTCACTTTGGGTAAATAACCTTCATATTGCATTCTACTTTGCACAGCAAGTGATAAGAATTGTGTTTTCTCTTTCTCTGATGTTCAGAGAATGTGAAACCCAGAAATATTCCTGGGAAGAATTGTGCCTTGCTTTTCTCTATGAAGAGAATGTGGCAACAAAATGGGAATTGCAGTAAAGGGAGTTTGGCTGTTTTCAAGCTCTGCTGGAAGGACAAGAACAAGCAGCTGGGTTCAGGCATGCTCCTGGGACCAGTCACCTCAAAACCACAGAGATGTGGGAGGAACTGAGCTGCCACCAAAGGGGTCACAACAACCAAAGCAATGTGACTGAAGGTGAGGGCAGAACCCAAGCTCAACAGGAACCCAAAAAACAAGAAAACCTCCTCGGTTTGGATGGAGAGCTTGCAGTCTGCATCACCCAGGAGATGAGCCAGGGTGTGCAGGGAGGGCAGAGTCAGCCCCTGCAAACTCTTCAGACAACCAGAGGGTTGGGCTGCTCCAACTCAGCTCTCTTGGTCTTAGCTCTGGAGCTTTCTGTACCATCCCCACATCCCTTTGGCCTTTCTAATCCCTGGCTTTAGGGTCCCTGAACACATCAGGGAGCAGATATTGATTTGCCAGTGCTGCCCACAGATCTGAGTCTGATTCCAAACCCCAGAGAAGCTCAGCACACCGTGTGCTCCTGCAGCTGCTTTGATTGCAATTCAGGCTCCAGCACATTACCCTTATTTATAATGCCAGGGCTTCCGTGTGGTGCCTCAGGCACTCTGAAATTATTACAGGGACCTCTGATTTTCAATTCCCTTCTATTCAATTCCATCTTCACCTGTCAGCAGAGGCTCCCCCTGGCCCGTGGTGGGAGCCAAAGGCAGACAGTGCTGGAATCTGATCTTGCAGGAATTGCTGGCACATGGATGAGAGCTGAGTTCTCCGTTGGAATGAGAAGCACCAGGTATGGCAGAGCAAGGGGGAGAGCACTCCTGGGTGAGGCTTTCTCAGAGAGAGGAGACACCAGGCTTGGAGCAGCACCAGGGGTGCTCAGCCACAGCCCCTCCAGGGTGTGATTGGGCACTGGAATGGTCTGCCCAGGGAGGTGGAGTCACCATCCCTGCATGTATTTAAAAAAAGCCTGGACATGGCACTCAATGCCATGGTTTAGTTGATGAGGAGGTTCATAGGTTGTGCCGCATTCACATTCTCTGAAAAATCCCTCCACCCAGGATTTTTCTCCTGGGAAGCTGAGAAGCCTCAGAGAAAAAGAAAACAATTCTTATCTCATTTGCTTCTCCTGTGTTGTGCTCATGTGGAATGTGTTTGGAGATTGTTCACCCACAGGTGATTGTTTCATTGGGTTCTGCTGTGAGTTGTTTTCACTCTTTGGCCAATCAGGGCCAAGCTGTGTCAGGACTCTGGAGAGAGTCACCAGTTTTCATTGTTATCTTTTTAGCATTCTGTAAGTATCCTTTCTGTATTCTTTAGTGTAGTTTAGTATTCTTTAATATAATATAGTATCATAAAGTTATAAATTAGCCTTCTGAGAACATGGAGTCAGATTCATCATTCCTGCCTTTGTCCGGGCAAATACAACAAATACCCCGCAAATACAACAAGGTTGGACTTGATGATCTCAAAGGTCTTTCCAACCTAGTTCATGCTGGGATTCTGTGATGCTGCCACAAGGAACAAGCAGGTGAAGGAATGGGACTTCAAGCATCAGAGCCCCTCCTTTGTACATTCTGCAGAGGTGAAGGCCAGGGTGCCAGAGAGATGGGTGTGAATGAGGTGCCTTGATGCATGGATGCATGAGGGCTAGAGACAGCCTCCTGAAGGAGGACTTTGCTCTCCTTCCCCAGTCCCCACCCCTCTGTTAAGGCATGGGAGTTTTCTTTAGGGTTTTAGCAAAAACCTCAAGCTTTGCCACTTCTCTGGAGCCTCCTGGCCACGGAAGTGCAGGATTTACTTTTGAAGCAGCACCTGAAGGCACAAGGAAGAGGAATGAGCCAACTCTTTGCTCATGTCACAGGAAAAAGAGCTGCTGGTCCATGAGAGCTGCAGTTCTGGCAATGCCTGGAGAAAGCTGGGACAGTTCTCTGTTCCCAGTTACTCCAGATCCTCAAATCCAACAGACAGACCTGATAAATGGGGACAAAAAAGTTCTACATAAAAGGCACAAGCATCATTTTGTGATGGTCCAACTCTCAATCTCTGTTAAAGAAATCTGTCTTTGATGGTGAAGCTTTTCTGAAGGTAACAGGCACACAACACTGGCCAGGCTCTGTGCTCAGGGTGGATGAAGTGAGACAGGTTTTCATGCAGACTGTGGGGATTTCCTGGCTCAGAAAACCCAGTGATGGGCAGGGAATGAACAGATCTGCTGTATCAGCACAGGCAACGAGCCCTGCATGGGCCTGGCCTGCCCTGCTCCAGGTGCCACACGGGTCACCTCTCCTCACTGCCCAGCCCTGTGTGGGACTCCAGCCTAGCTCCTGCAGGACCACTACAAGCCTGAGAGGGTCTATTCCCACCACACATCCAGAGGAATGGCCTTTGAAAGCCTTCACAAGGACCTGGATAAGAAAAAAAGCCCTATTTAATCCCCAAGCCGTGGCAGAGCTCAGCCATTCGTGCCTCTGATGACACCAGAGCTTTGCTTGGAGCCTGAATGGATCTGAAGTGTCCAGTGACACAACCATGGGCTGCTGGGAAGAGCTGCTGCCTCTGATAACCACAAACTGGAATTTTCACTGCAGCTGAGGGATCACAGGGCAGGGGCACAGGGCAGGCATGGTGCATCACCTGCAGTGGCAGCACACGGTTCCCAGGTGCACAGGAAATGCTGGCACATGGAAACAGAGCCAGATGGGATCTGCTGGATCATAACCCACTGAAGGAGAGGGAAGGAGCCCTGTCAGCCCCACCTGCCTGCATTGCTGCTGCTTCCCTTTCCTGGGCACCAGGAGGGCTGGGCTGGGGATGCCTTTTCCCAGGACAGCCTCAAGCAGAGACACCATGGCAGTGGAGCAGTGTCAGGGTAGCACTAGGTAAGGGTTGTGCAAAGGGAAAACATTTAGAAAGCCAGCCCTACAGCCTCTTCCTTGTGCAGGTAACAGCAGCAACAGCAATTTTCCCTTTGTCTGTGAGTTTCTGCAGGAGCTGGGAGCAGGGCAAGGGAAGCCCAGCACAGCAGGGTGGACATCAGGGCACAGCAGACCTGTCACAAAGGGACAGAGAAGGAACATGCTTGTCTTCCCTGCAAGCTGTGACAGGAGCAGAAGGGCAACATGACCTATTCAGGTGATTTGAAGAGTCTGGCAAAGCCAGGCAGCCTCCAGGACAAAGCAGGGAGCTGCATTTGCTTTACAGCTGCCGAGGAGCAAGCACCAGCCCCAAGGGCTGAGCACAGCTCTGAGCTCCATTAGAACCAGCCAAGAGCTTTATAAGTCCTCTGCATTTTTAAACCTCTCTTTGGGAAACAGACCTCTTAAAATGATAAGGCAGTTTGATAGCTCAGGGCTCTGCTCAGACTGTGAAGTAATTTTTCTACAGTGGTTCCTCCATGGACCTGCCCTCCCAAAGGGAGGTGGAACAGGCAGAGGAGGAGGAGAAAACAGGAGAGAGGAGGTCTGGTTGCCTTCTACAAACACTAAGACAGTTCCACCTGCTGAGAGATGGATGCCCTTTTCCATGGAGAAGGAGCTGGTTGGGTATTTTCAGAAGAGGAAAAAAAGCAGCTAGTGGATTACTTGGGATCTTCTGCCTCTGTGCCACCTGGAGCACCAGGTGGGTGCATCCAAAGCCAAATAGCCTGAAAATTCTGGGTATCCCCTTGCCCAAAAAGGCAAAAATATCAGTTACCAGCAATGCCCAGCTGCTGCTGCCCCTCCACCTAGATCATGATGGGGGCTCCTTCACTCACAGGGTCCCTTCTCTGCTGTCAAGGCACACATCCACAGTGGTTGCCAAAGGATTAGGAATCTTACCTCTTCTCCAGAACAGGCTTCTGAGTGCTCATTCCCTGAAAAGCCCCTAGAGCCTGCCAGGTACCCGAGGTACCACTCAAGAACCCAGGTTTGTCTGGGCTGCTCAACAAACCCCAAATCCAGCTCGTATCTACAGAAATGAGTTCTTGCAACCTCACAGAAAATTTGTTTCTCTCTAAGCCTATGACACCTTAACCCAGGAGCAAACTTGCATGTTTATCTACCCCAGCAGCCAGCATGGTTCCCAGGACACTCCAACAGGAATGGCCCTGAGTGTCCCAGCCCAGGACACTCTGACAGGAATGGCCCTGAGTGTCCCAGCCCAGGACACTCTGACAGGAATGGCCCTGAGTGTCCCAGCCCAGGACACTCTGACATCCTCCCACTGGCCAAGCACCACCAGAGTTCTGCAGGAAAGAAGCCCAGCAAGGGCTATGGGAGAGCAGACTGCTGCTCCTGAAGATGCCATCCCAGGGTGGCATCTGACCAGGACAAATCACCTGGGCAGCCTCAGCCCTGGAGCCAAGGGCTGCCCTTGGAGGCTGCAAACCCTCAGGCTGCCAGAAGCAAAAAGGTTTACTGAGATTAGCTGTGAAAACTCTCACCTCTCTCTGGACTGACTCTCACTGCAGTGAACTCAAAGCAGCTGATGTAAGAGCACAGCAGCTGCAGGGCTCAGAAAGTGGCATCGTAAGATGAGGAGATGGTAAAACCCAAAATAATAAAAGCAACCAAATTTATTAAGGCTTCTCAGAGCCTGGGAGCAAAACAATTTTTCCCCATTTAAAAGCGGGTAAAGCATAAGAGAAGCTGAGCAATTTGTCAGAGATTGGAAGCAACAAAGTGGCAGAGACCAAAGCCTGAAGCAGACACCACACACAGACACCACCCGGCCACCCCATTCCAGCCTTTTTCCTGCAGCTTCCCCAGCAGGAAAGGCTAATCCATGTCATTATCTGGTTCCCCCACCATTAGATCCAACAGCAGCATGGTCTCATTTGCTGTCCTAACAAGAGCCTCAGTGAAAGCTGTACAGGAGCTGCCCAAAAAGAGACACCTACACCGAGACAGAAGAGACACAGAACATTTTTCCCCTTGATCTGCATACACAAAGGTCATGGGAAAGTGGCAGAGGGGGATGAATCCTGCAGCCTCATTAGAGGGAAAGAAACTGTTTCTGCAAATAATTGATTTCTAAATTTATCCCCTAATTAAATAGGTTCCCTGGACGAATCTGCATGCAGGATGCAAGGTGATGATTTAGTGCCTGGCTTCCTCCAGGAACGCATCAACACATGTTTGCAAATTGTCTCTGTGCCAGACTGAAAGGAAGGGTGATCATCTCCCCACTCCCACTCTCCTGGGCCCCTCCTGACACCTGGAGCCTGGGCACACCTGGCTGAGCTCCCTCTGTGCCAGGTTCATCAGAGCCAGGGCAGGGACAAGGATGTTTGTCACTGGTCCCCATGCTGCAGAGCAGGGCACCCACCCCTGCTCACACCCTGCCCCTTGGGAGGCCAGCCAGAGGGGATTTTGACAGGCAGCAGCTGTAAAACTCCAGCAGGACTGGAAATGCACTGCCCAAACTCGGCACGTAGCGTGGCAAGAATGAGAAACATTATCTCCAAAACACGCTCTTGCTTCCTACATCAATTCCACGGCCGTTCCTGTCTAGTCGCTTTGACTTTTTCCTACAGACACCATCAGCTAATAAAACCTCCAGAGACGGATCCTGGGATAAAACCAGGCTACAAGCTCTGCAAAAATTAAGCACATTTATCACTCTTCCACGGAGAGCTCCTTTTGGAAAGCAGAGAGCCCTGATGCTCTCAGACAAGCATCAAAGGGTTTGGGACGCGGAAACTCCATGTTAGCTTGAAAAGACGGGGGTGGCAAATGTCCCTGCTGTGACAGAGCCCTGGTAATTAACTCCTGCTGCCTGGGACAGTGAGCAGAGCCCACAGCCTGTCCATCTTTGCTGGATCAGAGCTCTCCCTGCCCAAAAAAGAGAGGCACTTGCCTGCATATTTACACACTGTCCTCTCTCTGGAAGCAGCAGCAGCATTTTCCATCCCCTTTCCTTTCCTCCCCACAAGGTCATTTGTGCACTGGGTGTACAGGACAACCTTCCTTCAGCACTTTGATGCTGAGTCTTCAGGATCTACAGATGTAATTGTGCCCCCTGATGTCCCACATGCTGGGGTTCCTGCTCCTGGCATGTGAGGCTCACAAGGATTAAGCCATAGGTTTAGATTTAGACTAAATATTAGGAATTATTTGTTGTTGAGGGTGCCCAGAGCAGCTGTGGCTGCCCCTGGATCCCTGGCAGTGCCAAGGCCAGGCTGGACAGGGCTGGGAGCAGCCTGGGACAGTGGGAGGTGTCTCTGCCCATGGCAGGGGGTGGAATGGGATGATCTTTAAGGTCCTTTCCAAAACAAAGCATTCTATAATTCTGTAAGTGCAGCCTAGAGATGCTGTACAGTGCCCACCCCTGTCACACTGAGCAGATGTGATTTTTCTTCCCCCCACCTCCCCTGAAAAAGTCTTCAAAACTGGAGCATCTCGTGGCATTTTGGATTTCTCAACATTTCTGGATGAAAACCACCTTATTAAGTGAGTTCTCCATCAAAAAAATCACTACCACAGATGGAGCTCAGGCCCTAACCTACTTCTCCACTCAAAAAATAAAAAGCCATTAGGTGGCTAAATACTTTAGGAACTGTGTCCCTTCATCTCCCTGCTGTGGTTTTCCGTCTGTAGCAGAGTATCCTCCTTTATAAATTGCCTCCGAGAGCCTCTGATCTCGTCTAAAAGAAAACAATATTATTCACAGGATAGGAAAGAGATGGAAGAGAGCTAATTAGTCCTCGTACAGAGGAGTTTGCAAGATATGACATTTAAATGAAGAAGCCTGATTTTCAGATGGTGGTGCTAATATCTTCATGCTAAGTCACTGTTTTTTTTTTCTTCTAGAGGTGCTTTTTTCTCACCTTGAGCATTTTAAAGGCAAAAAAAATTCTTTAGGTACCAAAGCAAATTCATAATCAAGCTCTCCAGCACTTTCTAACCTGAGCAAGTTAAAACCCTACTAAAAGCAGAGTCCTTGAGGCCCTGCTCCCCAAGGATGTGTGCACATAAAGAAAGGAAAATGTGTGGTTATTAGAGTTTAGCTTTATTGTTTCCAAAAAACACACTGAAGATTGTGTTTATGATTCTGGAGAAAATAAAAGCCTCTCTCCAATTGTTAAAATAGTGAACATGAGATACTCCAGCGACTTCTAAACAGTCAAACTGCACAGCACTCTCTACTTGGATTCCAGAAAAGTCTGTGCAAGAGTGAGAATGAGCCTGAGTAGGGATAGGAGATAAACCCACACCTCACCTTAGAGCCAAAGGAAGCAGAATTAGCTTATACAGTCATAAGTTACATGGAGGACAAGAAAACAGTTCAAAACTAATTGCAAAATTCCATAAGAGCCAGTTTTGTTGGCTTTCAGATACCTCCTGGTCTCTGAATGATCAAATCCCCTTTGAAAGCCAGACTTCAGCAAGAGGATCATTTAGACACACTCCAAACCAAACAAAAAAGTAAAATCTTAGCTGGAGCTTTCTCTCTGGCCCTTGCACAGATTTCTGGCAAAGTCTTCCCCACACTTTCTGTTCACACTTTCAGAGAGCTTCTCCTGCCCCACATCTCTACCATGCTGAAGGTCTGCAGGGAAGGGTTTGTATCCATCAAACAGCATTGCCCAAAAAACCAACAGCCTTCACCACTCTGCCCCTCCACCTTCAGCCTAGAGGAAGGACAACCCACAGGGTATTTTTTTTATCCCCCTCCTTTAACTATTACCAAGACGCTGTGAGGTTATGAATTATTGAATGGAGCTGTCTCTGCAGTTTAGGATGATGATGATGATGGAAGGAAATGCAGGCTGCAGATGGGCCATGTCCCCAGCACAGGAGCAGGGCAGGGAGCCAAGGGCCACGTCCAAGGGGATCCTTACCCAGCTACTCAGTGTCTCTGCCCATCCATCAGAGCCTGACACCTGCCTGGCACAGCGGGGATCAAATTCATCTTGGAGGAAGCCATGGGAAATACACCTTCCACAGGGAAGGGAGGGAAACTGCTCACACCCTCTCCATAACCCTGCACCCCACTCGAAAACCCTGCCTGAGACCCTCCTGGCCATGCCTGCTGGATAACCTGGACTGGCTGACCTGGCAGAATCAGGTCTTCGGTACAAGGAAACAGACTGGGGGTAGGGATGGAAAAAGCCAGTGAGGACAGAGATCCTGAGAAGGTGCTGACAGAATCCAGCCTCCAGACAATTTCACAGACACTTTCTGGAAGGTATTACTGGCAGCTCTAAAACAACTTATTAGTATGGGCCTCTGGGGCTTGCAATAAAAACCAAGATGTATTTTTCCCAGGTTAGATAGATGGCTGAAAATTAAAGGAACAGCCTGAAAAATTATGTCAATTCCACCCATCCCTGTGTGTACATTTACTTGCAAGCTCCTCAGAGATGGGGGGGTCAGCACCAGACAGGGGAGCCACAGCTGCCTTCATCCCAGCATGGGATAAGCATGCAAACCATGTCCTGCTCCCAAAACCACCTTGCTGGTTAATGACTGCATTCCAAGAAATGCATAACAACACTGATCTGAGTCTTAAACAGTTTCAAAGAAGCACCAAATTCAACACACACAGCCAGATCTTCCAGTTGAGGCAGCACAGTGTCCAAAGTAACTCCACTGTTTCTGTGCATCCTGCTCCAGAAACACATCCCAGAATTGATTAGAACAGGGGAGTTTCCAGGGTCACACTTTACCATGTTCTATAAATTTCTTCTGTAGGTCTCCTTCTGTGTCAGAGCATACGCCACAGGTGAGATAGCCACAATACACAGAGTACCATGATACAATTTCAGAAAGCTTCAACCCATACACAGTAACACCCCAACACATCAGAGGGGTTCAGGCATCTGCCCATACAGAGTAACACAGCTTCAGAATACTGCCAGTGTCCAGCCTTCAGGTTCTTCAGCCCAGCCTTTTATCCCCCTCACATTCATGCACTGCCCCTGTGTGCCCTCTGTTCCTTTGGTGGTTGCTCAGCACACCTGGGCACTCCATGGCTCATTGCTGTCACTGCTGCTCACAGCTCTGCCATCGGGGATGAGGCTGGGCCAGCCCCACCCCAACCACCACAAACTGTGTGCCTACACTTCTGGAAAAGGCCATAACCAAAATAAGCATACTGCCCCAAAGATGTGAGTTTTATTAATCGATCTCTACTTGGAAAAAGCTGAGGATCAACTTTTCCTGCAAGAGTTTCACCATTATGGCCAACATTGGCCATCTATTCGCCCCTAAGGCCATCACATCACACACTACACTGCCACCTGCACTCAGGGTTAAGATCCTCATTTAAACCCCAGAAATTAAAAGCATTGTGTCTCCAGAGGTCCATACCAGAGCTCTGCTTGTTCCCAGCCTGCCCTTCACCTCCACAAGATCCCCAGCTCATCCCCTGCCTGTGATGGCAATCGATCTGGTCCCTGCTTGGCTCACAAATCCTGCCTGCTCGCTCTTTTTTTCACCCTGGATATTAAGGGAAGGAAATATCTGGATCTATTTGAAATGAATTATACTGCAGTAATTGCAGCTCCTATAGGGCAGTATTAGGTCAAACTGCCCTTTTTGTGCTGTGTCTCAAGCACTGGAGATGATGAATGGGCTCATTTTCCACAGGGCTGGATGCTCACAGCTCCAGGTGAAGCCCACGCAAACCACAGATGCTCATTGCTCCAATACCACAGCTCCTGCCAAGCCCTTCCTTTAATAAAACATCCAAACTCACACTGTACAAACACAATTCTGGCACACGTTCCTTGCCACTTGTTGTCACCATCCCATGGGTCCTCAGCAGACGGTGCCATCCCCACTGCTGTCCTCTCCAGGCTGCACTTGACTGCTTAAGAAATCTGTGCCACTGTCGCCCCAGAAGGACCTTTTCAGCCCAAAACAGATTCTCCCCTCCCATTCTAACCCTGTGTTAATTATTAAGATAGGGTGGGATTGCAGAGACTAATTACCACTGTAAAGTTACTCTCCTGAAGGCTGATAAGGGAAATAATTAGGATGGACAAGCGTGGCTTACAGAGCTGTAAATCTCTCTCTCTTGCCAAGATAATTCTACTACCTAAGATCACAGATGACAAAAGAGTCCATTGGCAAACACGAAACAGTGGTGGAGACCAAACCATGGGCTGGACCTTCCCAGACTCCACAGAGCACAGACCCTTCCTGCTGCAGCACAAAGGGGACTCCTCAGATGGGGACAGGCCTCCAACAGGTAACTCCAAGGACCTCAGCACAGATACCTTGGGAAAAAGGCACAGAGCCTGGGAAATCCCAAGAGGATCAGCCCCATGCACATCTTCCAGTCACCTTCCATCCTGTGTTCACCAGCTGGTTTGTCCACAAGCCTTACAGGTGAGGTACAGCTGTGGCAGCTCAGGGGACATGGTTTGAAGTGTGACCGTGTGGGTGGCAGGGGGTTGGAGCGAGATGATCCTTAAGGTCCCTTCCAACCCAAGCCATTCTCTGATTCCATGGTCTCCACGAGGTCCATCCTACAGGACCTTGCATGAGCCATTCTGTGGCTCACCAGAGCACAGACACCCACAGGACACATCCCTGTGCTCTGCTCAGACCCTGCAGCTCTCGTTTGTGCAAAACACAGCAGAAGTGAGGGTTGAGCTTGGGCAGAGCTGCCAGCACCACCAAAATGGATCTTCATCCAGCCAGCAGAGCTGATCATGAGCCAAATCACCCCAGCTCCTAGCCCACCCAGCTCCTGCTCCCTCCCAGCTCCCAGGGTCACATTCCTCGGCACATCTCACATGCGTTCCTCCTGCATTCACACAGATTATTTTCCTCTAACAATTTTAGGCACCCTGCACTAGAGCATTTATAACTAATACATATTCTAATGTTCCTGTTCACCTGAGACACTCGAAACTTTCCTGGCTCATTTGTCAAGTTTATTTATTTATTTTTTTTAAATACCTTCTTCCCCTCAGGCCAGTCAAATGAGTCCAGTTAATTTTCATTTCCACGGACATGGAAAGTCATCTCAAGGTCATTTCTGGGTTATTTTACAGCTTCAGATCTGGAGGGTTTTGCAGGATTTGCAAAAGATTGAGGCTTCTGGTTATCTACTGCATATTGAAACAAAAAGGAACCAGCTGAGGAAAGACAGTGATGAAGCACCCCATTGACACCCAGGTAATTAAGGAGAAACAAACATGTTTGTTGGCTGAAACAAGGGAAAAAATGATGCAAACCACTTTATTCTAGCAAAGGAAGAGAGGAGGGAGGAAAGAAAAAGCAGCAGCTAATGGGTTTCCATCAGAAGGGCATGCTTTGCTCAAGCCAAAACCTTCCCAGTGTGTTTGCATTTCAGTGGGAAGGTTGTGGTGTGCTACTGGGAGGCTTTTGTCACTTCTGATTAGAAAGAGAGCAGAAAAAAGAATCCCAGCAAACTGCAAAACACAACCTTTGTGATGCAGGCAGACCAACACAGCCCCATTCTGAAAGGAAAATACAAAATATATCCATGCACATCCTAAGGGTTTGGAAGCATTGACGCGTGGAGCTTTGCGTGGGACAGCCCCGTCTCCTCCTGACCAGCTTTAGCACTAAGCGCCAGGAAATTATTCCCTTGGGAAATGGTGACTCCCAGTGTCAGCCACCCTCATGGCCAGGTCCAGATGATGCTGGAGCCAAAGGAAGAAACAATTCCAGCAGTGATCTTCAGCACTGGGCTCCCAAAGCTCGCCCGGCGCAGGCGCGCCAGCCCGCGCTCCAGAAGGGTTTATGAGATGTTTTTAATATCGCGTGGCAGACGGAGAAATGCAATCATGACTGAGCCACACATCTCCCCAAGTCCTCAGGGAGCTGGGGTACAAGGCTGGCTTTGTTTCTTTCCCAGGGAACAATCGAGATAGCGGGCTCGCAGCTCTCCTCACACGCACTCTCCGGGGGCTGGGGATGATAATTAGTTTGTGTGCACTGGAGGCATTTTGGGTTTCAGGGAGCCAGGCAGGAATACTCAAGCTCTGGGGCAGCAAGTGCCCTCAAGAGACCTAGAGCTGATGGTGGGTGCTGAGCTGGTGCAATGCTGGCCTCAGTTTCCCCAAAACTGGCTTTGTCCCACTAATCATTTGCTATCCAAAAAGCATTGCTGATTTTGTTTGCTTTTTTGTTTGGTTGGTTTTTTCCTTTTTTTTTTTTTCTTTTTTTCCCCATGAACAAGCAACTTCCAGAGAGGAATGGCTATGAGAAATAGCTTATTTTAGTCTCCTTAAAAAAACACAAATCCTATTACTGAGGAGTGATTAATTCTGCTCCCCCAGTCCCAGGAGATGATGTTTCCCTTCCAAGGCAGAGCTCACCAGGTCTGAGATACCAGCAGCACCTCCCCATGCTCACAATAGCCTGGGGGCACTGGGGACAGGGTAAAGCCACAGCCCCAATGGCACCAGGACTCAGGGGAGGGTGAGGAACATCAGTGAGGGCAATGCTGGACCACCAGTTCATAAGATCACATAAGGGTTTGGGTTGGAAAGGACCTTAAAGATCATCTTGTTCTGTCCCTTGCCCTAGGAATGGACACCTCCCACTATCCCAGGTTTGCCCAGACCCCCATCCAGCCTGGCCTTGGGCACTTCCAGGGATCCAGGAGCAGCCACAGCTTCTCTGGGCACCCTGTTCCAGACCCTCAGTGCCCTCACAGCAAAGAATTCCTTCCCAATATCCCATCCAGTTTCAGTTCTGCCCCAAGCTAAGCTCAGATCACCTTGGAGAGGTTTCAACACCTTGGTACAGAGATTTCCTCCCACAGCTGCCCCTTTCCCTGGTCTTGCAGGGAGCCCTGGAAACACAGAGAGGCAGGCAGCCTGCAGCAGTGACCTGACACCTCCAGCTGCTCGGGTCAGGTCCTTGCAAGATGCTAATGCTGTAAGAGTACAGCTGAAGTCAGGGCTATTTTCCTGCTGACTGTGAAATCGGTGTTAATAAAAAAAAAATGGAGAAATGTATTGCCTTGTACACTTGTCCAGCCATAGCAGTACCAAAAGCACAGTGCACAGCCTTGAGATTTAGTCATTTTTTTGGTTGTTAAAAGCACTAAGGAAAAAATAAAACATCAAATGTTTTGCTGTGAACTCAGTGTTTCATTTGACAATTAGTTCTGAAATAGTGCATGCCTGAAACCAAGCCAAAATCCCCCTAAATTTTAGAAAAAGATCACTAAATCACTGTGGGGCCCAGCCTATTAAAAAAAGAAATACTTGAGTCAGAAAAATCTCAGCTCTGCTGTGGGATCAGCCCAGTGGGAATGACCCCTGGGCACCAGAAAGGAAAGAAGGATGGAAACCCATCCAAGCTTGGCCAGTGGAAGGAATAGCCCTGCCATTGCCCTTCCCAGAGCACAGCTTCCACCCTGCCAGAGCTCCTCTGTCCATTTGTCAGCACGGATCTGGCCACAGCACCCCGCCCAGCAAGGATTTTCCAAGTTCACACATCCAAGGACTGGGTTTAACACTGGTCCAAAGCTCCTGCCCCTGTGGGTCAGGGGATGAGGTGTGAGCTGACACAGGGCTCCACCGAGATGCAGTGAGCAGCAATCCAAATTAAACACAATCCAAATTAAATCCCGCTGCTGCCAGCCTCTCGGCTGGGCCAGACTCCCTGTTCTGAGCCAGAATGAGCCCCTGCTCCACACTCCAGTGACCACAGGGAAAAGCTGCTGCTTCAGCACCCTGCACAGCCAGCCAGGAGCAGGGAACCCTCCCCAGCTTCTCCTCACTGCTCCTGCTCCTTCTG
Organism: Passer domesticus; assembly: GCF_036417665.1. Classification (NCBI taxonomy): domain Eukaryota; kingdom Metazoa; phylum Chordata; class Aves; order Passeriformes; family Passeridae; genus Passer; species Passer domesticus. Next base: position 5,736,326 of record NC_087491.1, read on the forward strand.
AGCTTCCCTTTTGCTCACAGCTCCCCAGGCACTCTCTGCTGTCTTGTTTTTTTTAAAGGAAAACTACAAAATAATCCTGAATGAAGAGATGTGACTTCTCCTAACAGCACCCCCTGGGGCTGTGCATCCCTCCTGCTGCCCAGCTTGGTGCTGCAGGGATGTAGCACGGCCCCTGGAGCTGGAGAGGCTCCTGGTTCACAGGGATCTGTGCTGCTGGAGGGAAGAGGGAGCAGTGAGGAGATAAGGATTCACTCCTGCACATGGTACAGAGAAGGATTAGATACTTACAAATATTTTATCCTAGCTAAAGTAATTGCACCACTTGTTCTTATGAGTCAGAGCTATTTATTTTCATGCTTCAGGGCATCAGTTGATCACACCAGCTGAGGTCAGGCAGAAATTCCCACTGCTCCTGTAAGCATTTTGCATATTGCAGGGATGTGCATTAGCACCAGTCCCTGCAGCCTGGCACTCTCCCATCCCAGTCACCCTCTGCACTCCCATCCCATGCAGGGGACACACCAGCACCTGAAGGGAGATGACAAAAAAGGGGGGAGAGGCTTTTTGCAAGGGCAGGTAGTGATAGGACAAGGGTGAATGGCTTCACACTAACAGTAGGTTTAGATGAGATACCAGGAAGAAATTCCTCTGTGTGAGGGCAGTGAGGCTGTATCACAGGTTGTCCAGGATCCCTGGAAGTGTCCAAGGCCAGGTTGGACAGGGCTTGGAGCAACCTGGTGTTCTGGCCATGGCAGAGGGGTGTAACAAGATGAGCTTTAAGGACCTTTCAAAGACAAACCATTCTGTGGTTCTGTGATTCTATGGTTTTAAGAAATACAACACAACAGTCACTGCTCTCACTGGTTTAATGTCTGTCTGTGAAACAGCACATCCCACACTCCTGCCCTAGGCAGGAACCTCTTGGTACCTCTGGATTTGGGCCACATCCAGCTCCACTCCAGCCTCCAGGCAGGAATCAGGCAGAGAGACCAGCAGGAAGAGCATCCAAATGAGAAGGGATGGTATTTGTTGTGCAGGAGGCAGAAATGAAAATAACTCCTTTTGACCCTGGAGCACAAGAGGCAAACTGAGGTCACTGAAGCTCATTTTGGTGGCCAGCAATGCCATGGCCTCTGCTGGGAGCAGACACAGATAACTGCTCATTCCTGAGTGCTCGTGGACATGCAGCTCTAATTGTGTCACCAGTGAGAACCCTCCCCAAAACAATATTTGGCCAATATTAATAAATAAAAACTAGGCAGCATGTGCTTAGAAGGGGCAGAGGAATGCAAGAAAACAGACACAAGCATTAGACCAGGAAAAATACACCTCCCTGGGCTAACCAACCAGTTCCAGTACCCAAGAAGCAGTTAATAAAGGTCTGGGAAAGGAACAGCCCTTGATCTCCGAGCACTGAGCATGAAATGAAGCAGCAGAGGCCAACACACACCAAAAAAAAAATGTTCCCTCCACACAAACATCAGGTTGGCTGCTCTTGGAGGAAAACACATGGTTGTGGTAGCAGGGACTGCAAGGTGCTTCACTGTCCCTGAGTGCACACACAAACCAGGTCAGAGAGTGTCCCTTACCCTTCCTCCAGCCTGAAACACCTCCAGGAGCTGCAGCAGCACAGAATCTCTCCCTTGTCCCTTTCCTGTCATCCCGTTTGTCCCCTAAATCCATCCCCAGCTGTGCTCCCAAACAGCACCGTGCTGCCTGCTCAGCCCGGCTCCCAGCTCACCACAGCCAGGTATCTCCACATTTCCTCATCTGCGCCTCACTGATCCCCATTAGTAATTACACTGCAGCAGCAGCAGCTCCATAACTTTAATTATAAGACAATTTCTGTTCTAATCCCTGGTTTTGACTCACTGCTGCAGATCCCCCTTCTCTTCTCCCCCCACCCTCTCATTCGGTCATTTCAGAAGTGAAATCATGCGGCCAAGGAGGAGTTTGAACAATTAGGGATAATGATCATTCCGACATGGCTTTCATACAGATGCCTGACACGGCTTCAAGGGCAGCACCGCAAAGCCACCCGCCCTCAGAAGCTCTGCCATTCCTTATGTGGTCAGGAACACCACCAGGATCCTTCCTGGAAGCTTGAATTCATTTGCTTTTTCAAACAAAAAAAATCTTCCAAAGCCCTGGGACACCCTTCTCTCACAGCTGGCATCTTCACCTTCAGCAGAGCCTATTGTAAATGCAGGAACCCCGACGAGGGGGGAGAATGATGCATCTTGCTCCATCTTACAGAAGGCTAATTTATTAGTTTATTACACTATATTATTATTAATATTAATATTAATATTATAGTATTAAAGAATACTATACTAAAGAATACAGAAAGGATACTCACAGAAGGCCAAAAAGATAATAATGAAAACTTGTGACTCTCTCCAGAGTCCTGACACAGCTTGGCCCTGATTGGCCAAAGAGTGAAAACAACTCACAGCAGAACCCAATGAAACAATCACCTGTGGGTAAACAATCTCCAAACACATTCCACATGAGCACAACACAGGAGAAGCAAATGAGATTAGAATTGTTTTCCTTTTCTCTGAGGCTTCTCAGCTTCCCAGGAGAAAACCCTCGGCGAAGAGATCATGTTCAGGGAATGTGAATGCCACAGGAGCCCACCATGAAGATGGACTGCAAACTCAGCAATCCCTCCACATCCAAAGCCATCCTGACCCACATCCCACTAGCATCCCCTGGTGACATTCCCTGCAACATAGTTGGGGTACAGTGAGAGAATCAGCAATGTAAAACCCCTCAAGTCACAAGTCAGAAACCCCAAGTTTCCCTTCCAGATCTTCAGCTCAACTCCCTGAACTTCACCTCTCACCCCCCCACCTGTCACCAGGGATAACACTTATTCCCTGACACGCTTTGTTATTCAGAGATAGAAGATTCTGTAAATGCTGAATTATTATCATCAAATTATAATATTCAGAACACTGTCTCCCTTTGGGATTGGTGCTGCAGGAGGAGAGAGCAGAGCACAGGCACCCAGAGCTGAAATGTGCCACGTTTAGTTCCCTTAGAGATAGCAGGGATGCTGCTTTAGTACTTTCTCTCTTCCTCAGCTGTCCTGGAAGAGCTCCTCTGACAGGTCTTCTGGAGAGAACTGAACTATATTTGAAAGGTAATTTTTGAGCAAATGGAAACAGAACTGTCAGAGTTGTCACGATGAGATTTTTTGGAATTTCCTTCCCATTTCAAGGGAGGTAGGAGGGAGAAATCATTGTTTCCAAAATGGGAAAGCTCCTGACGCTGCTTCCAGCTTCCCCAGGCTCCTTGCGGGCTGGAGGCCTCCACAAAAACCCCCAGAATTGAATCACTCAGCCTCACACACTTGGTTCTCTCTCATTTTCACTTTCAGAAGTAAAAATAAAGCAGATTCCAGATGGAAGCACTCACAGTCCAGGACAAAGGGGCAACCAGTTGAGGTTCCTACAGGGGAAGGCTTCCTCCTTCCTCTTGCTGGACCCAGCACTAAGAGGCATCCAGCTCTGAACCTTGGGACACACACCTTCCCCAAACATGCAGAAAAGCCAGACCACATCTCTGGGACTTGTCAAACTTCCAGCAGACAGGCACAGAGCCGGCAACATCCATTCCTGGTACCCACAGGGCTCTCTCTGCACTAACCCATAGGCTGGGAAGGGCTTGGAGAAGGACCAGCCCCAAGCCACTCATTGCTGCCCTTTTTAAGCCTTCACTTGCTCATCTTCGAGAAGAGGAGGATTTTTCAGGAATTATTTTCAGGAGAAGAGGGGAAGAAAGCCAAACCTCCGGAGCTAGGCAAAGACTAATGAGAACAAAGAGATTGCCCAAGAAGAGCCCCACAGAGCTGCTCCAGTGCCTGCCTGTTCCCATCCCTGAGGCCAACTGCCCCAGAAACATTCCAGACAAGTCACAGGGAAAGCACAAATGCTGCAGGCAGCAGCAGCAGCGTGGCACAAAGCCATGGGGCTGGTGAGCTGGAGAGAGGAGAAGCAGAGCTGCAGCTCAGGATGGGAGGTTCTGCTCCTCTGCTACAGAACTCTCCAGCAGCTTTTCCCTGAATGCTTGTGGTTTGGGGTTTTTTTCTGTGAAACTCACCCTGTTTCCTCTCCCACAAAGAGTTCTGTGCAGCAAAACCCCAGCTCGTGTGGGCACTGGAAATGTCAGCCTCACCAGTTCTGCTGGGAAACTGGTCTTGCTGTGCCCACAGAGCACCGTGCCAGCACCCTGCTCCCTGTGGGCATCCCAGCTCGGGCACCACTTCCCAGCTCACCCCAGAGCCCCCAGTGCACCTTCCCAGCTCCGAGAGGTCCAGGCACAGCACCCAGCACAGGCTGCTCCCCCATCTCAAGGTGCAGCCTGCTCCCCTCCTCCCAGCACACTCCTGCTGTCACATCCAGAGCTTTTTCCCTGGGAATGATGACAGCAGATGATACAAGACCTTGAATTTAATTGCAGCGGAGGAAAAAAAAAGATGAAATTAAAAAATGTTCAGAGTGATAAAGAACCCTTTTCATAAACCACATTATTTGTGTCTCTTTTCTAAATAATTTTAGAGTTTGCTCAGGGATTGGTTTTTGTTTTGCAATTCAGGACCATGGCTTGCAGAGAAAGAGGTGGACAGTTGGGCAGGGCAGGGTTTTCCCAGGCGCTTTTGGGCTGTTTCTTCCACAGACCTCGTGCTGCCAGAGAAGAACTGGAACGGTCATGCAGTGGTCATTAATAAATGGATCATTTGGGCATTGCAGGGAAGGGTCTTAACAGAGGAGGGGAGAGCTGGGGGGGTGAAGAGGCACCATGCCAGCCTCACTGGAGGGCAAACAGTGATTAAATATTTATAGATTTTAATGCATTGATTTGTTAAGTCGGGAAACAGTTCTTTAAGAGTTTCAAGATGCCTTTCAAGGCAATTCTCTAATCAGCAACCCAGGTGCAGCAAAGAGGAGCTCAACAAGAAGCAGAAAGCACTCCAGGGGAAAGTGTGGCACAAGGAGCTCTCCTCTCCTCGCTTTCAGGGGTCTCTGTGGCCAGGGTGGGATGGGGGGCACAAAGAGATTTATGTCCAAGGCTCTTTAATTAAGTGTGGCCTGTAAAGCATTTGGTTTTGGATAGCATTTCCACAGGAGAAAATTAAATGACACGCTGCTTAGGAGAGACAAACTTTAGTATTTAATGCTGCCTTTCCAAAATGTGCATGATCTGACCGAGGAGAGCTGCTGCCCACACCAGCTTCTGCATCACCATCCCTACACCGGCTCCCTGCCTGCCATTGGGGAAAAACTCCACTTGAATAGCATAAATAACCCAAAACCAGGGATTTCCTGCAAGTGCTGATCTAGGTAAGCAGCTCATTTCCCTGGCAGCACTGCTGGGTCTGGCACAATGTCTCTGGTACCTACCCCTGCCTGAGCTGGGACAGACCTTCTGGAGGGCACAATTGTCCTCTGGAAACCTTTCAGTGCCACAACAGCAACGGGGTTCAGGCAGGCATTGCTCCTGAACAAGTGCTACTCACCTTCCCTGGGCTTCTGCTGATGGCAAACTGCCTCCCCATCCCTCTTTTAGGATGGAGCAGTATTGTATCAGGGCAGCCCCCAGCCAGGAATAACGTGCAGTGACTCCAGTTGCAGAAGGCTGAACAATTGTTTTATTAAGCTATACTATATTATACTACATACTAATACTGTACTATACTCTGTACTAAACTAAAGAAAAACCTCTGACCCTTTCCAGACAGTCATGACACAGCTTTGACCTAACTGGTCAATTAATCCAAACAACCATCACCAGTGGCCAATTAAGAAATCACTTTTGGTAAACAATCTCCATAACACATTCCACATGTGCACAACAACAGATGCAGCAAGTAGAGATAAGAGTTGTTTTCATCTTTCTCTAAGCTTTCTCACTGCTTTCCCCAGGAAAAATCTTGGGAAATTGTGCCTCCTGCCCTCTGTAAAGAGAGCTGTGGCCACATAGTAGAGCTGGAAGTAGGGCAACTGCCCAGCAGAATCCTAAACCTCCTGCAATTCAGCCATGGAAAACAATATGTCAAAGTAAAATGGCAGTTTAAATTCTAATTCAGCCAACTGGAGGCTATAAATTAAGTGTTCCCCCCATGCTCCCTCCCTTTTCCCAATGAAATTATATTTTCTGAAAGGAAAGCTGTGAGAAAAGTTTTAGATTCTCCTCTCTGACTGTGTAACATCAAGAAACCCCAGGGCTGCAAATACAACATCCCACAGGCCATTGAACCCATTAGCTTACTTATCAATATGAGATTAATTATTCCAGTTCACAAGATGTTTGGTCATTTTTTAGTGCTCCAACTACAACATCCAGAAGAGCTGAGATGCTCTGTCTTTAATTAGCTGCTCCTCGTGGTCCCAGCTTTTAAGACAGGAGGTAATGCCTCCTCTGGGCTCACAAACAAAATGACAAACGGAACCCCAATTCAGGAGTATCTGCTGATGTCTGGGCTGATAAGATCAGCTCCTGCAGCCCCATTGCAGGAGAGTGCTGGAATCTCACTTCCACTGATGACTCAACAAGTGCAGCAAGTGTGCCTTGAGTTTGGGTTTGTGCTGCCGAATGTGAACAGGAGAAGGGAGGAGTGGGACAGAAGAGGGAGGGAGCACACAAACAGGAGAGTACAAGAAACCGCACACATTTTGTTCCTGAATCCTCCAAACGTGACTCACTTTGCTCTATTGTGACAAACTGAAACGCCTCTGAGGAGTTCATTTCACGTCTCATCCATTCTCTGAATAATGGGAAAATCCCTCTTTGTTTCTCTAAGATATCAGCACGCACCACGTGCACCCGCTGCCATTAGACATAATGGAACCAGATTGTCCCAGAAGTTGTTTTCAATTGCTTGAGTGCATCCTTCATTTAGGGAAATGAGAATGTATGAGCTGCTGTGCCCCAGCTGATGTGAGGACACAATCTTTAAGCTGGAGCCAGGGCCATTTGTTTCCCAGCTTTGGCACGGGAAGAACGTTGGTCATTCCCCCAGCTCCAGGACAGGGTTAACCAAGGTCTTGGCCATCCTGCTGGGAATACCCAGGCTCCTGCCAGCAGGAGCTAAACCTAGAGCTCCTGTGGCAAAGGGTCCCCATGGATGCTCCCACAAAGCCTGGAGATGCCTTTGTGCTGTGGCATGTCAAGAAGGATGCCGTGAGATGCACCGGGGATGCCTCTGCTTCCCTGGCCCTTTCCCAGTACATCCCATCATGCAGCACATCATGGTGACAGCTGCACAGTCAGAGAGCTCAGGAATGCTGGAGACCTCAATAAGGAACAAACCCCCTGCTTATCTGCTAAGGAAAGGATCCCCCAGGGACACACGTTCTAGCTGGCTGCCTACAATTTACTTTGACTTCTTGGGACAAAAGAAAGTTTGAAAGCCTTGGAGACAAACCAGGCTGCCTTAAAGACTCATCCTGTGATAACGACGTTGTTAACATTGCTAACATCTCTTCTGCATTCAGTGGGAACCAAGGGAGAGTGATGGATCACAGCAGCCAGGTTTGGAGTTTTGTTATTTTTAATTGACTGCCACCTTGAGAGAGTTCCTCTTCCCAACATGAAAAAAAAAAATAAAATGGGGGAAAAAAATCCAAACAAAGCAAACGAGCCTGTCAGATCTGTTTCAGCAGAGCATGGACTGAAGCCTCAGCAGTGGTGGTGCTGAAAGCTGAGCCCGTGCCTGGGCTGTGCTCCTGAATGGGGACAAGCAAATTCACATCATCACAGGCCAGGACAGTCATTCCCCCAGCCACGTTGCACTCTGGGGACTCCAGGCCTTTTAATTTAACAATTTTTAGGTTTTCCTCTTGCAGGAAGTATGAGATGTAAGAACAAACAAAAGGACAAAAATCTGTCCCCTTCCCTCAAACTCTTCTTTCCCATAAATACTTATTTACCTTTCAGATTTACCTCTCCAGCCCTTCAGAGAAGGAACAGAGCAACACCTGACAGCAGCCAGACCAAATCCAGACCAGCAAGCTCCATCAGGGAACACTGAGGACTGCGGGGAGAGGAGTGAGGGTCTCAAAGGGAGGTGGTCCCAGGGCTCTGCCACAGCCAGTGTCACCTCCCTGCTGTCCCCATGCCCAGCAGCTCATCCCAGCCCCATCCTAATTTCCAGACAGATGAGCTCTGGGTCACACTGCATCATATCTTTTTCCCTAGAGCTGGCACCCAGCCCTCCCTTTATAGCTTCTCCTGGCACAGTTTCAATGGCAATAGGTTTTATTATTCTGCCTTGCTGCCCTAATTCTCTCCACACTCAATTTTCCATTGACCCTCTGCTGCGTTTGCTCGCTCTGGGCAGGCAGCAGCAGCATTCCCTCCCCTGCCCACATGGAATGGGAAGAGAGGGACAGGCCAGGCACCTCCTGGTCCTGCTGACACCAGCACAGACACAGCCCTGTGGGACAGAAACGCCTGGAAAGCTGCTAAAGGGAGCAGAAAGACACCGAGGGGGAGATGGGGAACAAAAGGAAAGGCAAGGAAATAAAAAATTATGCAGCACAAAGAAAGTGAAGGGTCAGGGGAAGAGAAAGAAGAGCAAGAGCAGCAGAAATCCAGCCAATGACGTAGCAGTGCTTGATAAATGGGTGATAAAAGAGCTGCATGGCACCAGGGGGGAGGCACAGGCAGCACTCCCCTCAGGGGAGCACTCCTGGTCACAGGAGCCACCAGCTCAGCCCTGCATGGCTCCTGGTCACGCTTTCCCTGGGACACCCAGCAGGGACAGATGCAGATGGTTTTGCTCCAAAGACAGCAGAGGCTGTTTCTACTTTCTCTTCTGGCTTTTACCCAGTCCCACAGGCTGGACAGAGGGATGTGGTTGCCCTCTGCTCAGGGCTGGATTTTCCCCCAAAAAAGTGGATTTCTCCTAGGAGAGGGCCCACCTCAAAGCCAGGATTACAGCTGTGAGTGCTACACCCCTTTACCTCGAGGCAGGGCAGGAGCCTGGCAACATCCTCATTTTGCCTCCAGCCAGGACTGTCCCTCCTTCCACATCAGAGAAGGATGTAGGTACAAAAACACAGCATCCCTAACCTGCAGCCTCTGTCCCAGTGACACTGGCCGTCCCCTGAAGTCACCTCACCTGCTCCCACAGGCTTTTCCATGCCATCCCAGCCCATCACAAGCCTTCTTTGCAGAGACCATGCAAACTCCCGCACCCTGACAGGGGTGAGAGCGAGGGGATCGCTGCCAGCACAGCCCAGGGGGCTCAGGGAAGAGGAGGAGAAGGAGGAGGAGGAGAGGCTGGCTCGCAGCTGGCTGCTGAACACAATGCAGAGATGCAGAATGGCCTGTGATTACAATTTGAAGGGCTTCAATGCACTGAAAGGGAACTGATTCAATTGTGCCGCAACTCCTGAGAAGCTGTCGGCAATCAAGGCATTCTCCGGGCCACAATCACCGGAGGCAGGGTGGAGAAAGCAGGAAAGTGCCGCTTAGGTGATGGCTTAGGTACCGCAGCCAGGGTCATTGGCAGCTGTCATTTCCCTCCCATCAGCTCCATCGCCCGCAGCACCGGGGACACGGTGGGGACAGAGGAGATGCTCGTTCATAAAACGCTGCTCTGGTGGACACTGGATGGCCAGGGAGTCACCAAACCGTGATTGGAGGAGTAGGGGATGGTGAAGGGGGTAATAAACAGGGCCAGGAGCCCAGCTCCTTTAAAAAGACCTTCACTGAGAACAGCTCTGGGTGGGGAACCCGAGGGGTCGTGCACACCACCACTGCTGCCATAGCAGAGTGCAGCTCTGTCCCTCAGCAGAACTGGGGCTTCTGCCCTCATGAGAGTCCTTAGAAAGACAATGTTGGCTCACAGTTTAGGGGTCTCATCCAGACTGAGAACTATTAAGTTACGGTGGCAGGAAGGAATCCGGCTCTGGTCAATGGTGGGTGATTCCCTGTGGTTCTGCCAGGTTAAAACCATAGTTTATGTGCTGGTTTGTTGGTTTTTTAGAGGGTCCATATAGCACCAACAGCCCCTCATTAAATTCAGTCTGGGTGCAAGACCTTCTGGGAGCAGGAGAAGTGGTTCCTGACAGAAAGGGATACAAATACAGGGGAAGGCAGTAACACTTAACAGTGGCAACCAAAGGCAAGTCTCAGAACTCTAACATTCAATATTCAACAACAGGCCAACACTTCAAATTAAGACCCTATCAACTTCATCAACATCAACTAGCAATTACTACTCTGAAAAAGTGCTCCTGTCTCCAGGGTTTCATTTCTCACAAAGGGGACGGATTTGGGGTGAAGCTTTTGTGGTTCTCACTGGTTCTGTGAGTTTCCCTGCGTGCACCTCATCTCCCTGGGCTGCCAGAGTGAAGGAAGCCAGTCATCCTGCTCACGTTCTGTATCCCAATTCCTGTCCCTGGATGCAGGTAATGGGCAAAATTCCAGCCCAGCCTCCCTGTGCAGACCACTGGAAACAGCTCCAAGCCCAGCACCCATCCTTTCACTTGGAAATCAGAACGAATGGCCTCAGAGCTGCCAGCTTTCCCTCCACCAGTTCCAGATACAAGTGCCAAAAACCATTTCTAACACCTTGCTGCAAACCACGGACCAGGACAATAAAAGTTTTACACAGACAAGTGAGAACCAAACTTCCCCCGGGGCCCTGCCCTTGCCTGTGCACCACTCTTCACAGCGAGGGAATATTCACAGGGAGCATTCCAGGGGAAGGTGACAAAGCAGGAGCAGCCAGCTAGTGGGCACCGAAGCCAGTGACAATGACAACCTGTGCCTGTGGCCACAGCTCCCTGCAGCCCCCAGCCTCCAGCAGCTGGAGCTGAACACTGCTGTTCAAGCCCAAAATTCAGCATGCAAAGTTGGGAAGCCACTCAGAGAATATTTTAGGTTTTGGGGCTGAAAGGGATCAGAGTTCCCTTTAGGAAGGCAGCGCCAGGCCAGAAACTCCTGCTTGGACACAAGCTCCACTCAGCCACTAATCCCAAAGCCAGCCACCACTGTGCACATTATTTCAGAGCTTATCCCTGGCCATGGACAAACTCTTCCCACCCAAAAGCAACCCCTATGAACTTCAGACACACGTCCAGCTCCACTGGGCACTACAAAGTGCAGAGAGCTGGAGAAGGGCAGGAGATGTCACAGCAGCCCTGAGTTCTGTGGGCACCCAAGGGAACAGCTGGAATTGTGTCAAGGGGGTTTAGATTGGATGTTAGGAAAAGATTCTTCCCCCAGAGGGTGCTGGCACTGACCAGGCTCTCCAGGGAACGGGCACAGCACCAAGGCTGGAGAGCTCCAGGAGCATTGGGACAATGCTCTCAGGCACAGAGTGGGATTGTTGGGGTGTCTGTGCAGGGCCAGGACTCTCTGAACCTTGTAGGTCCTGTTCAACTCAGGATATTGTATTATTCTAGGATTCTCCTAGAACTCAGGATATTGTGTAATTCTAGGATTCTCCCTATCCACCCAGCTGAAGGGCTTTTCTAGCTTTGCAGAGTTACCACTAAAGAAAATGCAGCTCTCCCAATCGTCCTAGAATCAGCAGAATGCATTGCATGCATGTTGGTAGGTAGAAGCTATCCTATTATCCAAGGAGATTATAATTACCTCATTTGCCTATTAAAAGGATACTGTGACAATATTTAAGTTAGAATGCTTTGGTTATTTGCTTAAAAATTATGTGGTGGCAATCAAGTGAAAATTGAGGCGGTAATGCAGCTACAGTAATATTGCCACTAATTTGTGGAACCAATAAAAATTATTTTTAATGTATCAGCCAACATGCCTAAATATGCTTTTTTATATACACACGCATATATATGTGTACATATACACACACACTGATGGGCAGCAGGGGCTCAATTTCCCTCCACTTTCTGAAAACTGAGACCTATGAAGCATCATTCTTTGAAGCACCACACTCTGCCAAATAGCTGCAGAAGACAAATTCCCCCATCAGCTGATGGCAACTTGTATGATCAGAGCAGAATAATTCCCTGAGCCCCAGAGGAAAAGGTGGAAGAATGTGGGACAACACAATTTTCCCTTCTCTGCAAGCCCACCTTGGGATCAGTAGCTCTTCCACCCTGGGATCCTCAGGCAAAATATCCTGGACTCTTTCTCACATGGATTCTGTAGCTCTGCTCCAGGTCTTTAACCTCTGTTTTTAATGTAGAGCCCACCCTGTGTGCAGGGCACAGGGTTTTTTGTTATTTCTAAACAATAATAAAAAAAAAAGGAAATAGACTCATACATTTTTACTTGGCATTGCCCTCGGAAAATGGAAATCTGATTACTTATTCCTTGCAATCCCAAATCACCCCTGCCAGGCCAGACACAGTGAATAAATCCTTGCTTTTAGAGATATCCTCTCCATTACAAGTGCATAATGGGACCAGTATCCCATTGACCTGAGGACACCAGGAGCTCCAGCTGCAAGCCCCGGGGTGTGTGTCACTGCCTCCCAGGCACCAAGCAATCCCCAGGAGGGATTAGCAGCAGAGCCCAGAGGGATGATGCATTTCCCTATCTGACAGCAGCCTTTGGGAGCACAGACACTGAAACTCAATTTCCTTCTCTGCTGTGGCATTTAACCTCACAGAGAGGAGTGAGAGGATGGGGAGAAGGAGGAGGGATGCAGGGGAGGATGGATGTTTCCATTCAGAGACAGCCCTCCCACACCCCACCCTTCCTGAGGAGCCTGGTTTGGTTTAATTTGTAGAAAGCATAAAGAAAAAGAGCAATATCCCAGTCTGTTGAAGACTCCCAGCATTTTGAGCCTGGGAGGGAGCTGCCAGCTGAGCAGCACTTCCAGGATCCAGCTGTTCCCAAATACAGGATCAATCACAGCAATCCCACAGCACAACCTCCCACCCCACAGCAGCCTCCTGATTTCATCTGGGGATTGGAGCTTCATTTTCCACCTGAGTTTATCTAATTTCAGCTTCCAGCAGCTGGGTACAACAGCCCGAGCCTGCAAAGTGGGGGCTTTACTCTGAGCAGCCTGATTTTCCCAAATACAGAAAGCTGCTCAAGCAGTGGGATTCTTCCCTGAGCTCTCACACCAGGTAAAAGGCCACAGCTGTGAGCCTTGAGAATGGACAACTTTTCCCAGGGAAGAAAAGAATAATTCCCTACAGCAGTGCTGGGCTGTGCTGCAGCCTCCCTGTGCACAGGACTGAGCCAAGGCTGCTGGCTGTGGGCAAACAGCTCATTCACAGCTCTGCCACTCTTCAGGGGTCAGCATCTCCTGGAAAAAAAAAGCCCCTCCTAGTCAAATGAGGCAAGAACAACCAAACAATCTGCACCAGAGGTGTTGGGAGCTCCAGGCAAGGCTGGATGGGGCTTGGAGCAACCTGAGATAGTGGAAGGTGTCCCTGTTCATGGCACAGGGTTGAAATGAGGTAAGCTTTAAAGTGCCTTCCATCTCAAACCATTCCAGGATTATATGTACTTAGCCAAACTTGTGCATCCTGGCTGCCAAGCTAATTTCACTCCTACACATCTGAAAAGGCTTCTTAGCTCAGGTGCAGAGTTGTATCAAACTCTAATACAATTCCTGCAATATCTGCCAAGCCCTGGATGCTTTTCCTGAAAGCTGGGTAAATAGTGAAACAGCTGCAGCATTTTTTTTTTATTATTGTTATTTTGGTTATAAAAAGCAGCAGGCCATGGCTCCAGGACCAAAGAACTAAATACCAAACTGCAGGAGCCCAAGAACTTCAGAGTCTAATTAGGGGTCAGCCAGTGTAGAAGGCAGCAAAGTGGAATCTGAGCAAGGTCAAGAGAACTTCCTTAAGGAAGGGTGGAAAAGAGGTGTGCTAAGCAACCTGGCAGTATTATCAGCAAAAGCAAGCCTTTAAAATAAATGAAGGTGATTTGGAGGGTCTCATTTCAGCGGATTTTCAAAGAGCTTATGATAAAAGTACTTCATAAAAGATTAAGGAAAATAAACAGCTACCCAGGAAGGGGCAGCAGCAGGCAGGATTACAGCTGGTAAGGCAAAAGGAAACAAAGACAGCGCTTCCCAAATTGCTGAGAGGTTTGTGGGGGACAACTGCATTATGGGAACGCTGCAAGATGCAGAGACCAAGTCACAGTTTGTGCAGCATCTTGAGGAGCTTGGGTTTGCTGTGGCTACAGGGGCCGAGCGTCTCCGGCTGGATTCATTACACACCACGGGAGGTGGACGATGAAATTTTGTTTAGGCAAGTAAATGAACATGTTCTGCCTGCAGAACCACGCACCAGGGGAAGGGAGATATACTGAATAACCACGCTGAGCCTGTTTTTTATTTGATTTACCTCCCATACTGCCAATAAAGGAGGCTCCGAAGGTGGATGATGAGGCTGCATCCCTGTGGTGGAATGTATCAAGAGCCCTGGACAAGAGGGAATGGCTTCAAACTGACAGAGGGCAGGGTTAGATTGGATATTAGGAAGAAATTCTTCCCTGTGAGGGTGGTGAGGAGTTTGCACAGAGAAGCTGTGGCTGTCTCTGGGTCCCTGGAAACATCCAAGATCAGGTTGGGCAGAGCTTGGAGCAGCCTGGGATAGTGGAAGGTGTCCCTGCCATGGCAGGGTGTGGAATGGGATGAACTTTAAAGTGCCTTCCAACCCAAATCATTCTGGGATTCCATTATATATTTTAGGAGGTTTTTGGAGGGGGCTGCCAGCTCAGACAAATTAAACTGAGGACAAGCTGGTTCAGTGCTTTTCATTAACAACCCTCCAGGGCAGATGTAATGTAATTCCCAAGTCTCAGGTAAAAATTATAAAAAAAGAGAAAATAACCAGCAGTTTTGCTCATGAGGAGCTAACACAGAGTGAATCAATCAAACCCTGCTCCCCCATGACAGGGGAGGATGCACCACTGGGCAACACTCATGGCTCCCTGTTCTAGGGCCATGCAGGAAATGCACCTCCCTGTCCCACCCCACAGACTCCCAGGCTGCAAAACACCTGAGGCACTTCACTGACAACACCAAAGACACAAATCCATCCTTGGGCAATTCCAGACCATGCCATTTTCCCAGGCATCCAGGAGGGTGCCACATTAGCAGCCTCTGCTCACCTGTGGAGAAGCTGCTCAGCTACAACTTGTGGAGAAATCCAGAGACAGAACGTGTCCATCTTTGAGGGGTTTTTCAGCAGGGAGCACTAATGACATCAATCAGAAAGCCCGTTGAGCTTCCTACATCCACTGCCCTGTGACATTTCTTCATCAGCATCTCTAGCAGCATTTGACAGCAGCAACACACTTCCAGCAAATCCCAAGCAAGGCACTTCCATCCTACTGACAGGAAAACATGGGGCCTGAGATATTTGATGTCCCAGCACAGCCATTTGGTCAAGGAGTGACCAAATACATGCCAAGGGCCACCTCCATAATGCCCTGGTGGCCCTCATGGTCTGTACAGCACCAGGGATGTCCTGCACAAAAACCCAGAGCCAAAATTTCAGGCTTTTGACTGTGCACTGGAGACTGAGCAGGTAAAGCCAGCACTGCCACGTCTCTATGTATAAAATGTCTTTACAAGCACTTGCAAATAAATTCCTAAGTAACCCCTTCAAGGGGGACAAACTGGTGCAGAGACAAGGAAATTTCCCCCCTGCACTTTCCTTGCTGCAGGTGCACCCCCAAGGCTCTGCAGCAGAGAGGCTTCTAAAAAAAGCACAGAGGTTAGAAGGGACAAAAGCATTTGCATTTAGTCTGAGAGGGGACTCAGACTCTGCTTTGCACCCCAGAGGCATTGCTGGGCACCAGCACAGAGCCCTGGGGTGGAGGCTGGGAGGAGACAGTCACTGGATCTGACTGGAAGAGGGAGAAAAGTCACTGCTCTACTGGGGCTCCATCCACAGGAGCACCCCAGGAATGAGTATGTTAACCCTGATGGCAGCACATCCCCAGCCCACACTTCATCCTAACAGAGACACAACCAAAAGGGAACGTGTCTGACACGCCCCCAAATCCCCCTCTCAGCCAGAGCCAGAAAAGTATGGATTGGTCAAATTTATGCCTCCATGCATGACCACCATCCACTGGCTGTGGAAACCCTGCTAGGGAAAACCCCTTCAAATGGGATTTCTCCCCACTGGGGCTTTTTCCTCCGGTACAAATCTATTTGAAAAGAAGATAAAGCATCTACAGTTGGACTGAGGTTTTATTCAGAGAAAGCTCTGGCTCAGAAATAATTGCCATTTGCTATAATTGGTGAGATGCAGGAAGGGACTAGATACAAGTGGAGTCTGTGCAATTTTGGGAGATTTGTTACGCTTAGCTCGCTTCTATCAATTTCAGTGGCTCAGACGCTTATGACCTGTTGCTCAGCTTATTGTGAAAATGGCTTTTATTTACTGCACTTCCATTAAAAGATGAAATCCATGCATAGGGCTCACAGGGCAGAAAATCACAGTTTACGTCTCAGCTTATCTCCCTTCAGCGGCCTCAGCTCATTTTTGCCCTGGCTCACTCCCAGCTGCTATAAAAAAGTATTTCCCAGCACTGTTTGGAGTAGCCAAGGCCCCTTCCAGAGCCCACGGGGCAAGAGGTGTTCAGGCTTTAAGGGAGGGCTTGGTGCTGCAGCTGCAGTTCGGGTGAAATGGGAGGATGAGAGATGGGGAGGAGGGTGAGGGATGGGGAGGAAGGTGACAGATGGGGAGGAGGATGAGGGACAGGGATACTGCTGAGATACTCTCAGCTCACACACAACCACCCTCCAAGCCCCAGCACTGCTCTGATGCCAGGCCATCAGCTCCCTCCACCTGCAGACTAAGGAGAGGGACTCATCCAAGAGCATGGCCCACACGGTGCTCCTGGAGGGCAGGTTCCTGCTCTCTGCAGGTCCAGAGCTCCTCCTGGTGCAGTGCAAGACCCCAGTCCCTGCAGCACGGGTTACAACAGTGCAGCAGTAGGCTCAGCACCTTCCTCTGCACCAGTTCCCTCCCAGCCCTGCACCAGTAGCTGTCCCCAGAGCTGTGGCGGGTGGAATGCCCATCCACAAGAACAGAGCAAGCAGTGAAGGGACACTGGTGCCACCTGTGCCAGCTCTTGCTCTCCATGACAGGCACCACCAGCCATGGGGAGGGAGGACGGTGTGCAGGCATCCCCAGCTCTCCTGTCCTGTGAGAGGCCATGTGAACACCAGGCACACCATCTCCAGGGGTATCTGAGCAGCGTGGAGTTGCTAAGGTTACCTCCTCAGCTGCCTAATTAGAGGAGCTGTCACTGTCACAGAGATCAGGAGATGCAGGTGCACGTGGGGGAGCTTTCAACCACACAGAACATTTTTAACTCATTAAAGCAGAGAGAAAACCCCATCTCTTCACGGGACAGTGTGTCACAGCCATGGGCAGAGACAGCCACATGCCACTGTCCCACTGCCCAGCTGCCTGCTGAGCATGGGAAGAGCTGCTGGATGGAGAAGTGCATGGGCAAGCAGCTTCCCCAGCTCAGAGAAGCAGCAGATCCTGGTCTATTGAGCCCACTTACCCATTTATTTCACTTCTGGCTCTGCACTTGCCCTGATCTCCACTCCTCAGCCCTCTCTGCACCACCAGTGGCAGGAAGGGAGCCAAGAGGGTCTGTCCTTCCCTCCCACCTCCACATGGGAATTTCACACCACCTCAGCAATGCCAAGGGGAGCCCCTGCAGGCTCCTGCAACCAGTGGGTAAGAAAGAGGTGCAGGAACTGTGCTCACTCTGTCAAAGTCATTTCATGAGGAAATAGCAAAGCCAAGAGGAGAATGCCAGAACGACCCAGAAGTGCTGGATTTTGCACCAGATGAATCCACACTCCCCCAGACGTTTCCTTTAACTGCGGCTCAGGAAAGACCTTGGAGGAAAGTTCTTTCCCCAGTCTCCAGCACAGTTAAGTAATTGCTTTCACCTCCTGAAACCCATAGTCAAGGCCAGGAACCAAGCTGGGAACACAGAAAAAGACACAACAAGAAATAGATCACCCCAAGAGGCTCAGGAGAGCAGCCACACATCCAATGTAGTGGCAGCCAGCTCCAGGCACCTTCCTGCCCACATCCATGAGCAGAGGACTCCTCTCCATGATATAGAGGAGTAAGACTAACCTCATCCACAGATTTGGAAGTGCTGGGCAGAGGAAGTCCAGGACTGGCAGCACTGGGAGAAGCCCCAAGCCAGGCAGTCCCTGTGACCTGACCTTCCAGGAATGGGAGCAGATATTCCTGGATGGCAGTGCTGCCAGGGATGACTTTGCTGGTTCAGAAAAGTTTAAGAGCAGCAGGATTAAAAGGAGATGCAGCCAAAAATGCAAAGAGATCCTGGATTTGAAACACTTGCCAAGTTTCTCCCTTACACTTCAAGACACCCACTCATCCTCCCCAAGGGCTTGTCAGACTCACATGGCAAAAAATACATGCTCTGCACCTACCCAAGCCCAAAAGAAAAGACCCTGAAATAAACCTGGAATCCAGGGCTGGCAGGAAGACAAAGTAGGGGGCGGAAGAGGAATTTTTGGTGTCTCTTTTCTAAGGAAGGAGCTGCCTGACAGCTCTGCTGCAGGAGACCACAGCTCATGGCCCTGTAGCTCACACAGCCCCCTCAGACATGGCAATAGATTGATTTTAATTACAGGGCACCCACTCAGAGGCCCCCGGGTGTCCAAGGGACTGTAATGGAAACTAGAGCTTTATAGGAATAAAAAAGAACCATCATAACAAGCTGGTGCATTCATGTGCTCATGGAAGAGAAAATCCCAGGAAAAAGTGGCCAGCGTGTTACCAACACTGCAATTTGCTAACCCTGACAAGAGGAACTGCAGGGAGCTGGCAAAGGGGAGGTGGGCTCAGAACAGCTGCCTCAGACACCCTGGGCACCTTCTGGTGTGCCACATCCATGGGCAGGGGGATTGGAAATAGATGATCTTTAACTCCCTTCCAGCTCGGGCCATTCTGTGATTCCAAAATGTTGCTCAGCCCAGGCAACAGCGAGAGGGAGACTGGGTTAGGCTGAGGCTGCAGCTCCAGCTGGCAAGATGCAGCAGTGGGATGGGGAGCCAGTCACTGGATGGAGCCCAAGCTGCTGCATGTCCCCAGACACCCCAAGCCATCCCCTATGTGCCAGCAGTGTGCCATGCCAGCCTCCACCCCCAGCCCAGCTTCTGCAGTGCCACTGGGTGAGCTGGAATAGCACAAACTGGCAAGTCCTGTGGCACAGCTGAGAGCAGCAGCCCAGAGCTGCTGCCAGCATGGGCAGCTCCAGCCTCCCCTTCACTCTGCACTAACACGGTGATGTTTGGCTAAGCCATTGACAGATGGAAACTTGTGGAAAATCTGTTTTTACAGACCAGCTCAAAAGTGCAGTGAGTGTTGTGGGGTCAGAAGTGGTGAGGGCACGGCTGGAGCAGCAAGGATGGGAATTGCACGTGTCCATGCTTCATCCACATCTCCTCACCTTTGTGCCCTCCTCCTGCTGCTCGGTTGATCCATCAGTGCCTGGAGAGCAGGACACACTCACTGCTCCTTCCATCAGGGCTGTGCAGATCCCACCCTGCCCAACACACACCAGTGACACCAACAAAAACCACCCCACCACGCTGGACACAGGGTCACCAGCAGCACCTCAAAGTGCCTTCAGGGACAGCCACATTTGATTGTGGCCAGGCAAAGTCTTGTTGAGAGCTGTCTTTCATGAAAACTTTCTTTCTCTTTTCTTTTTCTTTTAGAAATGTGTCAGTTTAAGATTGTAAAAATACTTTCATCTTCAAAACAGTGTCACAACTCCCCTTCAGCATTTTCATAACAATGCTGCCATTCTGGCTTCAAAACATCTTCCCAAACTTATTGTTCACACATTCACCAAACTTTAAAGCTCGGAACTGAGGGACTGCGATGAAACTGGAACAAGCTGCTCTTTGAATAAAGACAAGTTTTCCTTTCATCTCGTGCTAATTAACAGAAGCATCCTTCCCTCTGTGCCAGCCCCTGGTCAGCACATCCCTCAGACCTCAAAGAAAAACCTCTCTCTTCCCTCCCTGCATCCCCTGTGTGCGGGCACGGTGCAGCATGCCAGGGACCAGAGGGATTTCCCAGAGAGGCCAGCACTAGGGAGATGCAGGGGGAGGTGCAGGAGCCCCTCAGGAGCTGCTGTGGGAGCCTTTCAGCTCAGTCAGGACAGGCATCATTGCAGCAGGAGCAGCCAAAGGCCAGCAGCATCCCTGAGGCTGGCAGCACCTCCAGCTCCTGGAGCCTCCCTCCTGCCCAAATCCCAGCTCTTGGGGCCACAGCATGTCAAGGAACAGCTCCAGGGATGCTCCAGAGACCTGTGTCCTGTTCCTCACCCTCTGCCACCACAGCAGAGACTGCTGGACAAGGCAGATCATGCTGCCAACTGAGAGACCACTCTCCTAGCCCAACCCTTCCCTCTAATTCAGTTCATGCCAGGAATAAAAATGTCCCTGGGCAGTCCCCTAACTGCTGCAAATATTTGCAGAGCTGGAAGAAGGAGAGCCTGGAAGAGAGTGGGGAAGCTGCAGAGCCACTGGCAGCCAGTTTAAGGCTCAGCCTGTTCCCAGCCAGGTCCTGCACTGGTCTCCTCTCACCAGGTCTCACCTGCCCTGGTACCACTGCTGAGAGAAGCACCATTCCAACCAACAGCTCTCCTGCAATCTAAGTTCTTTCTCCCACCCAACAACAGCAAAAAAAAAGAGCAGAATATCAACATTAACACCTGCTTGTTTGCCCTTAGGCACATCCAGAGCAGTTTAGTAGAGAGATGATCAAAACAAGCAGCGATTAAAACCCACAGCCCAGAATCCACAGAAATGCCTTTGCTTTTTGAGCCACTGCAAAAATATCACCTTTTTTCCCAGCCTAAACCTCTCTGCTCCCACAACAGGGCCCTGGAGAGCTAGGCTGCAGGACAAGGGTGGTTTGGAATGCCCTTCCCTGGAGGTGACCACAGATTTCTGCAGCTGTGGGTAGGGTATCCACAGATAAATTTGCACCATTTCTGCTGGAGAAAAGCTTTGGAGACCACAGCCTAATAAAATTTGGCTTTACATGACTTAAAGCACACCTCAAACCAGAGAAGCCTTTGAGCAGTGGGAAACAAGATTTTGGGGAGGAAATGCAGCTGGGAAATGCCACAGGAGAAACACCAATGGATTGTTTAGGAAAGCACAGGCTCTCACAAGGCTCAACTTTCCTGCAGCACCCCCTACAACCACCCCATATCTCACACCACGGTAACTCAGGCAGGAGGAGTGTTGCAAACAGGATTTTTTTCCTCCTGTTTTGCTTTTAAGTGGCTCATTGCAGCACACTGTAAAACCCTTCATCACCACGGAAGGAAAAGGTTTTACAACAGTCTTTAAAAAGCAAGCCCAGGCAGCAGAGGATACTTCCTTCAGCACACGGGATTTCAGGCAGCACTCCTGGGGAGCAAAATCCGAGCTTGGCAGAATCCCTGATGCCAGCAGCATCCCCCCAAACCTCCAGCTCACAGAGCCTCCATCCTGCCCAAATCCCAGCTCCTGTCCCTGTCCCCACACACCACTGGGCCACGGCACATTAAGGAGCAGCTTGTCAGCCGAGCAGCAAAGGCAGCTGCTACAAAAGCAGAATAAAATCGAGTACAACGAGGAGCAGCGTGTCTGTCTCGCAAACTGCTGCTCCGGCAAGACCCCAAGCTGGCTGCGAGCAGCCCCTACAGGCAGCGTCCCCCACCTCCCTCCCAGCTGCCATTCCCCCGGATAATGGATTTCCTCAGCCAGGAACACAGAGAGGACAACGGCACTGCTGGCCTGGGAGAGCTGCAGGGGAAATGGCAAGGGCTGGACGATGTAAAGCAATGTAATGGAGTTTGTGTCTTCAAGCAGCTCTGGCTTCTTGAATTGTGTTAAAAGGCAAGGCTGTTGCTGTCTGATTAAATGCACTTCCAGCCTTTCTGATCACGCTCAGGAAAATTAAAGCAAGAAACACACGGCTGTTGATCCAGTACAAGGGATGTGACTGCAATGGCTTCAGTAAGAACAGCCACAAACCTCTAATGCCTGTTTGAAACTCGATCAGTTTTGGAGGTTCTTAACATCCAGCATCTGTGAATGATGCTGGCAACAGCACACCCCATTCCTTGTGGCCTGAGGAGCCACCTCAGTGGGGCTCAGGGAAGCAAGCAAAGCTAAAGGAGCAGCAGGAGCCAACACCTGCACTCCTCAGGGATGAGCTTGGGAAGGTCTGGAGCAAGAGCAAAAGGACAAAAGGGCTGGTGAGCCCCTGAGATATCCCTGCTCCGTGCCAGCAGTGCCCACAGCAATTCCCATACTCAAACCTGACAGAATTACCTCCCTCAGTGGTGTTTTCTCCTCCTGAAGAGGGGACCTGAGGCTGGCAGGCACCACGCACCCTGCCTCTCCTGTGATGCACTTGATGGGAACACGTAGAGGCTGCTTTTGATTTTACACTTTGTTTATAGCACACATTTGGGGAGCTACACAGAATGGGAAAATACATCCCATAAACAAACTGCTAAACAAAACAGGCTAAATATGTACCACTCCAAACCAAAATAGATTCCAGCTACCCGCCGTGCTTCAAGCATATGCCTCTGACAACAGCTCTGCTTGGGCCCCTGGTCCCGCCTTCAGTTTTGATTTTTAGGCTCTGCCACCATTGGCAGCACCTTCAGATGCCTCCCACAGCTGCAGGTAAGTCAGGAACAGTGAAAATAGCCCCAGCTGGAAGTAGAGAGCAGCAGGGTGATGGAAGCATCACCCTTCCCTGCTCCCACCCCACAGGCAGACCGCCCAGATGTTACCGAAGGCTGCAGGATTTGGACCTGAGCCACCAGCTGGCTCAGGGACTGACTGCAGAGGCAGAAGGGAGTATTAGGTGACAAAAGACTCACACAGCAAGTATTTCAGGCAGACATTTAGTTTCCCTCCCAAGAACTGTCCCGCCAGCTGAACTCTACCACCCTGCTAATGCCCAGCAGCAATTCCTCAAGCGTTTAAACTTTATCATCCCCTCTGTGGGGCTGCACGGAGGGCGCATTCCCCTGCGAATGCCTCTTCTGTCAAGATGCAAAGCTGTTGAAGCTGTGTGAAAGTAATTCCCACCCACTCCTACTGCCCCAGGAAAAAATATTTCTTTGGTGGTTTTGCATAACAAACAGCTACACGGCTTGCCTGTTTCTCCTGAGAAACTCAGGCTTAGAGGAAAACACCATCACAGCGCTACTCTGAGACCAGACTTCATAAAGTTCCCCCTGCAAGGGGGGGAAATACTACCACAGAGATTAGACTGCCGCTGCTCCTGATAACATTCAGTCACCCTGGCAGGCTGCAGCACACCGAGTTTGTAAAGCTCCTTGGGAATCCTTCAAGATGAAAGGTACAGTATGATACGGATGTATTATATCCATGGGCTTTGTTACAGCACACATTTCCTAGCAAGGTTTTATTGCTGGAACACAAAGTTCAGCCGAAGCCCCGGGGCTCTTCAGGTGACAAATGCACCCCTGCAGCCCTCCCTCCCCTCTGTGGGGAAGGAAAAATGCCAAAGCCCCTGATGGGAAGGCGGCAGCCGGAGCAGCCACCGCCCTGCCAGCAGCAGCGGGCGAGGACCTGCCTGCACAGATAAGGCCAACGTCACCTCTGCTGGATGTGCTTTCAGCCTGCAGCATTTCTGACTCCCAAATATACCTGTCAGCTTCCCTAAATGCCACTGCTGTCATTGGCTCCTCTACAGAATCCCTCCTTTCCTGCTGGACCTTCTTCACAGCCTTCTGTCCCAGGCCACCCCCAGTAAAGGCAAGGAGGGTCCATCAGTTGAGCCAAACTTAATTAAGTTGTACCCAGCACTGGAATGCCCTTGAAACCCCGAGCTGCCCACCCTGAACATCTGCTCCAGGCAGAAGATAATGGGAGAAGTTTGCTGTGGGCACAGCTTGACTATGGGCTGCCCAGTTTGGATGGCATGGAAGGGAGGTGGGGAATACTGATCCCTTTGGGTCACCTGCCCAACACATTGCTCTGCCTGGGCACCTCTGTCTGGCCAGATTTCCCAGGATATTACAGGTAGAGGAACAAGGAGTGTGACTGCAACAAGAAGGCTGGGTGGAATTCCCTGGGCAGGGCAGGAGAAAAGAGCATCACCCCCTCTAATTTAAACAGATGGGAGGTTCAGAGGACATGGAAGAAATGTGACAGGGCAGAAGGAAGAAGGACATATCAGGATGTCCCAATAAACCCCCAGAGCTCTCCAGGGCCCCCACCCAAGCTGAAACCACCACACAGGTGACTGCTCAGGCCCAGCAAGCCAAGGTAAAGGGTTTCCACCACCCTTCACCCCACGGAGCAGCCTGGGCAAGGCAGGGCTGAGTAACAGTGAGGTGGGGACAACTGGCAGCACCTGCTGTGGGAGCCCCACCACCCCAGGAAGACCATCTGAGTGGGAAACTGCCTGGAAGAGCAGACCTTGGTGTGGAGGCACCTGCACCAGGAATCTGTCAGGTCAGTGGCACCAACTTTTACCTCATCAGGCCCCCTGGTATCAAAAGCAACATCCACAGCAAGAGCGAGCTCAGGGAGAGGCTTTTCTGGCCAAGGTGGATGAGCAGCAGATCCTGGTCCAGGGCTGCGGGGAACATGCTCTGCTGCAGCCCTCCTTCCCTGCTCACACACACAGAGACCACCCCGTGCTCCCCATCACAGGAACACCACTCCCTGCTCCCAGCACTGCAGCAGGAAGCTGATGTTACTGAGCACTTGGCTTGAGGCAACAAAAACAATCCAGTGCTGCTGCCAGCTCCGACATTCTGTCACTTGATCCCGCAGGTTAGGGATGCACTGTGCTCCCTGGAAGGACATTGCTTAAAACCATAGAGAGCAGGGAAGGAAGGATCCGGGCTGTGAATGGCCTTGGGACAGCCCCAGGCACTCGGGAATGCCAGCTCATGTTGGGCAAGTGCCTGGGCAGCCAGGAGCCCTGGGGTGGCCAGGGAGCCCAGCTCACACAGCACAGCCAGGGCAGGCATCCAGCCACAGGCAAGGCCACCCCGCTGCCCTAGAGAGAGAAAAGGGAGGGAAAAAGGGAAAAATAATCACAGCCTTAAAGGCACCAGCACAGCTGAGCTCTTGGTCATGGCTGGGAGCAAAGCTGGGGTCCCCAGAACCTGCACCCAGTTATACAGAGCTGGAGCTGTGGGAGGGTGGGCTCACCTCTGCAGTGATTCCACAGCAGAGGCTGGGCAGTGCCCCTCTGCAGGCACACCCATCCCACAGAAAAAAGGCACCATGCACCAAAAACCCAGCCTGGCCCCAAATCAGGCTGGAGCCTGACTCCCTCCTCCATCTGAGGATGTTCCTGCCCAGTCCCGGGGAGCCCTGCTCCCTGCTCCCTGTGCAGCCCCTTAGTGCAGCTGGCAGTGCCACTGCTGTGCCACCGCTGTGCCATCGCCCTGCTCTGGAGGAGCAGATGGAGGAGCACGGCTCCACGGGTCCCCTCCCTGCACAGCTGACCTTTAGCAGCCCATCTCGCAGTGTGTGACCATCCCTTGCCTCCCTCTCCTAACAGGATCACTGCCTTGCATATGCCTGGGAGCAGCACCATCAGCTCAGTAATCTTCCTAAATACAGCAGTTACCAGGTGACTGGGAAAAAATCTCTTATACTGCTGATGCTGCTAATGGAAAATTTCTCCCCTTTTGCTGCTGCTTTCAAAGCCAGTCGAGGTTTCCTACAGACTTTGTCTTGCACTAAGACAGGAGAGGTGAAAGCACAGAGAAAGGAGTGCAGGAGTGGTGGGGGACACAGAATGTGAAATAGAAGGAACTGCTGCTTCTGCCCTCTCCCCACCAGCCCCCTGTGCCCACAGGCAGAGCCCTGGCTCTAAATCTTGTCTGCCCCATCTTCTCACAGGCACCCACAGCCCAATCTCCCCCTGCAAGGAATCACTTCATGCCCCTGACCTGCAGCAGGACACTGGAAGCACTCAAGAGCACTGCTTCTCAAAGACCAAACGGGGAAGGCACTCAAAGGGACAATGGGCCAAAACTGTGATTTTTTTTTCTCCACTTTCCCCCTTCCCAGGAGACAACCAGAAAGCCTCACCCAGCCAGTGCAGATGCAGGCAGCCAGGAGCACTGCTCATCCCCTCTGCATGCCATTCTGCTGCTTCAATACCATTAAGTGTCTCCATGCTGTCTGGACACTGGAAACCTTAACTGCATTAGCTGAGACCCGAGCAGCAGCACAAGCATTCAATTCTTTTAAGTGGCCCCATTCTTAAGCTGGTTATGCACAAGAACCATCTCTGCTCGATGCCATCACACAGCCCACAGGTAGTGATGGGGCAGGACTGGGGAGCAGCATGGGAGCACAGGCCAGGGTTCATCACCCTTCATTTCAAATGGTTGCTACAGAAGGAGGACACTTGGGCACAGGCTGCACTGTGGATATTTCAGATGATGAAAGGCATCAATCGAGACATCATCTTTTCTTTCAGCTCCAGCCCCAGCCTGCCCCACACTCTACACGGCATTTTGGTGTGATGGCAGGTGTTTCTCAAGCCACCTGCACCTGCAAATGTGTTAAAGAAGCACGAGATCAATATCTCATCATTCCCACACATGGTATCAATCTGTTCTCCCGCTGTCCCAGCCAGTCCTGTGCCTGAGCTCCTGTCACACCACGAAAGCCCCAGGGCTCAGCCCTGTTTCACAGCCAGCCAACACCAGACATCAGCACCGTGTCACCGAGGCAGCACAAAGGCTTGCCCATCACACAGCTGAGATCTCGCTTTTAGGGCTTAGGAGGGAACAGGCAGCAAGTTTTGGAGGTAACATCCATCTGCGTGGTGGCACTCGGAGGTCAATCACCACCCCATTCCCCACGGAGGACTGCAAGCTCTCTGCATAATTCTGCATAAAAGCTCATTATTTCTTCCTGAAAAAGAGCAACAAAGCCTCTGGCACACAGGCATCATGGAAAATCAGCTGGGAGGAAGGGGGAGCAGGGGGGATCCCCAGGCACCAGCCTCCTCCCGTGGCAGCTCAGCTGCAGCAGCCAGCTCCTCTCTCCCTCCATAGTTAATCTTCTGTTGCCACTAGCTGGTCAACGCGGGTACTCTTGGAAAGCAGCAGCTCCCTGAGCACAGCCTGCACTCAGCTACACAATCCCAGCTTTAACTGGGATAATCAGCCCAGAAAATACCCAAAATGAAGCAAAATCCCTGTCAAGACCTCACCCTGCTGTGCTGGACAAGCCATGTTCAGCCTGGCCTTGGCAGGGAAGGGATGGCCTCAGGACTGACCCATTTTCCTGGGCATTTTTTGCCTACAGCCTTTCTGGGGGTTATAGTGCTTGCAGACCTCCACATCAGCAGTACAACCCCACCCTGAGCTGGGCTCTCCCTCCTCTTCCTAACTATAAAATCCAACATCTTGGAAAGCTGGAGTAATCACACAGTAATACAAGGAGGGGAAGAAATCACTACCAGAAGGTTTACCTCTTTCCTTCACCCTTTCCCAGGCAGTCCCCACCACCAGGGACCTGGCCCAGACCCCGGAGCACACACAGCTGTGGATGGGAATGGAGGGGCAGGGAAGCAGCTCCACTGTCAGGTCTGCACCTGCCCCTGTCCCAGAGTGCCACCAACCTGTCTCACCCTCACCACAACAACTCACTGAGGCTTTGGGAGTGGAAGATATCACTCTTTACCCATTGGATCAGCTGGGGAACAGAAACAATATAAACAGAAAAAAAAAAAAAACAAAACAAAACAAACAAAAACCCCCAACACTTGATTAGCCCAACCTCTGAGCTGGTACTCCAGGCATCTCAAGCCTAGCAGGAGGCAGTAAATGCAAAGGGAGGTGCAGAAACCAGACTTTGCTCATCAGCTTTTCTGCAGAGATGACCCCACGTTTAGATGCCAAGCCCTGACGATGGGGTCACACACTGGGCACCCACACAGTGCTGCCCCAGACCCCACACCCAGCTCAAAGCAGGGAAGGGCACTTCTGAACAGCAGCATCAGTAAGATGCAGTCACATCCAGGCTCCCCAGGTGACCCTTCAGCCTCCCCACCTGCTCTGCACAAATAGGAGTTGGTGACCAAAATGAAGGTGGCAAAATCCTGCTCAAGCCTTTCTAGGAACAGCAATAAATACAATCAGCCCACAGGGAACTTAGTGTTTTCTATTATTTTAATGTATTAATAGAAACTCAAAATGATTAAGGTTGGAAAAGACCTCCAAGATAATTGAGATAACTGATGTCCACAACCCAGCCCAGAGCCCTGACTGCCACATCCAGGTGTTCCTTCAAGACTCAACGCTCCTACCCTAAAGAGGAGAAGTCCAAGTTACAAGATGACTTTGGGATGAGTTAAGAAAGAAGATAGAAGTGGCACTGAACTGCTGAGGAGCTGGAAGAGCAGGGGACATTCATCAATCAGCCACACACTGGGGCCACAGGGGGACACCAGGAATGCAGACATGTGAGCCTGTTTTGTGACAACCACCAAAACAAAGCCTCTTGAAGCACTGCAGACGCCGTCAAACAGCATCCATTAAAGCCATTTATGAGAAGTGTGTAGTAAACTGTTCTTATGTAAGCCACTACAGGGTAAGAGCAGTGGTGAAAATTGGTCTGCCTCTTCCCTTCTCTCTCCTCTATATAAAGCTGCTCACACATAGACAGAGCTCATCTAAATTAGCTCGGAAGCAAACTGCCTCATTCCCTGAATTGCACTCGGAGCAGGCTACGCCGGGGTGGAGCAGCTTCTGTAGGGAACACATGGCTGCTGATTGAACCAAGATCCATGCCTCAGAGAGACCTCACTGGGCAAGGATAAAGTCAGTGATAGGCTGCACCGTTTGCAGCAGAGTAACTCTAGGAGAATTAGAGAGGGGGGGGGAAAGCCACAAAGCATCAGTAGTATCCAAGGTTAAGGAAAGGGCAGGATGCTTTTTCAGGAAAGGGGAGGCACAGCAATTTATAATGCACTGGTGGCACCTACATTTGTCATTTCCTGCCACCACTGGGCTTTGCTGAGTAATTTTATAGTAACGTAACTGGGGGTAGTGGGAGAAGCATCCTTCTCGTCTCCAACTCAAGAGGGAAAAAATAAACCCAGGCGTAGGAAACACAGAAGCTGTGACACCCCACTGGAGGAGGGACACCGAGCACAGGGAGCTGCCAGTGGGTGTTTCAGCAGCAGGTCCCCGCTGCAGCCCAGCAGGGATGAACAAAGAATTAAAGTTTTCTACCTTTGTTGGGAGAGGATGAAACCATCCCCAACCTGGGCTTCCCACCTTCCTGCAGGTGCTGGGTGCCCACCGAGGCACAAAGAGCTGGAGCTGCTGTCCAGCATCCTGAAGTGCTCACATGGGCACGCAGGGAGAGCTGGAGCATCCCCAGGTACCCTCCTGTGGAGCATCCCTGGTACCCTGTGGGCACAGAGAGAGGAGCTGCAGTGGAGCATCCCCGGGTACCCACCACCCCCTAGTGGGCTCCTGCCTTCCACGAGCAGCTGCTGCTGCTGCTCCTGTTGCTGCTGCTCCCGATATTGCCAGCGTGCCACGGGCCCAGGCTCAGCTGTGTGGATGTTTCCTAGTGCTGATTTCTCCTCTGTCTCAGCCATGCAGTGGCTCCTGCAGACCAGGCAGCCCTGCAGGCAGGGATGCTACACTGGAAGCTCTCACTTTATGCACTTCAGAGAATATAATTTCATATAGTCAGGGAACAGATAAAGTTGTTTCCTCCCTAGAAGGAGGAATCCTTTAAAGAAAAGGGACACGGAGCACTCCACGTGCTTTGTACCAGCCACCAATCCAGGACATCTTCCTGGAGATGTGGCACTTCAGGACATGGTTTAGTGGTGGACTTGGCAGTGTTAGCTTTACAGTTAGACTTGATGATCATAAAGATCTTTCCCAACCTACATGATTCCATGACTTTAAGTTTCACACCACTGCAGACAAGGCTCTGGCACCTGCCAGCTTTTAGCTCCAGATCACCCACCCTCCTTTAAATGGCAAGGAGTGAGGAGCAGCTCAGGAACCACTGCAGTGCTGGGAGATTTACTGAGCTGGGACTTGCTGAGCAGACCCAGGAGTACAGCCCTAGCTGCTTAAACTCATTGCCACCAAGAAAAGCAACATTTTCTTTCCTGCCTCCTGGCCTGGAGAGACTTTTGAGCCCTGCAGAACAGAGTGGCCTCAATTTTTTCTCAACTTATTTCACTTCAGAATCAGTAGCATCAGTACCATGTCTCAGCTCTGCCAGCTTTACGCTCCCCTTTCATTTTTTTAAATCTTTTTATCCTTTCAAAAACCCCTCCAGGATGCCAGTCAGGGTGGCTGTCCTGAGTTATATGCTTAAAGAGGTCATCCTGCCCCATCCTTACCCCACCGAGGCCAGAAAGTGATCTCTGCTCACAGCAAGATCCTGCACTCCAAGACATTCAGGAGTCCTCAACACATTTGCAGTCGGCAGGACGTCTGCTCTTACGTGTCCTCCTGAGCTCATGCCCAGACAGCCACTAAACATGTCCAGCAACACGCATAAAGGGACACAATCATCAGAAATCAGCTAAAGATAAGGACCTGCAAAGATTCTGCCAAAGAGAATCTCTGTCCCCACCTCGCTCCCAAGCCCTCCCGCTTGTAACGTGATTTTCACCTCCAAGAGCCCATTACGAGGCAGCAGCTGCTCTCTGGTTCCCAGCCATCAATGAAGTTAGAGAAGGATGGAGTGGGGAAAAAAAATCATCACAGAAAACTACAGCCTTAATTCCTGCTCTAGGAAAACCAGCCAGCAGAAATCCTGCACAGCCCTCACCCAGAGAAGAGTTAACTGCAAGTGAGACAGTTGCCACACCAGGAGATGGGGAGAAATGCAACAAATTTCAAATATCAGAACATCCACAGCAATTCACGAGCTAGACCTTGGGGAAGGACAAGTGTTTTACCTTCTCTGGAGTCAACAGACTGATTAATTCCAGGGCCATGATGAAGCCATCCCACCATGGGCACAGCCTCCGTTTGTCTTCAATCTGCCTGATGCCTGTGAGTCCAAGGGAACAGGAGGGGATCTTTGGGGGTCTTCTGTTCATGAAGAGGCAGGAAAACCCCCACAGATTTGCACAGGACATGCTTCATATTCATGAGTGCACACATAACCAATATGCCAGGCAAGTAAAAGAAATTTTTAGATAAAGACATGGTCTCTTTACTGGCAGGCACTCACAGAAATAGGATTTGCTATACAAGATCGTGCCTCTGATCTATCAAGACAAATTTCTCTCCTTCAACTTGAGCTATTATCTAAGCTCACACAGAGGGGTTTCTTTGCTATCTGATATATTTAGATCAGTGCGCAATTCACACCCAGTCCCTGAAGAAACTGTACTCTAATCTGAAAATTAACTCAGCGAACCATGAAACTTCTTGTTACTTTTAACCACGGTATGGTAAACGTCATTCCTACTGCATCGAACCTTTAATTTGTCACTTTTGTTAGTGGAAACAGAGTATCTGGTTTGTTTCGGATTTTTGCAGTTGACCAACCGTGTCTAAGGAAACTGCAAAGCTGGAGCCCGAGAGCCTCAGGAAGTACCACCAACTTATTTATTAGGGCGTTTGCTACAGCAAAGCTTCACACAAGGTAAAATGACAGCACTGGGGGACGCAGACAGGCATTTCCCTACCCCTGCTCACTGCACCCAGTGAAAGGCATTCACTCCATGAGGCATGGGAAGGGACTTGGGGTCAGCTGTCCCCAGTGAGCCTGGACATGGGCACACCTCGACACATCTGAGACAGAGAGATGTGCTGGAAGTGACAATCCTGTGTGTCAAGAGATACCTGAGACCCGAGTTAAGCGGGTACTGAAATTATCCTAGCTTTGGATGCCGAAAAACAGGACAGCTGATGGATCAAGCAAAGATCAACAAAAACGCTTGGGTGACCTGGCAGAGTAAACACCGCACTGCCCAGGTGACATTCGGAGCAGTTCTCTGGGAGGACTGGCTGATTACGGCACAGAAATGGGTACAAGCGGCAAGAGGCAGCTCGGACACCCCATCCGAGACAGGATCCGGCATCAAGACCGAAGTACGACCACAGAATTATTTCTATTCCCATCCCCCTCGCCACAAAGCTGAGAGCGGAGGAAAGTCTGCAGCGTTCGCACAGACCCGGGCGCTGGAGTTGTGCGTGAAGCGAGAGCGAGCCTCGAGAATTAACACGAAGCATTTATAAAACCAGGCTCTGGCTAGGAAAAAAAAAAAACATTCCCTCCCGCTCTGCCAGGCTCAGCGGCACCTCCTCGGGGCTCAGAGCTCAACTTGGAGCACACGAGGCAGCCCCCATCACTTCCAGCCTGCGCGGGGTTGCTCTCCTCCTCCCGGGGAATGCTCTGCTCCTCCCGGGGCTGGCAGCGGCGGCAGCCTCAGGCCCTGCTAAAAAATCCCTCCCCGGCAGGAAAGGCAAAAAAAAATCATAAACCCAAAAACCAGGATGCAGCACAGGGGCAGGGTTAGAAAGCCCCAAAACACATCGAGCTGCCCGCGGAGCGGGGAGGGCGGACACAGAGCCGGCACGGCGGGTGTCGGATGCTTCGGGGATGCTCCGGGATGGCGGGGCGGGATGCGGGACGGGACGGGGCGGGAAGCGGCGCGGGTCCCTACCGAGGGTGAAGAAGGGCAGCTCGGTGTTGTCCAGATCGTCCTGCACGGCGACGCGGCCGGGCAGCTCGCTGCGGACGAAGAGCAGCAGGCGGGACTCGGCGGCGGCGGCGGCGGGCGGCGGGGCGCCGCTCCAGCTGATGTCGTTCTCCCGGAGCACCGGCAGCGTGGACACCGTCACCGTCTTCACGCGGCAGGGGCCGGGGGGCTCCCGCGACGCCGCGGCGCCGGGCCCGCCGCCGAGCAGCACGGCGGGCGGCGGCAGCAGCAGCAGCAGCAGCAGCGCCGGCGGCAGCACCGGCGGCAGCGGGGGTGGAGCGGCGGCCCGGCGGCGCGGCGGAGCGGCCATGCCGGCCGGAGCCAGGCGCAGGAGCGGGAGGCGAGCGGAGCCGGGCGCTCTGAGCCGCCCCAGCCCCGCCGCCGCCGCCGCCACCGCCCGGGCCCGCCCCCCGCCCCGCCCCGGCCCCGCCGCCGCTCCCCGCGGACCCTCCGCCCGCCCCGCGCCGGGGACGCCGCTCCCCGCTCCGGGAGATGCGCTGGGCACCGGCCCCGGCTGCGCGCTGCTGCCGCGGCCGCGCCGCTCCCGCAGCGCCGCCGCCGCTGCCGAGCCGGGGGAACAGGGGTTTGGCAAGGGCACGGAGCGACAGGGCAAGGGGGGTGGCTTGGAAGGGACGGAGGGAAGGGTTAAACGGGATGGTGGGGAGACATTCTGCCGTGTGAGGAGGGCGAGGCGCTGGCACGGGTGGTCCAGACGGGTTGTGGATGCCCCTGGATCCTTGGAAGTGCCCAAGGCCAGGTTGGATGGGGCTTGGAGCAGCCTGGGATAGTTGAAGACCCTGCCCGTGGTAGAGGGGTGGAACTGGGTGGTCTTTAGGGTTCCTTCCAATCCAAATCATTCTAGAATTCTATGAATTTATGAAAATCCCTCTGTCCCTCCCACCTCTCACCCCATCTGGCTCATTGCCACTCTTTCCTCAGGCTGTTCCTTCCTTTCAGAGAACTGCTAGGGTGCAAGGGCACAGAAATGAGTTTTCTGACAGCTTTTACTCATTATTACCCTCTCCTAAGTGAATAGGCACCTCCAGCATCCAGGGCACACAGGGATGGCTGGCAATGACAAACCTGGAGGGGACAAGCTTGTGACCTAGAGCAAAGATTTTAGATTTGGTTTTTACCAGCCAACATTTAAATGGGGGCCAGAAGGATAGATGACCCTGAGGTCTGATCTCAAATTCCTACATCCCTCCATCACATGAATGCCTCGGTGCCACCTGAAGCCTGGAGTTTGTGCTTGAAGACAAAACCAGGTGAGCTCCACCACCGTGGTTTTGCTCACACTCTGGCTGGAACCGCGGTGGAGCTACCTGGTTCTTCCAGCTGGAATGATGGGGGTGAGTTTGAAGGCAAACCCTGTCCCCAGAGACAAAATAGACACATTTGACCCCAGCCCCAGAGCCCCGTGAACTCCTGCCCACAGTCGGGCATGACTAACAAAGGCAAGGAGAGACAGCCTACAGGAGCTGTGAGTCAGTGACTCACAACAACAATTTCCTGGTGACTGCTAATCTACCTGATTTTATTTGTAGATGTACATATAAAAGAAGATGTCAAAACCCTAACAAAGCACGCTTAATGCTCAGGCTTATATTATTTCCACAAGCTAATTAAGAGCAATTCATCACACGCCTATTGAGGCAAAACAGTCTTCTGAGATACCTAGGTCATCAAATGTTAAAACCACAACAAGGACAGAATGGCAATGAATATGGAATCCAGCAAACAAACAGCTCCAGCCCCATTCCCAGGGGCCATTCCCAGCTCCAGCTTCCAGCCTTAACAAGCTGTAGCCCCGCTGTGGTGTGAGAACAGTGCCTGTTTCCAGCTACAGGAATAGAGAGACAGCAAAAAGCTCTCACCAGCAAAACAGACAACTTGTTGCAAAGCATTAAATGTGGGACCCTGGCTCTGTCTAAGTTGGAGGGGTGAAGTTTCTAGGCATTCTGGAAAAAAATAATCAGAGAAAAATGCAGCCCTGAGGTATTTGTTGAGAAAAGTGCAATACTAGGAAAAAATCTTTTTCCTTTCCTTTCCTTTCCTTTCCTTTCCTTTCCTTTCCTTTCCTTTCCTTTCCTTTCCTTTCCTTTCCTTTCCTTTCCTTTCCTTTCCTTTCCTTTCCTTTCCTTTCCTTTTCCTTTGAAAGGAAAGGTTAGATTTCGGACTGTCTCAAGCTATTATTAGTACATGTTCTCCTTTCTTTTTCTTATTTTTAAAAATTTCTTCTAGTCAAAGAGTGCAAAGAACCAGTGCAGCATGGATACACAAAGTGACACACAAGTAGCCAATATAAGTAAATTTTAAATATTTTTTTTAGAACTGCAAATCCTGAAAAATAAAAACATCTCTCTCTCTTTAAGGTCCCATCCCTGTTACTTCTACCTCCTGGTAGCCACTTGCTGCACAACTGTATCCATTTGGCATAAACAGAGAATTTTTGCTGTCAGGTACCAGGAGATTTTGGTAAGGGGCTGTCCTTGGGCTAGGAAGGGGATCTAGATCCCCACTGATGCTGTCCCAGCTCTGAACAATGTGGTTCCTTCTCTCAGTTTGCTGAGGATCCAGCTGCACTGGGGGGCAGGACATGTTTCAGGTGCATCCAGATTTTCCCTGACCTAGCACACGCCATCGAGCAGTCAGGTGAATGTTCTCCAGGGCTTAGAGCTGGAAAGCAAAGGTCAGGAGACACAGGTTGACACACCTGCCTTGCTACAGACTGACTCCAGGCAGGTCCTGAGATATGAGAAAGCAGAGGTCCAGCAGCTCTGCATGCATCATTTGGTCCTATTTTGCCTTACTTTTTAGATTGACAAAGTTCTGCTAAGAACTCTCTGCTGAGCAGCACACTGAGATTTCCTCAAGTCCTCCTGTACAAGCAGGGACACGATGATCAAGGGGAAGGTTCTGCAAACCACTGCCTGCAAATGGGCACATTCAGCTTCCATTTAGTCTGGATCCTTCCCAGTGTAAATGCAAATCTCCGTTCTCATTTTGGGGAGAAAAGGATTCCACCTGCTTTTTCCTTTCAAAGAATTCAGTTAAAGGCAGAATTTCACTGTTTGAAAACCATCAATCACATTTTCAAAGGGGAATGTGTTAATCCTGCTTTACAACTGAGGTAACAGGTTTCTATTATCCCCCCCTTTACAGCACAAAAGTAAATGGCACGAACAGGGTTCTGAGAGTTTCACTTGCTGAAAAAAATATTCTAGGAACACTTACAGAAGTTTGTCTAACTTGCAAATTTGGAGATGCTTTAAATCTGAACAAACTGGGGATTTTCAAGCCAATTGCATAGCCCGTAACCCAGATTGCTATTTCTAAATGAGGCCTATTTTTAATATCTTTTTCTTCTGCTTCATGGATCCAGCCTTTCCTTGGGGACGCCAGCTCCTGCCTGACCGTCGATTTCAATAGCATCGGGGCCAAGAAACCAGCAAAAACTGCCGTTCCCAGCAAAAACTCCGGGTGGAAATGGAAATCGTCTTACAAGTGAAAATGCATTGCACTGACAAGACCCATCTGGGCAGGGTGAGACGGGGGACCTGACGGGTTGTCAGGAAGCACCAGCTCCATTCTCACCTCAGCTGCTGAGTGTGCAGCTTGGGGGCAAATCCCTTCTTTTGTCCCCAATCCGGTTTTTTAGGTCTATTTTTTTTTTAATCCTTTCTCACGTACAGGAATGCAAGGAAAATAATTAGCTGCTGGATAAAAATGGATAAAAAAAGATAGCGAGGGTTGTGGAAATTATATCTGTACTGGTCCCAAGCGTGGGGGTTTCCACACAGAAAGCAGAAACATTCTCAGTAGGAGCTGGGAGCTTCTCCACGACTGAGAGGCAGCAGTGGGCTGCTCCCGGGTGGAGCAGCCTCTAGGAGAAGGCAGAGCATATGCTGTGTGTCATGCAAACCAGGAACCTTGGCTGTGTCTCTATGTGCCTTATGCCTCTATCTGCCCACATTCAGGCCTGATTTTCACCTGAGTGGATTTTTTTAGCAGGAGCTTTGAGACATTCAATTTATTTCTTAGTCCCAAGCAGAGCAGTTCAGCCCCAGGGTTATTTCCTTCTTCATGACAATACCCCAAATGGGATTGAGGCAAACCCAGGATTTTGTGCCTCTGTGGAGAGCTTTGTGAAGACATTTTGCTGGAAAGTGCTTAAAGTATCTGTATGATCTAAGTTTAAAATGGATGAAGGCTAAAAAAAAAAAAAAAAAAAAAAAAGTAATTCTCATTTAAAGGGTCACAGATGAAGTATTCTTTGACTTTCAATCCCGTGAGCTGTATTTCTGGACACCCAGAACTAATGCACCTTTTATTGGCTGGCAAACATGAGGAGGTTATTGCAAAGATACCAATAGCAGCTTTCTGAAGTGGTTTTCAATTGGCCCTATTACTAAAGGCATGTACATACAGCAGGGATCATTAAAATGCACTATGTATTTACAATACAGAGAGCAATTTGTGTTTGTAATGCCTGTATGTTGAAAATCCTGCTGCTTGCAATCAGAGGAGAAAGTCACTGGTAGAGCTCTGATGTAATCAGTGGTTTATATTTCACCCTGCCAGGGTCACATCAGCATCAATAACTCTGCTGAAGGAGTAAGAAAGATTTTCTTTTTATTATTATTATTGTGAAGTAAATGGCACAAAATTAATTTTGTTTCCAAGCTGCAGTGTACAAACACTGCTCCCCAGCCACAGGGTACCTGACTGTAGTTGGTGACCACAGGGCTTAAGCTGTGCTTTTGCCAGACACAGGAGACAGGCTGGGTCAGCAATTCCAAGAAACACCTCCAGAGAGAGGAGGGGGTGCACTAAGTGCCCTTTGCAGTTCGGTTCTTGCCGCTGGGTTGACAGCCAGCCAAGGGCCCCTCGCTGTGCTCAGAGCTGCAGGAGATGCTGCTTTCTGACACAGCATCAAAACGGGAGCTTCCTGACCACTTCCAGAGAAGTGCCCTGAGGGGACACTCTGCCAGCTTTAGCCTCGCTGCTCTGGCAGCCAGGAGAGGCTGAATTTTCTCCTCCCTCCTCAGGTACAAGTAGATGGTTGCTGTCTTTCACAGGAGAGCTGTGAGCCACCAGCTGGGCACTGGGAACCAGCCCCTGGGCTGGCTCAGAGGGGCCTACAGTGGGAACAGGAGCTGCACCATCTGCACAGCAAGGAAAGGCTGCTCAGCACTTTGAGCTGAGCTACAAACTGAACAGCTGTGTTAAAAACAACAGCCCCACTCAGCCAGGGAAGGCTGTGCTCAGGTGCCCATGGCCTTGGCGTTTTAGAGCTGTCCTCCTCTGACATCCTGCACTGCCTGCCTCTTTATAGCTCCCCTGGGGCTCGCTGGGTTTCAGCCAGACATCTCTTGTGTGTGGGAGCAGCAGCGCCTTAGGCACGTCCAGGACCAAAGCCACACTGGAAAGGGACATTGCACACCCCGAGGCTGGAGTCAGGGAGGTGCCTGCTACAACCCCCCTCCCAAACAGCCCCAGTGCCAGGCACGGGCCAGCCTGGCTGTCAACAACCCTCACAGAGGAAGGCAAAACCCAAGGAAAAGTGGAAAGCAACCTGTTGCTTGAGCCAAAATCCAAGGAATGAGGCTGCCCCATCCCCTCCTTCAGAACCCTACAACCACTCCATCACTGCCTGCCCTCTGACACAACTTCATGAGCAGCAACAGCCTCCAGTGTGGCTCCTCTCCTTGCCAAGATGAAAGAAACCTTCAATGCATGTAACTCTTGCACTCTACTTAATTAATCAGTTTTTGCATTACAAGTGAAACTTCTTTGATGCATGAAATATTAAGGAGCAGCACAGGGAGGGGAAGGAGGGGGGAGGTATTGGCTTTCACTGCCTGAGAGATGGATGGGCTGAGGGAGCCAGGGGCTGAACTGCAGGCAGCACATCTGCAGCAGGACAGCCTGCCCAGGTAGAGAGGTGCCAGCCAGAAAAGGCATTCCCTGCACTTCTTGCCTCTCAAGCAGGTGGTTTTTGCTCCATGTTCAGGCCCTACGTGCTCATCAAGGTTTGCTCACACAGGCATAGGAAGGGGACAGTGCCTGGTTAAACTTTCATGAAAAATAATCTCTGGTTGATTCATTGTTTTTTTTTGTCTCATGATGGCTGCAAGAAAGTGAAGTGAAATGAGTCTTGGGTGAAAAGAAACAGCTCTGCTCTGGAAAAGCCAGACAGGCTTTTAGTCAGATGAGGCTCTCCCAAAGGATGTGTGAGTAGTTATCTGTGTTACAGGTTTGGAAGTGCCATTTCCACGCTGAGTTCTGAAGGAGGGAAGGCAGAAATCCACACAGTCATTGTGGATATTCCTGCAGCCCTCCCTCGTGCACAGCAGGGACTCAGTGCCACGGTACCAGGTGTGTTTGGCACCAGAGAGCCACTCTGCTCTTAGACAAAACACCAAACCTCCTTTTTCTCCCAAACCATCACATTTGATCCAAGTCCCCTGGCAACTCTGCCAAGGACCCAAAGCAGAACCCTGAGTCTTTGCTTTTCTCCTGCTCCTTCCCAGCTGACTCATTCAGGAGCTGTGTTGGCTTCTGGAAAGGAATCCATCAGTTCAGACCTGCTTTTACTGAACCATCAGCCCCTCCAGAGCACCACCATGGGCCTGGCTGCCACAGCCCGAGCCAAACAGGCAGGTAATACATTCCCCACAAACAAATGGCAGTGGCTGGGCCTGCATTGGCTGCATAAAGGGTAATAAATGAATAAATCGGTTAATTATACCCACCACAGAATTTAATTAGACCATCTCTGTTCACTCTGCTTCAGCCAGAATCTCAATTATAAATCTTTATTTTCAAGGTTTCACAGCTTGGACATAAAAATTTGCTCTGGGCTTAAACATGACACACAAGGTCTTCTGCTCAGGGACTGCTCCAGTTTTTTTAACCAATCTTTCTTAAAAAGGTCAGGTTGGGAGACCAGATGGCTTGAGGGGAAGGTAATGAAGATGCAGGGCTTTTCTGAAAGAGATGGCTGGATGAAATTGTGGGCAGCTTAACAGAGCTGAGACATTATTAAAGGCTGCTGGGTGAAACCACACTCGACTCTCCCTGATCCCAAACTGGAGTCCTGGTTGCAAAATGCGACTGGGGCTCCTGCTAAGTGACATCCCCACTCCCCACCAGCAGAGATCAAGGGCTGCAGGGGCTGGGGAGAGGGACCCTCGGGCCCCCGGGGCAGGGCCAGGCAGGGGGAGCTCACACACCTGGCTCCTGCACAGGGAATGTGCTCCAGGGCTCTCAGGTGTGTGCGTGCTGCTTCCCCCAGCAGGAATCACTCCTCTGCCTCCTCCTTCTCCAAGGAGGCCAGCTGGGTGACCTGGAGTAGCTGGAAAAACACAAGGCAGATGAGAAATGATTCCACTTTTTAAATTGTTATGATTCTGAAGGTAATTTAGGACCCACCTTTTGCTTTCTGGAGTTGATGGTATTGAAATCCAGTACTCTGTCTGGTTAAATGTGCTCTGAAATATTCAGATCATTTTAAAATGTCAATAGTGTTACAGGAAAAAACAGAAAACTTGTTTACCAGCAGCAGAAGCATCTACAGTCTCAGGTCACATCTTCATCCAATCCAAGGCATGCTATTCCATATTCCCTCATTGAGTTAATTAGTTGATTTGCTTTCCATGCCCTATGCCAAGCCCCCACCTCCCTCTGAGGGAAAACAGGGATTGTCAGCAGGGCCCAGCTCAACAGCCAGCCCTGAGAAGATTTTCCAGGCAGTCCCACTGATCATCTAGACCGCTGGTCAGCTCATTTCCTCATTTTTTGGCTCAATATATATTTCTAGGAGCACTGCAGGTGCTTGTGTTCATTGACTACCATGACCACCCTGGCACATGAGAATTTTGATAATATTTTGTCCACATGCCTGCCCCTAATCCCCCAGTAATGCTGCTGTGCACATCCTACCTCTCCTAAACCCTCACAGGGCAAACCAGAACAGATCTTGGATAAGCCAGACCCCAGCACTGCTGATTACATCTTTAGCCAGCAGGTCACACTGGTTTATTGTCTGGCTGGTTCACCACAGAGTTTAACCCTTTGGAAACACTGGCTGCCTGATCTGTGCCAAACTCCTGCTCAGGAGGCTTTGATGTATGGCACGAATTACCGGTAATAAAGAAAAAGATATATGGGATGGATTAATCAAATCATAAATTTCTTAAATCTCTATGGCAGCCCATAAATCAAATTGGGCTGGATGTTACTGGCCCTTTCTCAATGTATAACAGGAAGTAGAGATGACCTGTACATACAGAGCAGGGCTTTTTTTGGTGGCCAGTTGGGAAACCCAGGTTAAATGATTAAAGAGAGGGAACAGCTTTTCTATGAGGAGAATGTTTATGTATTTCAAGCTTCACTATTGAAAATGCATGCACTTTTTAGAAGGTAAAATGTGTGTATTCCCACACTAAGAGTGAAATCACACAGAACAGCTACTGGATGAGGCTGCACATGGCACAGCTTGGGTTAGATTAAGTTTCATGAGGCAGAGACAAGCGCTGATGACTATCCTAGGCAGACCTTCCAGCCATTCTGATTTTTTAGGATTTTGCCCCATTTTGTGTGCAAAGCAGCTGGAAACAGAACAGAACATACTTCTGGGAGCCCAGTAATCAGCATCCCTTCCCTGCTGAGGTTCAGCTGTATCCCAAAAAGGTCCTGCTCCATCTGGGCTGATGCACAAGAAACACACAACAAAGAGCAGCAGAGTATCAGTCTTACCCTTACTTTATTTCCAGTAAAAACTATCACTTGGAATCATCCCTTCAGACTAAGCTTTGGCCTAGCTCAGACTGACCCTTGTTTCTAGCCCTCTTAGACGCACAATTCCCAGCTCCTGTGCCCATCATCCCTCTGCTGGTTTTATCTGTGGGGCTCCCTCCAGCCCTCACACAAACCCTGCCTAACACCAGCCCTCCTCTTGGGATCTTTGCTGTCCCCCTCAAACTGGATTAATGATCTTGCCATCAGACAGGCTCCCTGGCCTTTGGACATCTCAGATGTTTGGCTGTGAGGTGTTCACAAAATAAGAGTGATAATGTGCCCAGGGTGAGCTGCCCCACAGCCCAAACACCAATATGTGTTTACCAGAGGGAGCAGCAGGCTTCAGAAGTTCCATTTCTTTTTGGCAGTCCACAGACATGAAACGAGGAGATTAAACACCAGGAATAAGCACCTATAAATAAAACTGACTATTTAAATCCACCAAAGCCAGGGCATTCATTGTGAAATCTCCTGCTCTTCTCCAACACCAACACAGCAGTGCTTCTGATTTTGTTTACAGCTGCACAGGACAACAGAGCATCAACCTTCACTTTGAACCTGGCTGCTGCTCTGCCAGGCTGTGGGGAGCCCTTAATTATCAAAGCCCTGCCTTGACCAAGGGACTGCAGCTGTGGATTATCCTTTCCCTTCCCCAAAGGAAAACGAAAGCACTCACCGAACAAGCCCACCTACTTAAAAACCTCTGACAAAGCTGAACCTGAGCCTAAGTGGGAGAGGGTTAAAAAAAAAAAAAAAAAGCCCTGAGGTGCTCTTTATCTGGAGCCAGGAACGGGGGATGCAGCAGGAATTTTCAGGCTGTGCCTGGCAGCGGATGCCCTCTGTTGGCATCTTTCAGAAACATGATCGGGCTCACAGGCTGGCAGCTCACATCCCTGCAACCTGTGCCCTCGCTGCCGGGCCGGTGTGCCCGGCAAACAGCAGCAAACAAAGAGAAAAACAAACAGCAGCCCCTGCCCCGGGCACCCAGCAGCCAGCAGCGCTGCCCCGGAGCTCCGCACACCCCGCTCGGTGCGGAGGCAAACTGCGGGAGCCGCAGCTCCGAGCCCTCCCCGCAGCCTGGAGGGGATGCTCGCCAGCCCTGCCGGCTGCTGCAGGGGCACGGGCTGCCCCAGCAGCAGAATTCCGCAGGGATCAGCGCTGCCAGCAGCTCCGGGAAGAGATCGGAGCTGCAGCGGAGCAAAGGGAGCGCAAGGGGGGAGGAAGGCAGTGAGGCACGGGCAGGGGATCGCAGCATGCAGAAACAGAGTTTGCAGGAGATCGTTTCTCCTCTCCAGTCCTTGAGTCACACGTATTGAAAACAAACCCAAAAACCCCAAACATACAGCATTGTCTCTCCTGGCTCTTGCTGCTGCCACACAGGACAGCAGGTTGGGAAACTGCTGAGCTGTGATGGAGATTCCCCCTGCCCCACACACCCCCAAAGCAAGGCTGGTGCCTCCTGGCAGAGAATGGGCACTGCAGGAGGAGCCTGGATAAACAGACAGTTTTAAGGGGAACCTCTAGCCCCAGAATCATGGAATATCCTGACTTGGAAGGGATCCACAAGGACCATCACATCTTTGACACCCCAACAATCCCACCCTGCTCCCAAGCATTGTCCAAACACTTCTGGAGCTCTCTCAGGATGGGGCTGTGGCCATTCCCTGAAATAAACCAGCTCAATGCTTCTAGAGGTCACCATGACACATCTTGAAGGACACATCCTTCCTTGGAGCAAGGCTGGGCATGAGAAGGTGACCTGGAGGGCTCAGTTCCAGTGTGCAGCATCACCCTGGGACAAAGACCCCACCTGGGGACTCCAGCCTGGCTCAGGCCCCATTTATGAGTTTCAGTGCTGCTGATTTTGCCTTACCTGCCCCCCAGTCCTGCTGGTGGTTAATAAACAACAATGCAAATGGCACTCCTGGCCCCAATCTCCAGGTGCCTCAAGGGCTGCTGCTCCCTCAGGGCCAGGAGCTGAGGAGCTGCTGGCATTCCCAGCCCATCCCAGCATACCTGAGCAGGGCCAGCTACCGAGAGCCCCCAGCACAGGAGAGGTTTGTAGGGACAGGCAGATCCAGCATCCACCCACGAGGCCACTGGGTGGGACACAGAGGAGCAGAAAAGCCATGACAAGTGTAGGGACAGCCCTGGGGAGGTTCAAGTACTCAGTCTGGGGTTAAATGTCACTGTGATGGTGTCTGTGTGGGGCTGATCAGGCTGAGAGAGCCTATCAACTGTCCCTGCCCTGCCACCACTGCAGAGGCCACATGTGTCACAGGCAGATGGTGGCTGTCATCCAGTCTCTGCTGAGGAAGATCAGTCATACCCAGGGATTGTTCTCCCAACACAGCCTGGCCAGGCTTTGGAAGAGTCAGTGTGGCTTTGCAGGATCCTGGGGCTCTGGGCTGCACTACCCTGGGTATTTGGGGGTCCCACCAAGGTGACAAGTGACAGCACTCATTGACATTCACTCCATTGGCAGGGGAGGGTTTTTAAGCTGCAGGTGTTGAATATCCCCTCCCCCCAGGAGCAGGGAGAGGGAACCTTTCAGACTGGGACTAGAGGTGATGTCTCCAGTTGCTAGGCTTTGCCTTAAAGCTAAAAGCTAAAAGCAAGAGGCACAGGGAGGGCATAATCTCTAAGTTTGCTTTTCATGGCAGTACAAAGCTGTGATGCTACAATTCACCCCATTCTCAACAGCTGTCTTTAAAATAAAGACAATAAAAACAAAACACCACAATTTTAGTGAATGATTTGTGGCTATTTTATTGCCAAGGAAAGCAAAAGCAAACTCTGAAGCAGAGGAAATCATAAACAATAAATGATCATTATTCCAGTTACAGTCTCCACTGTACTTCTCTCTGAGGACACTTTGTAACAGAGATTATATATGGTAAGAGTGGATTTACCCTTGGAGGGGATCTAAGTACCTCTTTCCTAAAATGAGTTGTAATCTTGTTTTAATGGTAGATAAAAAACAAGGCACAGGCATGGTTTGTCTGTTTGTAAGCAGGGGCAAACTTGCAAATCCTATTTTGGTATTTTAAGGATAACCTAAATAGCTGATAATCAGAAACATGAATAATCTTAAGTAAAACCTGTGAATCCAGTGCAAATACTTAAGTCACTTATTCAAAAGAAACAATAGCAAAATGGACTTCAAGAAAGGCACATCAAAGAAAATAACAATGATTATATCTGAATAAAATCACAGTCTTGCCCTGTGACTGAAATTTGGGCAGTCTCTCAAATGCAAGAAAAAATTTCTAACCAATTTATTATTTCCTGGATAAACTCTCAGTATTATGAGTTGCAAAAGCATCTGATATCTCCTTAAAACTGAAACTTGTGATGGT
This sequence comes from Passer domesticus, assembly GCF_036417665.1. NCBI lineage: Eukaryota > Metazoa > Chordata > Aves > Passeriformes > Passeridae > Passer > Passer domesticus. The sequence goes on from NC_087491.1 coordinate 5,781,201, forward strand.
TTGTGTTGGAAGGGGTCTGAAAGTTCTCATTCCAACCTCCCTGCCATGGCAGGGACACCTTCCACTATCCCAGGCTGCTCCAAGCCCCAACCAGCCTGGCCTTGAGCACTGCCAGGGATCCAGGGGCAGCCACAGCTGCTCTGGAAAATTCTCAGAGAATTTTAAGAGTTTTTTCATTTATTCAGTCGATTTTCTGAGTAATTCTTCCAGTTTCACCAGAGTTAAATAGTGACTGAATTTCTTTTTCCAATAAGCCCAGACAACCTCTCTTTCATGAATAGAAACCTTCCAGCTCTCCAAATAGATTTTAATTTAGTTAATTCTTAAAGAGTGCCTTGAAACTTGAGCAGCCATTAAAGAAGTTATTGTCCGTTTTTTCTTCACAACGTTTATGAAGGTGCCTCTTGACAGAGGGCTAATTCCCCAATTAACATAAATCTTCTTTTCATATCAGTGCCTGGCTGCAGCAGCACCTGACCTTGCTGTGTGTACCTGGAGCATCTCCCCAGCCACAGAGCCAGTGCAGGGGGAGGAGGTGCTGGGAATGTCTCTCCCAGATAAGCACACTTGTCATTTCCAACATTTAAGGAATCACCCAAGCTTTACAGCAACAAGAGGGAACACGAGATGAACAGGAGTAACAAACACCTTCCACAGCCTCATTTCCTGTCCTCGGTTTGGTTTGCTTTGAAGTCTTGAATGTGTTTATAGGCAAAGTTACTTTCAGTTAGAATAATATATGTCTCACTTCTTTTGACTGAATTTAAGTATATATTTTTCCCTAACTGAAAAAAAGCCTGATTTTTTAAATCAAATGGCTCTGATAACACATTTTCCTAAATTTTCTGGAAGGTTTATTTATTTATTTATTTTTTGCAACAAAACTCACATCTATTCAAATTACTGTCCTATATGCTGAGGTTTTTTTGTTGGTTTTTTTTGGGTGTTTTTTTTTCCCTCTTGTTAGTTGTTGTGCATTGACCAAATGGTTTCTGGCTTTACAATCTGTCACCAGTGCTACATTTACAGCTTGCAATTAAGGGCTTCAATTAAATATTTTGCACAATGATGCATGTTCCAATAACCAAACCTTATATATTTTCCAAAATATAACAAAAAAACGAGATAAAAGTATTGAAAAGCAAACCAAGATTGAAGTTAGAAAAATGGCTTTTAGGCCTGGATAAATATTCAAAGTGTTTCCTACCCACAAATGTTATCTCTTTTGATACTGAGGTTGCCCTTGGGTGACAGAAGGCAGAATCTTTCCTGGATTTCCATAAATGAGACTGAAAGCCTTCTTTGGCAAAGCTGGGCTGATATTCACGGCAAGCATCCCGGATATTTTTAAAATGGCATGTTTTTGATGACTTAGCATATGTTAGCATGGCATACATTAGCAGTGCTCCAAGGCATTTCCTTCCTCAGTGCAGATATCATCCCCTTAATTGCTGTAGGAACCCCCGTGCTCTTCTCATTCCCTGACAGGGCTCTGAGTCACACCAGAGGTTTCTCCTGGTCCCCACCATGCCCCCAGCTGTGATCAAGGTGTGTGTGATGCTCACTCCCCTTGAGGTGTGAGGGGAGCAGGTCCCCACAGCCTCAAAGCCTTTGTCCTTGTGCCGCCAGCCCAGAGTGGATTTCACACCCACCCTGGGTTTGGTGGCCGAGTGCCAGCAGCTGGGACCAAGATTTAAGGACAGAGCAATCTGCTGGGTGGCTGGAGGTGGCCAAGTGCCACCAGGAGGTGCTTCCCAGGACCAGCAAAGCTGGCATCTCCAGCACAGCCCCGGCTGGGAGGGAAGGAGGGCAGCACGCTGTCCTGGAGCCTCCTGCTCTGCTGTGGCCTGAGCAGAGCAGATGTCAACCAAGCTGGGCTCCTTCCCGTGCCCTGGCCATGGCAGCAGGGCTTGGCAGCCTCCCAAGGACACAGACAATGGGAGGCTGAGTGTCTGCACACCATTTCACACTGGCTTGGCACGGAGCATTCTCCTCTGCCTGGATCTTGGAAGAGGCACGGGCTGCCTGGCGCCGCTCCTGACACGGGGCTGAGGAGCAGGGGAAGGCTGGGCCCTCTCTCTGCTCCTCTCCCTGGCTTCTGCCCATCTCCCAGCAGTTACTGCGTGCTCCTGCTTCCTCATTACACAGTGATCCCGCAGAGGAAAACCCAGTTATTTCCTGCAGGCACACAGCAGGGAGGCTCTCCGGGCTGGCCCAGCTCTGTGCAGGCCACTGGCACCCCAAGGCTTCTCTGTTCAGACTCTGGGGGTCCATTTGGGATGGCCCAACAGGATTTTCCCTGCTGTCTGCTGCTCTCTGGTGGAGATGCTGCTTCCAGGCTTGCTGCCAGACTGGTGAATGCCTTCCCCTGTACCTCTTCACCTCCTGACCCAGAAAACCAGGTGCTGGAGGGTGTCTTTCCTTAAAAATAAAATACAAGACTCCTAAAACCAGCAGATGAACCCAAAGTTTTTCCTTCTCTGCTGAAATCCCCCTCTGGTGCTGCAGAGCAGCCAGCAGCAGCTGGGATGCTGGCAGGGGTGAGGACTCACGTCCCAGCCCAGAAGGCTGTCACTCTGCCACCTCCCAGGTGACCACTCTGGCACTTCCCCCTCCTGCCAGGCCTGCAAAAGCTGCGGGAGCCGTTTAACCAAAGGAAAAAAACATTAAATTAAACATTTTCCCTGAACTGTTTGTAGTGCAGCAGTGAATGCTGGGGCCACACAGGGCAGTTTCCAGTGATGCAGAGCTTGGGTACAACCTAAGCTTTATTTACACCCACTCACCCATCCTCAGACAAGTCTTCAGTCTCTTCTTCCAGTCTCCCCTGAGCTGCCCTTCCCACCCCTACTTTTGGCTAAAACCTTTAGTCCAATCCAAACCCCAGGCACAAAAGTATTTGCTATGAACTTCTCCCTCCAAACCTGGCTCTATAAACAAGCCTTTCAACACCCCCAAAATTTTCCACTTTCCTTCCTTTCCAGACTGTTGGATTTTTTTCCCTTGTGAATAATTTCTTCCAATTCTCATCATTCCTGTTGCTTCCCCCAATTTCTCTGCTATTCTCCCACCTCTTCCTTCCCATGTAGTAACTCCTGCAGCCATGGAGCTCTGCTGTGGCATCCCCAGTCCCTGGGATTAATGATGTCTCCTGCATCATCTGCCTTCTTACACAAGCTGGTAATGTCATTTTTGTACAATGTTTGTCATTTTTTGTACCAGCAAAGTATCACTGAGTTTTTCACTTAGTGGAACAAAAGAAACCTTAGATCTTTTCCTGCTCAAGTGCAATCCAAGTGCTCACCTGTGCACTCCATCAGCCCAGGGTATATTACTTTCTGTCTGTCCCAGCTGTATCCCAACCTTTTATATTTTCAGTCCATTTCTTCAGTTTGTCACAGAGGTGGTTAAAGAAGGGTGTCCTTGGCAAATCTGTGGTCTCCAAGACTGTTGTCCTCAGCACCTTCCAGATAGCTGTAAATAATGCATTTCTATCTTTCCATCAGGATTTTTCATGAACTGGAGAGAAACTGGTGGGTCTGCAATCCCCCATATTCCCAATATTTTATAAAAGTTAGGCTTTTTTTGGTCTCCTTTCAATCTTCTGGTGCATCCAGGGAAAATCACTGTTGACTCTGAGATTCATAACCAGTTCTGCAAGTATCCATGGCTTAAATTCACCAGGTTTGGAATAATCTTCCCAGGAAGGTTTTCCTCCTCGCCTCTGTCAGTCAGCAGCTGGCTTATCACCAGGAGCAGAAGGGATTATATCCCTTGTAAACATTTTATCCCCTTATCTATGGATGTCCATTATCTGTCCATCACTCTGGAGCCCTTGCCCTCCGTGGGGTTTTTGTAGCACCAAGTTCCACAAGTCAGACTCTTCCTCACACCCAAATTTCTGTGCAATCAGAGCCAGCAGCACAGGCTGAGTGGCATCAGGCACAAGTAGCAGTAAGGGAATTTTGACTGGATATGAGGAAAAAGCTTTCCCAAGGGTGGTTGGATGGAGCTTGGATGAAGTTCCAACCCTGGAAGTCTTCAAGACCAGGATGGATGCAGCTTTGGACAGCCTGGCCCAGTGGAAGGTGTCCCTGCACATACTGGGGGCTGGAATTTGATATCTTCCAGGTGCCTTCCAACCCAAACTATTCCAGGAGTCTGCAATGGGGTGGGTGAATAGAGATTGGCTACAGCTCAAACTTTGGAAGTGTTCTGGGCTCAAATGGGCCTGGCCTGAGAAGCCTGACCCAAGTTAGACCTGCTTTGGGCAGGACTTGGCCCCTTCAGAGGTTCCTTCAGTCTGTGGTTCTGCAGTGCAGCATTTTCCTTCCTCCAGCAGTGGTTGAGGCTCCTGCTGCATCCCCCCTTTTTGGTTTAACCACATATCACTCCTGATCAGGCTAAATCATCTTATCAGGGTGGAGATGTGCTTTGGGGATTGAGAAGTTGATAAAAAAGGGGAGGGGAGTAGGAAAAAGTAAGAGACAAATGAAAAACTTGTTTTATTGAAAATTCCAGTATGGCTGCCACTGCTGGAAAGGGATCTTAGAGCTACTTTCCCTGAAGTGAAGCCTTTCAGCTTTCTCAACAATAGGAGATCAAAACCCAAATAAGAAGCAATTTTTAGGTA